>NC_092241.1:38737296-38852296 GCF_036320965.1 Panulirus ornatus | reverse complement strand
AAAACAAAAACGAGAGGGGAGGATTTCCAGCCCCCCGCTCCCTTCCCTTTTAGTCGCCTTCTACGACACGCAGGGAATACGTGGGAAGTATTCTTTCTCCCCTATCCCCAGGGATATATATATATATATATATATATATATATATATATATATATATATATATATATATATATATATATATATATATATATATATATGTGTGTGTGTGTGTGTGTGTGTGTGTGTGTGTATATATATATATGAGTGAATGGGCTATTCTCCGTCTATTTGCTGGCGCTAGCTCGCTGATGCGGGAAACAGCGATTATGTATAATAATATGATATAATATAATATAATATAATATAATATAATATAATATAATATAATATATATATATATATATAGGTATTAGGTACAGTAGGGTTGAGGGTCAAGTCAATTGGGAGGTGAGTTTGAATGGAGAAAAACTGGAGGAAGTGAAGTGTTTTAGATATCTGGGAGTGGATCTGGCAGCGGATGGAACCATGGAAGCGGAAGTGGATCATAGGGTGGGGGAGGGGGCGAAAATTCTGGGGGCCTTGAAAAATGTGTGGAAGTCGAGAACATTATCTCGGAAAGCAAAAATGGGTATGTTTGAAGGAATAGTGGTTCCAACAATGTTGTATGGTTGCGAGGCGTGGGCTATGGATAGAGTTGTGCGCAGGAGGATGGATGTGCTGGAAATGAGATGTTTGAGGACAATGTGTGGTGTGAGGTGATTTGATCGAGTGAGTAACGTAAGGGTAAGAGAGATGTGTGGAAATAAAAAGAGCGTGGTTGAGAGAGCAGAAGAGGGTGTTTTGAAGTGGTTTGGGCACATGGAGAGGATGAGTGAGGAAAGATTGACCAAGAGGATATATGTGTCGGAGGTGGAGGGAACAAGGAGAAGAGGGAGACCAAATTGGAGGTGGAAAGATGGAGTGAAAAAGATTTTGTGTGATCGGGGCCTGAACATGCAGGAGGGTGAAAGGAGGGCAAGGAATAGAGTGAATTGGAGCGATGTGGTATACCGGGGTTGACGTGCTGTCAGTGGATTGAAGCAAAGCATGTGAAGCGTCTGGGGTAAACCATGGAAAGCTGTGTAGGTATGTATATTTGCGTGTGTGGACGTATGTATATACATGTGTATGGGGGGGGTTGGGCCATTTCTTTCGTCTTGTCCTTGCGCTACCTCGCAAACGCGGGAGACAGCGACAAAGTATAATAAAAAAAAAAAAATTATATATATATATATATATATATATATATATATATATATATATATATATATATATATATATATATTTTTTTTTTTTTTTTACATACTATTCGCTATTTCCCGCGTTTGCGAGGTAGCGTTAAGAACAGAGGACTGGGCCTCAGAGGGAAAATCCCCACCTGGCCCCCCTCTCCGTTCCTTCCTTTGGAAAATAAAAAAAAAAACGAGAGGGGAGGATTTCCAGCCACCCGCTCCCTCCCCTTTTAGTCGCCTTCTACGACACGCAGGGAATACGTGGGAAGTATTCTTTCTCCCCTATCCCCAGGGATAATATATATATATATATATATATATATATATATATATATATATATATATATATATATATATATATATATATGTATATATATATAATCATGAACCAGAGATAACAGGGATTTCGAGAAACAGGCTAAAAATATAATTTATAATCATATTTCCAGGTAATGACACTAATACAAATAAACCATGCAGTTACCTTCCATAAACACATTAATTTCCTTCAGAATTACAGAGCTGCTTTAATAAAAAGCGTTAACTATACTGTGCTGTATTATTCTTCATATAATATCCTCTAAGTCAATAGCATCACGTGATGCCATATGACGCAATATGTGCTTAGAATCGTACACACACATGTTCACACAATCCTTGAAAGCATTCTTGGACTACAGTATCATATACTTACTACAGCATTATTCATCTTACTGAAAAAACGATAATACTAAAAAATTGCTATGACCCCACAAGACTACAGATAACAGAAGCCATGTACATACATAAGAGAATATATTCCCACATTTGTATCATTATGGTATTATAGTACAATGATATATACCAGTTTAAAAAAAGATTTAACTCTGCATGTCTAATACCAGATTAATTCTATAAATAATCTTGATCAGCTGAAAAAGTTACTATCATGTATAATATTAGATTATTTCTATAATTCAGACGAATAGTACGTGATAAATATATATATATATATATATATATATATATATATATATATATATATAGAGAGAGAGAGAGAGAGAGAGAGAGAGAGAGAGATAGAGAGAGAGAGAGAGAGAGAGAGAGAGAGAGAGAGAGAGAGAGAGAGAGAGAGAGAGGGGGGGGGATAGAGAGAGAGAGAGAGAGAGAGAGAGAGAGAGAGAGAGAGAGAGAGAGAGAGAGAGAGAGAGAGAGAGAGGAGGAGGAGGAGGAGGAGGAGGAGGAGGAGGAGGAGGACTGACAAAGAAAAGCCGCATTCGCTCACATCCATTTTCTAGCTGTTCAGTGCAATGTATCGAAACCACAGCTCCTTATCGACAACCGGGCCCCACAGACTTTTCCAAGGTGTCCCCCTCTTCACATGCCCTAGTTCAGTCCATTGACAGCACGTCGACACCTGTATACCATATCGTTCCAATTCACGTGCATGTTCAGACACCGATTATCTAAAATCTATTCACTCAGTCCTTCGATCCCCAGTCTGCTGTTCCCTTCACTTCTGACACATATATCCTCTTTGTCAACCTTTCCTCACTAATTTTCTCCATATGTCCAAACCATTTCAACATACCCTCTTCTGTTCTCTCCTTTTCTTATTACCACATACCTTTCTTACCCCTTTCATTACTACCTCGATCAAACCACCTCACAACACACAATGTCCTCAAACACATAATTTCCAAAGCATCCACTTTCTTCCGCACATCCTTATCTACAGCCCATGTCTCACATCCATACAATACCGTTGGAACTTATACATAAACAATTTCGTCTTCCCATATTACGACCCCCTCCACAAATTCCTCAGTGCTCCCAGAACCTTCGCCCTCTCACCCACCTTATAACGCACTTCTGCTTCCATAGTTTCATTTTCTGCTATATCAGCTCCCAGGTATCTAAAACACTTCACTTCTGCAATTTTTCTCCATTCAAACTCACACCCGGTAACGAAAACTGTAGAAGGCTAATGTGCAGCAGCGGGGAGTCGCTGATAGCTTAAAAAACTGCTGAACGGAATTACATTTTCTTGTCAAGTTAAACTCCTTATTTTTCAGACAATCCAGTCGTGGGCCAATCAGGCCTCCTGTTGTCTGTCTTTCTCATGTACACTCATGCAAAACTGTCTCTCTGTCCTGTTAAACCTACTAATAACCTTGCTTTTATTCACATTTACTAAACCTACTAATAACCTTGCTTTTATTCTCATTTACTCTCAACTTCCTTCTTAAACATACTCGCCCAAACTCAGTCACCAACTTCTGCAGTTATTCACTCGAACCTGCCACGAGTGATGCGTCATAAGTAAACAACAACTGACTCACTGACGACTCCCCTAACCCCCTACAGACTGCATTCTCGGCCTTCTCTCCAAGAAACTTGCATCTACCTGCTTCATCACCTCATCCATAAAGAAATTAAAATCCATACACTCCTGCTGTAGACCAACCATTACGTGGAACAACTCACTCCTCTCTTCCTATGCCTTACAACACTGATGAAAACTCACTACTAGGAGTTCTCCTCCTACACCAAATATTCGTAAGACCTTCCAAAACGTATGTCTGTCAAAGCTGTCATATGCTTTCTCTAAATCCATAAATGCCACATACAAATCCTTCTGTTTCTGATATATATATATATATATATATATATATATATATATATATATATATATATATATATATATATATATATATATATACATATAATATATATGTACATATAATATATATATATATATATATATATATATATATATATATATATATATAATATATATTTTTTTTTTTTTTCATACTATTCGCAATTTCCCGCACCAGAGAGGTAGCGTCAAGAACAGAGGACTGGGCCTTTGAGGGAACATCCTCACCTGGCCCCCCTCTCCGCTCCCCCTCTTGGAAAGTCAAAAAAAAAAAAATGAGAGGGGAGGATTTCCAGCCCCCCGCTCCCTTCCCTTTTAGTCACCTTCTACGACACGCAGGGAATACGTGGGAAGTATTCTTTCTCCCCTATCCCCAGGGACAGTGTATATATATATATATATATATATATATATATATATATATATATATATATATATATATATATATACACACAGTCGCTGTCTCCCGTGTTAGCAAGGTAGCGCAAGGAAACAAACAAAAGAATAGCCCAACCCACTCACATACACATGCATACACATAAATGCCCACATAGGCACAAAAATATACCTATACATTTCAACGTATACATACATATACATACAAAGACATATACATATATACACATGTACATATTCATACTTGCTACCTTCATCCATTCCCGCCGCCACCCCGCCACACATGAAACAGTGCCCCCCCCCCCCTCCCCCGCGCGCGCGCGCGCGCGAGGTACCGCTAGGAAAAGACAACAAAGGCCACATTCGTTCACACTCAGTCTCTAGCTGTCATGTTTAATACACCGAAACCACAGCTCCCTTTCCACATGCAGGGAACACAAAACTTTCTATAGTTTACCCAAGACGCTGCACATGCCCTTGTTCAATCCACTGATAGCACGTCGACCCCGGTATACCACATCGTTCCAATTCACTCTATTCCTTGGACGCCTTTCACCCTCCTGCATGTTCAGGCCCCGATCGCTCAAAATCTTTTTCACTCCATCCTTCCACCTCCAATTTGGTCTCATACTTCTCCTCGTTCCCTCCACCTCTGACAAATAAATCCTCCCTGTCAATCTTTCCTCACTTATTCTCTCCATGTGACCAAACCATTTCAATACACCCTCTTCTGCTCTCTCAACCACACTCTTTTTATTACCACACATCTCTCTTACCCTATTATTGCTTAATCGATCAAACCACCTCACACCACATATTGTCCACAAGCATCTCATTTCCAACACATCCAATCTCTTCCGCACAACCCTACCCACAGCCTACGCCTCGCAACTATATAACATTGATTCCTTCAAACATACCCATTTTTGCTTTCCATGATGATGTTCTCGCCTTCCACATATTCTTCATCGCTCCCAGAACTTTCGCCTCCTCCCCCACCCTGTGACTCACTTCCGCTTCCATGGTTCCATCCACTGCCAAATCCACTCCCAGATATCTAAAACATTTCACTTCCTCCAGTTTTTCTCCATTCAAACTCACCTCCCAATTGACTTGACCCTCAACCCTACTGTACTTAATAACCTTGCTCTTATTCACATTTACTCTCAGCTTTCTTCTTTCACATACTTCACCAGACTCAGTCACCAGCTTTTGCAGTTTCTCACCTGAATCAACCACCAGCGAACAACTGACTCACTTCCCAAGCCCTCTCATCCACAACAGACTGCATACTTGCCCCTCTTTCCAAAACTCTTGCATTCACCTCCCTAACAACCCCATCCGTAATCAAAATCAAACAACCATGGAGACATCACACACTCCTGCCGCAAACCGACATTCACTGAGAACCAATAAATTTCCTCTTTTCCTATTTGTACACATGCCTTACATCCTCGATAAAAACTTTTCACTGCTTCTAACAACTTACCTCCCACACCATATACTCTTAATACCTTCCACAGTGCATCTCTATCAACTCTATCATATGCCTTCTCCAGATCCATAAATGCTACGAACAAATCCACTTGTTTTTCTAAGTATTTCTCACATACATTCTTCAAAGCAAACACTTGATCCACATATCCTCTACCACTTCTGAAACCACGCTACTCTTCCCCAATCTGATGCTCTGTACATGCTTTCACCCTCTCAATCAATACCCTCCCATACCATTTCCCAGGAATACTCAACAAACTTATACCTCTGTTATTTGAACACTCACCTTTATCCCCTTTGCCTTTGTACAATGGCACTATGCATGCATTCCGCCAATCCTCAGGCACTTCATCATGAGCCATACATACAATGAATATCCTCACCAACCAGTCAACAACACAGTCATTCCCTTTTTTAATAAATTCCACTGCAATACCATCCAAACCCGCCGCCTTGCTCGCTCTCATCTTCCGCAAAGCTTTCACTACCTCTTCTCTGTTTACCAAGTCATTTTCCCTGACCCTCTCACTTCGCACACCACCTCGACCAAAAACACCCTATATCTGCCACTATATCATCTAAGACATTCTACAAACCTTCAAAATACTCACTCCATCTCCTTCTCATATCACCACTACTTGTTACTACCTCCCCATTGGCCCCCTTCACCGATGTTCCCATTTTTTCTCTTGTCTCACGCACTTTATTTACCTTCTTCCAAAAATCTCTTTATTCTCCCTAAAATTGAATGATACTCTCTTACCCCAACTCTCATTTGCCCTCTTTGTCATCTCTTGCATCTTTCTCTTGACCTCCTGTCTCTTTCTTTTATACATCCCCCGTCATATATATATATATATATATATATATATATATATATATATATATATATATATATATATATATATATATATATATATATACGTCTCTTCGTCGTATATCAGCTGACTTATATTTCTTTCTTGTATCTCCTCTGATGATGTGATTATTACACGAAAGTGCACTTGGGAACTTATCGTGTTTCATTCTCCCCGTGGACTCATAAGAATATATATATATATATATATATATATATATATATATATATATATATATATATATATATATATATATATATATACTTATTTTTTTTTTTTTTCATACTATTCGCTACTTCCCGCGATAGCGAGGTAGCGTTAAGAACAGAGGACTGGGCCTTTGATGGAATATCCTCTCCTGGACCTCTTCTCTGTTCCTTCTTTTGGAAAAAAAAAAGAAAAAAAAAAAAAAAAAAAAACGAGAGGGGAGGATTTCCAGCCCCCCGCTCCCTTCCCTTTTAGTCGCCTTCTACGACACGCAGGGAATACGTGGCAAGTATTCTTTCTCCCCTATCCCCAGGGAAATATATATATATATATATATATATATATATATATATATATATATATATATATATATATATATATATATATATATATATATATCAGTCTTGCGTCATCATCTGTATAATACTGTAAAGAGACTTCAAGATTACTATGAAGCCTGGGTGGTGTAATGTTCGCATTGCTTTCACGGAGAAATACGAGGGTCGCTGGTACGCTGTGTGAGATAACATTAGCAAGAGCCAAACTCGACCAACAGATATTCCATTTGCGAAAGCAGTGTTCATCTGGGCATTAATGACTACGTTATATTTGGCACATAAATGTTAGTGCAATTATTATATCTTCCGGAAAATCTTATCTTATCTATGACCTAAGATGAGACTCTTACTAAAATTATCAAAGTTTTTTGAAGATTCCCAGAGTTTCGCAAGCAGACCTTGTAGACCTCGGCTGTTTAAGATGTTAGAGACTGATTTTTCTTATTCATTTCTTTTCATTTCAATTTGCAGTAATGTATAATATCATTGATAAACTCCGTGTAATAATCCAGTAAAGTAACATTCATGGTACAATAGGATATGCCATGTACAATAGGATATACCATCATTTGCGAATTAGTAAGTTTATCAATCAATATATTCTTACGTCAATATCTCATGAATAACTTGTGAATACGTTAAGGACTTTATGAAACATGAAATATATGTTATAGCTCTGCTAACCAGTGTGGGTATAAAGTATTTACCGCATCAGTTACTACATAGCATTATCATCATGCTGAGAATATCATGTTAGGCCATTACATAAACAATACATCTCTTTCCCATGGTCATTAATGGTGCAGGGACATTGTCAATGGTAATTTATAACTGCTGTAACTTGTTCAAATGAATAAAATATTAGCAACAACATCCATTTAGTACGCTAATACCTAATGTATTCTTACTAAAACGAAAACATATATTTAAATAATGTGTTCTTGGACCAGACGGGTATATCAACACGAGTTCAGTATTTTCCAAACCAAAATTGATATATCTTTATTGAATGCAATACAGTTATAGCAATTAGCAGCACATGTGTAATCTGCATATCATACTTTATCAACGTTACAAAATGTACAAGTATGATTTTCCATGACGGAGCCTTACTATATCGTAATTGTCATTATTCACTGACTCAATCCTCCTCACTCGGACATAACATTTCATGAAGTCTTTATCTTCAATAGATTATTATTCACAGCCATACACATGTTATCCTCCCTGACAGAGCTTTCAACTTCATTAATTTACCATTATTACCTCCACTTTCATATGTTCCGTGGAGGTTTCGAAATCCTTATTCTCAATGCTGCTTCATATCTTCCACGAACACTATTTTCCTCATCCATCAAAACTTATGTCAATTCTTATCAATAAAGTTAAGGCAATTCTTATTATAAAGTTATGACAGTTCTTATCATTAAAGTTATGGCAATTCTTAGCATTGAAATTATGACAATTCTTAGCATCAAAGTTATGACAGTTCTTATCATTAAAGTTATGGCAATTCTCAGCATCAAAGTTATGACAATTCTTATCATTAAAGTTATGGCAATTCTTATCATTAAAGTTATGGCAATTCTTAGCATCAAAGTTATGACAATTCTTAGCACTGAAGTTGTGACAATTCTTAGCATCAAAGTTATGACAATTCTTAGCAATAAAGTTATGGCAATTCTTAGCATCAAAGTTATGACAATTCTTAGCAATAAAGTTATGGCAATTCTTAGCATCAAAGTTATGACAATTCTTAGCAATAAAGTTATGGCAATTCTTAGCATCAAAGTTATGACAATTCTTAGCACCAAAGTTATGACAATTCTTAGCATCAAAGTTATGACAATTCTTATTCTTAAAGTTATGGCAATTCTTATTCTTAAAGTTATGGCAATTCTTATTATTAAAGTTATGGCAATTCTTAGCATTAAAGTTATGGCAATTCTTAGCGCTCTCCTCTACATTTCTGGACATACCTAAAATGTTTTTTCTGTATAAACTAGTATCATCTATTCCCCAGCCATAAAAAATAAGAATAATTCAGGTGAAGCAAAATTAGGTCTCCCCATTTTTACCAGCTGCCTCTAACAGGGTTTATCACTGAGTTCAACAACCCTTACTTTCATTTCATTTTTCAGTATTTCAATACGAATCGGAGGAATTTTCAGTTCTATCATAAACAACGGCGTTTTTAATCTTTTATTTGAAATACAACATGTCAGAACGTTGTCAAGCTGCTCTACATCCGGGCTTACATCGAAACTAAAAATCTTTTCTACCTGGTCCCCAACTGTGAAATGTTTCCCGGTTGTTTCCATTATTTTCACAGCACTATGCTATCCATTATTAAATCCTATTCATCATTCTTTTTCAGCCACACTAATGGTTCCGTAACCATTCAGCACTGCTGAAAAGTCAACATCGCTGTGACCACATACATAACTATACATGGACTTTACTTTTGTGTTAGTTTTGTGATATTAAAGATGGAAACATGAGAGATGTGGTATTGCATTACCTGACACGAAGAAAGAAGGACGATGAGAAGTTTGCAAATATACACAAAAAAATAAACAATAATTATGCTGTATTATTCAATAAACGATATATCAGTGGATTGAATCAAGGCATGTGAAGCGTCTGGGGTAAACCATGGAAAGCTGTGTAGGTATGTATATTTTGCGTGTGTGGACGTATGTATATACATGTGTATGGGGGGGGGGGGTTGGGCCATTTCTTTCGTCTGTTTCCTTGCGCTACCTCGCAAACGCGGGAGACAGCGACAAAGTATAATAAAAAAAAAATAATATATATATATATATATATATATATATATATATATATATATATATATATATAGGAACACCACCTATTTTCCGGTACTCTGAGTTTCAAAGCCTTACCGAATTAACCATGTTGCCGGACCAACCGTGGTCACGTAATAATAATTCATCAACACATCTCTAACCCACTAATTATACATCTCCCATGTGTATAAAGTATACTATGGACTGCTAGAAATTTAAATTAAGCAAATATTAAATGTTTGAGCACCCTAAGATGGTAAGTATGTCCTTAAATTGTTTGAATCCTGTGGGGTCTTCTTCATCTTCTGTTGTTAGTGTTTTCCAAGGTGTGCATCACCATAGTAATGCAGTTTCGTCTGCATTATACACCTCCTCAGGAACCGAGGTGCTCGTTAGCTACGAGTTTCGCAAAATCCTCAACATACTCGGCAGCTCCTTCGTGGTTTGCAGACCGCTTTTCTCTGCATACTCTATTTATGTTAATTTCATGACGCTTCTTGAATCTTTGAAGCCATTTTTCACTATAGTCATGCTCATGTTGTAACTTAAGTTCTTTATGGAGCAACTAACTTGGTCCATTATCATGCCACCTGAGAAGTCCACTCCATCACTCCGATGCTGTCGAAACCATTCATCATCACTCGATCGTGGTCAGTACTCTTACCATCGTTCATAGTCTTTCTAATCTTCATTTACTTCTTGGAATCGCTGTCTGCACAGAATTTCAATATTTTCTCCCTTTGCTTCTTTACATCATAAGCAGTTGATGAACCAATACTGCAGATGTCACACAGCTTACGCACTGAAACACCGCGGTCCATATGGATTGGTGTTTACGTTTGACACCACGACTGACACTCTCATATTCCTTAGAAGCCATAGCTAGGGTTAAATCTAAGCAAAATAAGCTAAGAATCTCACAGAATTGCGGTATCACCACCAACAAGTGCAGTGTAAAGAATTTAAATAAGCGCGCCCTACACTCAACACCAGACAGTAAACTAGTCTGGTGGCCGCGTTAATTTCAAGTCCCCTCATGTAATTTTGTCCACACTAAAGGAGGCACCGAACCATCAGTTGTCGGAAAATCTGTGATATACCTCTGTGTACAAGTATGTATGTATATATATATATATATATATATATATATATATATATATATATATATATATATATATATATATATATATATATATATATATATTTCAAACTATTCGCCATTTCCCGCATTAGCGACGTAGCGTTAAGAACAGAGGACTGGGCCTTTGAGGGAATATCTTCACCTGGCCCCCTTTTCTGTTCCTTTTTTTTGGAAAATTGAAAAAAAAAAACGAGAGGGGAGGATTTCCAGCCCCCGACTCCCTCCCCTTTTAGTCGCCTTCTACGACACGCAGGGAAAAAGTGGGAAGTATTCTTTCTCCCCGATTCCCAGGGATAATATATATATATATATATATATATATATATATATATATATATATATATATATATTTTATTATACTTTGTCGCTGTCTCCCGCGTTTGCGAGGTAGCGCAAGGAAACAGACGAAAGAAATCGCCCAACCCCCCCCATACACATGTATATACATACGTCCACACACGCAAATATACATACCTACACAGCTTTCCATGGTTTACCCCAGACGCTTCACATGCCCTGATTCAATCCACTGACAGCACGTCAACCCCGGTATACCACATCGCTCCAATTCACTCTATTCCTTGCCCTCCTTTCACCCTCCTGCATGTTCAGGCCCCGATCACACAAAATCCTTTTCACTCCATCTTTCCACCCCCAATTTGGTCTCCCTCTTCTCCTCGTTCCCTCCACCTCCGACACATATATCCTCTTGGTCAATCTTTCCTCACTCATTCTCTCCATGTGCCCAAACCACTTCAAAACACCCTCTTCTGCTCTCTCAACCACGCTCTTTTTATTTCCACACATCTCTCTTACCTTTACGTTACTCACTCGATCAAACCACCTCACACCACACATTGTCCTCAAACATCTCATTTCCAGCACATCCATCCTCCTGCGCACAACTCTATCCATAGCCCACGCCTCGCAACCATACAACATTGTTGGAACCACTATTCCTTCAAACATACCCATTTTTGCTTTCCGAGATAATGTTCTCGACTTCCACACATTCTTCAAGGCCCCCAGAATTTTCGCCCCCTCCCCCACCCTATGATCCACTTCCGCTTCCATGGTTCCATCCGCTGCCAGATCCACTCCCAGATATCTAAAACACTTCACTTCCTCCAGTTTTTCTCCATTCAAACTCACCTCCCAATTGACTTGACCCTCAACCCTACTGTACCTAATAACCTTGCTCTTATTCACATTTACTCTTAACTTTCTTCTTCCACACACTTTACCAAACTCAGTCACCAGCTTCTGCAGTTTCTCACATGAATCAGCCACCAGCGCTGTATCATCAGCGAACAACTGACTCACTTCCCAAGCTCTCTCATCCCCAACAGACTTCATACTTGCCCCTCTTTCCAAAACTCTTGCATTTACCTCCCTAACAACCCCATCCATAAACAAATTAAACAGCCATGGAGACATCACACACCCCTGCCGCAAACCTACATTCACTGAGAACCAATCACTTTCCTCTCTTCCTACACGTACACATGCCTTACATCCTCGATAAAAACTTTTCACTGCTTCTAACAACTTTCCTCCCACACCATATATTCTTAATACCTTCCACAGAGCATCTCTATCAACTCTATCATATGCCTTCTCCAGATCCATAAATGCTACATACAAATCCATTTGCTTTTCTAAGTATTTCTCACATACATTCTTCAAAGCAAACACCTGATCCACACATCCTCTACCACTTCTGAAACCACACTGCTCTTCCCCAATCTGATGTTCTGTACATGCCTTCACCCTCTCAATCAATACCCTCCCATATAATTTATATATATATATATATATATATATATATATATATATATATATATATATATATATATATATATATATATATATATATATATATATATATATAAGGGTTACATCCATAAAACCTTGTCTGGAACTACAGACACTTTCAGCTTCGTTCTCAAAGACAGTGACTTTCTCTTCCACAACCTCCTTAAAACATACAGGAACCTGAGCTTCCTCTCCCATCCTATCACTCACTTCCGCCCCACGCAGTTCCATCCACTGTCCTGTCATCTCCCACGTTCCCCAGAGATCGCCACTTTCTTCAGGCCCTCATTCAAATTCAAACTCAGACCATCTCGTCTAGTCTCTGCTGCACTTCATTACCTTATATTCATTCATAGCAACTCTCAGCTTCCTCCATTCACACTACCACACAGCTTAGCTGCTCCACCACTCACACTACCACACAGCTTAGCTGCTCCACCACTCACACTACCACACAGCTTAGCTGCTCCACCACTCACACTACCACACAGCTTAGCTGCTCCACCACTCACACTACCACACAGCTTAGCTGCTCCACCACTCACACTACCACACAGCTTAGCTGCTCCACCACTCACACTACCACACAGCTTAGCTGCTCCACCACTCACACTACCACACAGCTTAGCTGCTCCACCACTCACACTACCACACAGCTTAGCTGCTCCACCACTCACACTACCACACAGCTTAGCTGCTCCACCACTCACACTACCACACAGCTTAGCTGCTCCACCACTCACACTACCACACAGCTTAGCTGCTCCACCACTCACACTACCACACAGCTTAGCTGCTCCACCACTCACACTACCACACAGCTTAGCTGCTCCACCACTCACACTACCACACAGCTTAGCTGCTCCACCACTCACACTACCACACAGCTTAGCTGCTCCACCACTCACACTACCACACAGCTTAGCTGCTCCACCACTCACACTACCACACAGCTTAGCTGCTCCACCACTCACACTACCACACAGCTTAGCTGCTCCACCACTCACACTACCACACAGCTTAGCTGCTCCACCACTCACACTACCACACAGCTTAGCTGCTCCACCACTCACACTACCACACAGCTTAGCTGCTCCACCACTCACACTACCACACAGCTTAGCTGCTCCACCACTCACACTACCACACAGCTTAGCTGCTCCACCACTCACACTACCACACAGCTTAGCTGCTCCACCACTCACACTACCACACAGCTTAGCTGCTCCACCACTCACACTACCACACAGCTTAGCTGCTCCACCACTCACACTACCACACAGCTTAGCTGCTCCACCACTCACACTACCACACAGCTTAGCTGCTCCACCACTCACACTACCACACAGCTTAGCTGCTCCACCACTCACACTACCACACAGCTTAGCTGCTCCACCACTCACACTACCACACAGCTTAGCTGCTCCACCACTCACACTACCACACAGCTTAGCTGCTCCACCACTCACACTACCACACAGCTTAGCTGCTCCACCACTCACACTACCACACAGCTTAGCTGCTCCACCACTCACACTACCACACAGCTTAGCTGCTCCACCACTCACACTACCACACAGCTTAGCTGCTCCACCACTCACACTACCACACAGCTTAGCTGCTCCACCACTCACACTACCACACAGCTTAGCTGCTCCACCACTCACACTACCACACAGCTTAGCTGCTCCACCACTCACACTACCACACAGCTTAGCTGCTCCACCACTCACACTACCACACAGCTTAGCTGCTCCACCACTCACACTACCACACAGCTTAGCTGCTCCACCACTCACACTACCACACAGCTTAGCTGCTCCACCACTCACACTACCACACAGCTTAGCTGCTCCACCACTCACACTACCACACAGCTTAGCTGCTCCACCACTCACACTACCACACAGCTTAGCTGCTCCACCACTCACACTACCACACAGCTTAGCTGCTCCACCACTCACACTACCACACAGCTTAGCTGCTCCACCACTCACACTACCACACAGCTTAGCTGCTCCACCACTCACACTACCACACAGCTTAGCTGCTCCACCACTCACACTACCACACAGCTTAGCTGCTCCACCACTCACACTACCACACAGCTTAGCTGCTCCACCACTCACACTACCACACAGCTTAGCTGCTCCACCACTCACACTACCACACAGCTTAGCTGCTCCACCACTCACACTACCACACAGCTTAGCTGCTCCACCACTCACACTACCACACAGCTTAGCTGCTCCACCACTCACACTACCACACAGCTTAGCTGCTCCACCACTCACACTACCACACAGCTTAGCTGCTCCACCACTCACACTACCACACAGCTTAGCTGCTCCACCACTCACACTACCACACAGCTTAGCTGCTCCACCACTCACACTACCACACAGCTTAGCTGCTCCACCACTCACACTACCACACAGCTTAGCTGCTCCACCACTCACACTACCACACAGCTTAGCTGCTCCACCACTCACACTACCACACAGCTTAGCTGCTCCACCACTCACACTACCACACAGCTTAGCTGCTCCACCACTCACACTACCACACAGCTTAGCTGCTCCACCACTCACACTACCACACAGCTTAGCTGCTCCACCACTCACACTACCACACAGCTTAGCTGCTCCACCACTCACACTACCACACAGCTTAGCTGCTCCACCACTCACACTACCACACAGCTTAGCTGCTCCACCACTCACACTACCACACAGCTTAGCTGCTCCACCACTCACACTACCACACAGCTTAGCTGCTCCACCACTCACACTACCACACAGCTTAGCTGCTCCACCACTCACACTACCACACAGCTTAGCTGCTCCACCACTCACACTACCACACAGCTTAGCTGCTCCACCACTCACACTACCACACAGCTTAGCTGTTCCACCACTCACACTACCACACAGCTTAGCTGTTCCACCACTCACACTACCACACAGCTTAGCTGTTCCATCATTAACACTACCACACAGCTTAGCTGCTCCACCACTCACACTACCACACAGCTTAGCTGCTCCACCACTCACACTACCACACAGCTTAGCTGCTCCACCACTCACACTACCACACAGTTGACTTGTACCAACACTCACACTACCACACTGCCACAATGAAGTGAGCTGCTCCACCAGCAGTAGTTCCATGACGAGTGTGTCTTCGTATTCGGTATCAAAGTGACATCATCCAAAAAACACCCTCTAAATTGTTCCTTAAAAACTCATTTTAGGGCAGCCTAACCTGCAATTTCATGGTGCATTGATTTAGTGTGTTGATTAACTGTGCATGACATGCAAATACCTGCTTGCTATTCCAGAGCTTAGCCACGCTAAGAACATCTAATTAACACGATGCAATTACGGTCGTCAGTTAGCATTAGCAGTACTAGATGAACGTGTTTCCTAAGTTGCTGAACCGTCTTTATGGACATTAGTTACCACCTTGATCATGTTTCACATGGAAGTGTTGGTGTGATCGCTTTGCATTCTCATATTTGATCTATAATTATCATGATATTTGAACTCTATTTTTCTCATCATGAAGAATGAGGACATATTTATATGATTTTAACTATTTGAATTGTGATTGCAATCTAATTGTAAGGACTTGTATAATAATCTACAAATGTTCACAAAAATATAAAACTATTTCCAAGATGACTAATGGCCTGGACTGATGGCCTGGTTTTATGGTTGACATCGATGGTACATACTCGAGGTATATGTTGTGTAAGGCTGACATATGATGTGAAAAGTAGAAGATGCAGAAGTTGAAGAAGAAGAATAAAGAAAAAGTAGAAGGAAGAGAGAGAGAGAGAGAGAGAGAGAGAGAGAGAGAGAGAGAGAGAGAGAGAGAGAGAGAGAGAGAGAGAGAGAGAGAGAGAGAGAGAGAGAGAGATCACTAAAGGCGTAAAAAAAGAATAAGAGTTGGCAGTGGTTCCCATCATCTCGGTCTGGGGTATGATACATGAGAGTGGTGATGGACCATAATGTTACTGTGTGGAATCACATACACGTGCTGCCGAGATCAGACCAACAAAGTTTCGAATTCCGGTCGCAGTAGCTGGTCCAGAGTTCACCCAGCTGTTCATCCTACCCCAGAGGCTGGTAAATAAATGGGTACCAGGCATAAGCGAGTGTGTGTGTGTGTGTGTGTGTGTGTGTGTGTGTACACAGGAGTAAGCCATGATGTATATATACAAAGTTAAGAGATGAGTCAATACGAGTGTAAAACTCACCGTCACACAGACATAGCAATCACAAATAGTGATCACATAGTCTCGAGGGAATCCTTGTGATAAGCTTAACTATCTTTCTGAATGGCATCCTTTTTCCCCAGGTAAACACATATGCTGAGAAGATAATAAGAATTTGATTTTTAATACACTAAAGAGTAAGTTAATCCTCATAGGCAAAAGTAGGCCAATCAAATTTTAAAGATTTCCTTATTTTTGAACACGTATTTCAACATACCACTTTGACAAATATTTTTCATCTTGCGTAAATATCAATCATAGGAGACATGCTGAAATTTCTTCCACTGGGTTAAGAAAATACCATCGTATGACATATGAGCGTATGTGCTGCCATGCTCCATTCCAAGCGGAATAAAGGATCAGATCTTCGTGCCGGAATGAACCAGGAATCCAAGTCCACGGTCGATGTTTGATATCCAATCCCAAGCACGAGTGTGAGAGAACGTGCCACTTCGTGAACCTCAGAGGTGGGTTGAGGAGTCTCGCTGAGGCTTATGGTTAATGATGTGACGAGGATTGTGGGTACTGATGACGTAACTGGTGGACTGTAGGTAGTGTTGGGGTCGGTGGAGGACTGAGGCAAGTGGCTGACTGTGAAACTGGGGGATTTTAGATAATGATGGTATAAACGGAAGAATGCAAGTAATATTGGGGTAATTAGACGTCTGTAGGGTAAATATGATTTTGCTGAAATCTCGTGGATTATCGAAGTGTAATCAGAGAATTCGACTGGCGTGACTGGAGGATTGTAAATCATGGTGGTGTGACTGGATAAATGTGGTTCATTTTGGAGCGGCAGGATTAGGAATGGCAATTATGGGAGTACAAATCGTGGATGATGGCACAACTAGATGATTGTGGGTAATGATGGTGGAACTAGTTGAATGTAGGTGATGATGTGATTCGAAGATTAATTAATGATGATGTTTGACCAAAAGATGGCTCATCTTATCATCCTCAGATAAAACTTTCTAGGATTTATCGTACTGGTATCTACTTACGAAGTTTATCTTAAATGTCCAAAAAAATGCGATATTTTCAACGGCTGCAACAGTTCATACTACAGGATTTAGATAAGCTTTAACAAAGAGCAAGACATCGCGACCTTCTTTGTTTTCACTATCCCTATCACAAGAGTGAACCCTGGAAATGAGTATTATGTGAGGAAATCTCTATTGTTGACATCTAACCAAGATTCGGTGTCATGGCAACCCTATCATAATTTCCTTCAAACGCTGTTGTGTCTGACTCTGAGATTTTATTGCGTATATTCCGAGGGTCAACATAAAATATTTTTGTATGAAAATGAGACCCATTTCGAAGTGGACTTACGGATGGGGATGGGTCTGCTCCACACGGGCTGCGTTTCTTTCCTTTTTTTATACCAAGACGCACGTTTAGTTTCACTAAGGATCCTACCAAAATGCGCAGCTCCCACTTCATTTAGGTATAGTATATCCTTCATAAACACATCTGACTGCAAGTAGAAGTGCTGCCACAAGCTTATGAACTTAACCCGTTCCTGGAAATGGAGGTTCACTAAACTATCATCCAGAATGAATGCCATACTAAGAAAGACGTTCTCAGTACCGATCCTGAGAACTGAAATCATGTCAATTCTACCTCGGATACGTCAAATGAACCAGCGATATTTCCCCAGCAGCTCTTCCAATCTCTCCTTCAGTACATCGTTAGTACCTACATGACACACAGCAAGGGCAATATCGTTAGTAAAACCACAAATCTCGTCTACAGCGTCGGCAACACCATCTACCCCGGCACCTGGAAAACAAAAACGTTTACATGTAAAGGGTTTCTGACGCACCATTCCTCCAGCAGTCCTGAGATCATGGAGTCACCGACGAGCCTTGGTTCGCGTTCGTTGTCCTCGACTGCATCCAAAGCCTGAAACCGATATCTTGTTATCACAGGCATCAAAGGTAAACATGGGGTCTCGCACCACGTCGCACTGCTGGAGGGGTTGGCTTTCCCTGGTGAGAGAAGAGGGATTACTTTGGGGTGTCTCAACACCCTTAGTGCTACTTCCCGACGTTGATGGCTTACTCCCTGATTCTCTCAGCCAGCTGGATTGGACATGGTCTGAAGGACATCTACCACAGTTATCTTATCAGTAGCTTCAGCCAGTATTTCCTGAAGGGTCTGTCTGTCCACGCAAAACCTGCGAATCAGAGATATAACTAGTGTTGTAAAACTGAGCACCAAACTTCCCTCTGCACACAGAACACTGTTGACCTTCTGGAATGCTGAAATAGTGAACAGGAATTTTATATGAGTGAAAATAAGGCTTGGTAAAACATGAGAACAACGGTCACCGAAATTTCGACCTTATAGGCACTGACCAAGTTCCTTACGCTGCAGGAATCCAGGTTTCCTCTGCGGTGTCGTGCTTCCTCAGCTCAAGTGACCTGAACACGTACATTTCCTTTCTTTTCACTATATATTGCACTTCTCAACATTAAAATATGAAAAAAAAAGTTTTTTAGAAAATAGAGAAAGGACAATAGTTCTGGCTCAAATACAAAAGAATTTGAAGGCTGATTTGTTTGTTGCTAATAGACAATAGCCACATAGACACGGTAGCAGTATAGAATATGTTTTACAGACGAACTTAGAATTGAATACTTAACATGTGTTCTTCAGGTTAAAGTGTAGAACAAAATGGATCTCCATGAATGATAGGTTTCCTTGGATGGATCATTTAGTGTTCGTGTTGCTCTAGTTGGATATTCAAAATATACAGCTTTCAGAACTAAATACAACAACCCTAACAAGCTATTTTCCTAATCTTCTGAACATAGAAAATAGGATGAAATATTCGCTTGGCTAAGTAAGGGAAAATCTCAACCCTAATTCGTAGCCTAACATGGATGAGGAAAGAAATACATTTAATCTATCGAATTGAGTCTTTTCTCGGGTATCAAATGGGATTCGAACCACAAGTTCACTTACTGCAACAAAACGCTGGTTACAAGGACAGGAGAAGGTAAGATAACCCAATGCATTAAGTGTGGGTTTGGTGGGTAACGGTGAAGATAAGATTGTGGCGCTGTTGGCTATGGATCATGATAGAAGGATTGAAGGTGATTGCTGCTAGTGCGATAGGATAATCAACTGATGAGTTAACAAGACAATGGCTGACGGTGATGCTGTACAACTATGGGAAGTGATAGTGAATTCGGAAGGTCTGACATGAGGATACAAGAGGTTACGGAAGCCTTACACCACATGGGGACGTAACTATAGAGGAAAGAAAACCCTTCGTCGTAATCTGGTCTTGATGGTAACTCTATATCTGTGTCCTTTTTGTAGATAGATTAAAAACAGAAATCTCTGTCATGATCCTCTGGCTCAGTATTCCACAGGATGAACCATATTAAAGGTTTCTCGGCTGATACTACCGTGAGAGTTTCCACTTGCTAAAGACGCGTCCAGTTCCTGCCTCCATTACCTTAGTAGCATTCCTCCTCTACCTAGAATTAACCTGCCTGCTTTAGATATATCATGCACTGGAGGTAATATACGCGGGAACAAAACTTGGACAAAAAAGAAATAATGCACACAACAGACAGACGACTGAACACGATAAGAATAAAATGTAACTTGAGGCGACCAAACTTTAGTGTGTGGGAGTTGGAAGAACCAGACCAAAGAGCAGATGGCGGGCGAAACGTGACGGAAATGACTGCTGGCCAGCGGGCTCGAGGAATGTAATACTGAGTTGAGCAGGATATTTGGACAGGAAGAGAGACCAAAGGCTGACACAAATGAAATACCGCCCAATACATTCCCTTCCTTTACTCATTTTACAGCTTCCCGGCAAGATGGTAGGAGATTCTTACATGCACGTCAGAGGTATGCAAAGGATTCATGCTCTCTGGTAATGATAATCTACACTGTGCCACATTCATGCATCCAGACGGGACAGGACGTTATGAAGAGTAGAGTGCAGCTTGTGCGACTGAGGTTTAGAACATAACTTCCATCATGGGTGTCTGTATGCTGTATTGAGGAGACTGCAGTCAACTTGGGAATGAAATATAACCATTCCTGCATGCGTCAGCTTCTGAGAGATATCAAGATTATATAACAGAAAACAGATATATTCTCATGGCTGTAGGCATTCAATGACATTCCTATGATCTATTCAACCACACCACATTTTCTGTATGTTGTAACGAGGGACTGATACGATCATAACACGAAAGTGCACTTGGGAACTTATCGTGTTTCATTTTCTGTGGTATCATTGCAAATATATATATATATATATATATATATATATATATATATATATATATATATATATATATATATATATATATATATATTTTTTTTTTTTTTCTTTTTTTTTTTGCTTTGTCGCTGTATCCCGCGTTTGCGAGGTAGCGCAAGGAAACAGACGAAAGAAATGGCCCAACCCACCCCCATACACATGCCTTGATTCAATCCACTGACAGCAAGTCAACCCCTGTATACCACATCGCTCCAATTCACTCTATTCTTTGCCCTCCTTTCACCCTCCTGCATGTTCAGGCCCCGATCACGCAAAATCTTTTTCACTCCATCTTTCCACCTCCAATTTGGTCTCCCTCTTCTCCTCGTTCCCTCCACCTCCGACACATATATCCTCTTGGTCAGTCTTTCCTCACTCATTCTCTCCATGTGACCAAACCATTTCAAAACACCCTCTTCTGCTCTTTCAACCACGCTCTTTTTATTTCCACACATCTCTCTTACCCTTACGTTACTTACTCGATCAAACCACCTCACACCACACATTGTCCTCAAACATCTCATTTCCAGCACATCCATCCTCCTGCGCACAACTCTATCCATAGTCCACGCCTCGCAACCATACAACATTGTTGGAACCACTATTCCTTCAAACATACCCATTTTTGCTTTCCGAGATAATGTTCTCGACTTCCACACATTCTTCAAGGCTCCCAGAATTTTCGCCCCCTCCCCCACCCTATGATCCACTTCCGCTTCCATGGTTCCATCCGCTGCCAGATCCACTCCCACATATCTAAAACACTTCACAGACAGCGACAAAGTATGATATATATATATATATATATATATATATATATATATATATATATATATATATATATATATATATATATATATATATATACATAAATACACATGTATATGATTCATACTTGCTGCTTTTATTCATTCCCGTTGCCACCCCGCCACACATGAAATGACACTCCCCCTCCCCCCGCACGCGCGCGAGGTAGCGCTAGGAAAAGACAACAAAGGCCACATTTCGTTCACACTCAGTCTCTAGCTGTCATGTATAATGCACCGAAACCACAGCTCCCTTCATCCAGGCCCTACAAAACTTTCCATGGTTTACCCCAGACGCTTCACATGCTCTGGTTCAATCAACTGACAGCGCGTCGACCCCGGTACACCACATCGTTCCAATTCTCTCTATTCCTTGCACTCCTTTCACCCTCCTGCATATTCAGGCCCCGATCGCTCAAAATCTTTTTCGCTCCATCTTTCCACCTCCAATTTGGTCTCCCACTTCTCCTCGTTCCCTCCACCTCAGACACATTTATCCTCTTTGTCAATCTTTCCTCACTCATTCTCTCCATGTGACCAAATCATTTCAACACACCCTCTTCTGCTCTCTCAACCAAACTCCTTTTATTACCACACTTCTCTCTTACACTTTCATTACTTACTCGATCAAACCACCTCACGCCACATATTGTCCTCAAACATCTCATTTCCAACACATCCACCCTTTTCCGAACAACCCTATCTACAGCCCACGCCTCGCAACCATATAACATTATTGGGCCATTCTTTCGTCTGTTTCCTTGCGCTACCTCGCTAACGCGGGAGACAGCGACAAAGTATAAGAAGAATATATATATATATATATATATATATATATATATATATATATATATATATATATATATATATATATATATATATATATATATATATATAATTAGTATATCCCGAGAGCTGGTTTTCTCTAATGCACATAGAGTTAAATGCGACGGCATATTTAGAGTTATCAATTTTCTTATGTTTTCTCAATACTATGCTACCATTAGGTGGGTGCTCAAACACCAGTCGTCCAAGATAATCCATTTCATTTCAATCAAGCTTTCGCCTTCACATAAGCATCATCAGGAACACTTGAGGAAACACAGAGACACTAGGTAGGAAAATAGACAGTCCATTACTAAATACACGAGACCGTTATTGTCCAGGTGTAGAGTTGATGTCATGTCGAGTTCATCTGATCCTCCCTAACCTTCGTAACCCAGGACCGGGTGGGTCAGTGACGCGTTCCTCCTGTCCAGAAATGGCGGACTCAGTAGCTTGTGGCGGGTCAATGACGTGTCCCATCTGTCCTAAAACGGTATTAGCTCTACGTCTTATAGGCGGGCAATCAAAGAGTTCGATGGCGGTGGTCATGTTTGTCTGGATGTCAATGACAGGTGCTTTCTGTCTAACTCTCTGTCTAATGTAAATGACTTCTAGTATCTGTGGTCTCCTCCGGTCACTGCAACTAGTAATAATTTTGAAGTTATTCATTACAATCTTCCTCGTTAGTCTCGTTCCATGCTTTAGTTCATGGATGTTGTTTGACTCCACCTTCTTGTAAGTGGAGGGAGAGGCGGCGGCTCCAGGCGTTGGTTGTATGTCCAATGTAGTTTATGTGGTGAGGCTGACAGTCCCCAATATTGCATCGATACGCATAGGCCACATCGGTACGATTCACATTTCCAGGGCAACCTGTCATGTTGTTGCTCATCACGAGCGAACATGTTTTCGGATTGTTGTAGTGCATCGTCAGACTGATGGCCTTTGTCTCCATCAGTCGCCTCGCAGTTTCTGGCCACAATATCTCGCACGATCTTCTCGCCCTCTAGATATGTTGTCGTAAATGTATTCCTGTAGTAATATATGAAATGAAATGGCTTTCATTAGGTTATTCAGTTGCCAGTGCTGTTTCAGCTAACTTAAGAAAAAAAGTTACTTTAAAAGTGGAAAATATATAAATCTCTGAAATTTTATAGGAGGAAGATAGACAGGAAAACAAGTGGACAAAACTAGAATAAAACTTTTACGCTAGCATCATGTAAACATAAAACGAATAACCACACGAAGGGAAGCACAGAAGTTTTTTTCTGCGTAAAAAAAAAATATAAAAAGATGGTACAGAACGATAGATCCAGCGCGCGGGGCCCGCCACCCTGTTTGTTATTGTGTCAACTTTTAAACCATCAATCTCCATTTGAACCCTTTACGCCGGCAGTAGCAGCCCCCTGAAGCGACACAAACCATAGTCTCCTGCAAGCTTGTCTCACGCTACCGAGGAATATTACTCACGAGCAACTGAGGATCATAGATCGATAGCACCGGAGGGAGAGAGGAACGTGTCGCCCTCGTCACGTTAGTGAATTGCGCAGTCGCCCGTCCTGATGCATGTTGACTGTTGTGGTGAAGCAAACCTTTAATCCCAAGTCCTGTCGACTTTGAACTCTGACGCGAGGGAAGTTATAGATATCGACCAATGCTTGTTTATACACAACTTCAAACATTTTCCTTGGCTTATAGATTTGCACGTCAGTCTTGCCTATTCACGTTAAATCCCACGTAAAGGGAAGCCATGTACAGCTCAAAGATCAAAGTCGGGACTAGTTCTGTTGAGAATATTCATCGTTATTTTGGGATAATTAGATAAACTTATAACACTAACAGACCCTCACGAATAACATATGTTCATCTATAACTACCAAAGGACCTCTTTCTGATGGGGTGCTACCCATGTCCCTTTTTCCACGGGCTCCTGCATCTCCAAGGCTGCACTACGCTCAGTAGGAGGGACAGGATGGACACCTGGGAAGCGGGAAGTTCTCTGACAAGACCATGCTTTCATTCGTCAACTGACATTGATACTGTCTCGCCAAGTGTAACTTTTCTTTCGCGGTGTAACCTCAAGTAAGCAGAGCCCCGGAACATCTTTACATACATCCTTATATATGTAGACAGATGAATCATGAAAAACCAGCTATTCAGGATTATCCTGGTATCCGCATGGAAGCTGAAACACAGAGATCCAACCACTTTCGTAGGTGTTATACCTTCATCAGGGATACACGAGGTGTCGGCCCGAGCCGGACATCACCCTATGGCCAGTGGAAGTGATGATTCATAATAATACCAAGTCTGATTAGATTTTAAATAAAATATCATCGTCTTTACATCAGTGACATTCTTTTAGTCAGAGTGTAGACAAGTTAGTGTAAAAGTAAGATCCTCTGCAGCAACGTTTGTCTCAACGACTTCTGAATGATAAATAGATAAATAAGATACATAACGTCTGTCGGACTTAGGCAGCCAATCAACTGAAAATACACAACTGAGGTGTTAAATGTATTTCTGAACAGGGAGGTCATGATAGCTACAAAGTAACTAATCGTGTAAGAGCCTAAGATAAGAGTGAGCTGGATATTTGCAAACTTTGGATAAGCATATGGGTGAGGTACATTTAGATAGCCAGGGTGGCAGATATACAGGAATATTTACAGAGTACATAGTGAGAATTTCTACTTTATGAACTTGATCAAGCATTAAGTGATGAACAGTTACAGTAATACAGTAGCTGACACACCACACAGTCTAACAAAACACTGAGGTTTACTTTCATAGCTATGCACTTTTCTTAGTCTATGAATTTCACAATGGTAGGTATAGGACTGTTCTCATATCTGCCTGTACAACCTGACTACTACAAGTCGATTGTGGCGACGAACAGAGGTCCGTGAGAGAGAGAGAGAGAGAGAGAGAGAGAGAGAGAGAGAGAGAGAGAGAGAGAGAGAGAGAGAGAGAGAGAGAGAGAGAGAGAGAGAATCTGCGACGGGGGTGTTTATTATCAAACTTCCGATTGAACTGCCGGTGTTGGTCGGAAAGGGTGGACAGATTCAGCGAGATTAGAGGCTCTTGGTACGTGATGAATCTACATGCTCTTTTTCTGCACAGTTTCTCGCTGGTCCTCTGTGTAGCTGTTGGTGAGGAGGACCAGGTTGGTGAGGCGTACGTGAGTTTGAATAGGACGAAGATGGTAAAGACGTTCCTGAGCTCCGCTTTAAACCGTCATCTATAGTCACACCAAGAGGTTTGAAGTCTCTGACTACTCGGAGAGAGGATGTTACGGTAATGTGATATCAGAGTCCAGGATGTTGACTGAGCCCAAGCTGAAGTCCATCGTCACAGTCTTGGTGTGGTTGATGGTGATGTCGCTGGCCGTGGTCCACTCCTGAAGACTGTTGATGTGCTGAGGGGCAGTGAAATCACAACAGCTGTCGTCGATAGTGACGCCAAAGCGTCTACGTACTTCCTGCCGTGGTATGTGTCCTTCAAGGCGTCATTGATGAGGATGAGGGAGTTGAGCGGCCCTATCTTAGTGCCCTGTGGTACACCGCATGTACGAGTGATTCCGGTGTGGCTATCCTTGAATGAGGACGGTTTGGTGTCGCCCGCTGAGGAAGTCCGTCAGCCACGAGACGAGACACCTCCATCATTTCAGGTCGACGGCTTTTAGCAACTCGAAAGATTAAGTGAAATCTACAGAGGTGAGTGCCATCGAGGTCTAGCGTTTCCTCATGTTGTGGTAAAATGAAGTCTAGGAGGCTGATAAGGCAGTGAATGGTGGAGAAAGACTTAACTTTTCCAAATTGTTGAAGGTCTACTGAATCAGCAATGTCAGCATAGGCTCAGTCAAACACAAACCTTCACAAATTAGGCTGGAGATTGAAGTGATTGCAACAGTTCTTAAGCTATCAAGAGAATCTGGGATGGTGGATTTGGTTAGTGGAGTGACATATGCTGTCTTCCAAGATGTTGGGAATTAGACTGAGTTAGCATTAATCATGGCGGTTATCGGTGTAGCTAATTCACGGGAGAATCCCTTGTACAGTTTCACTTGAAGATCTACGATTGTAAACGAGCGTGTGGTATGAAGGCGCTGAAGGCGCTTACCTACTTGATAATAGGTATGTTAGGTGTGCTGGGAGGGAGGTGATGCTGAGTTGTGGTTATCGTTGGCAAATATTGGCAGAGTAGTTGTTAATTTGGTGTGCGGCGGACTCACTGTTGAGTTGGTCCACACAAGGGAAGAGGGAGAACCTTCTCTTGTCACAGCCAATTAGTACTTTAATTCTATCATGCCACTGACTGATGTATGCATCATCTAAGTGTTGTATCTTGTTTGGGAAATAAGACTTCTTTGCTGTTTGTGCTCCAATTTGCAATTTGTTGCAAAGTTGCTTGTAGAGGTCGTTGTTGTGACTGTTGAACGCTCGATTACGCTGCTGCTTAAGTCATTTGATGCGGAGAGTGATCCAGGGAGCGTCGGCCGGGTGTAGCGTGTGTAGTTACCATCTTCTGGGGAAAGAATTGTTGGTAGGCCTGGATGCAGGGGTCATGATGATTCTCCCTCATGACTACATCATCATCTTCACTTGTCACCCATGATCTCCCTCATCATCTTCACTTGTCACCCCAGTCCGGTAATGACGTGTTACCAACCAACCGAAATTTCCCTTCGCTGAGTCAGTAAATGGCCGATAAGTTTTGATGTCTGCCCGCTTGTGTTGGAGAGATGGTGGGAGCGGGGGACCACAACACTGATATGTGAGTACTGCGTCCGAAAGAGGGAGAGGTTCGGGCGGTGGGTTTCAGGTCAGCCATGTCAGTAAGAATCAGGCCAAGAACGTTTTGACCATACAGAGGAAAGATAGATGTTGTTCTTGGAGAATGGTGTTGTCTGTCTCATTAAAATCCCCACATATCACAAGCTTAGAATAAGGGTACCTCGTCCTGACTGAGGTGTAGGTAAGGTGCCTCCTTAGTGGGGGAGCGCTGCGGGTGGTACTAACGTGACTAGGGTGCAATGTGGGTGAACTCTTAACCCATAACACCTCCAGACCCTCAGGCACGTTAACTGTCAGCTGGGCTGGACTTAACAGCTTCGTGGCGAAAGAGTGCTACACGTCCTCCACGCTTTGATGTAGGAAGGTGGCAGAAGAGAATGTAGTCACTCAAGGTACAAATTTCAGGTGTAATCTGCCAGGCTTCTGTTACTGCTGTGACCTGGTTGTGAACTGACCTGGTGGTGATGCTTTGCTGCTCCATTCTGCTGGGCAGGGAGATGATATCTGATTGCAACACTCTCGACAGCTTGTACCACTTCCATGGAACTTCAAAATGTTTCAAGGGTTTAATTTCAGCAGCTGGTCTGCGCCGTCTTCTTCTCTAGGTAATTATGTTTCAATTGCTTTCCCATTTTTGGGGCTTCGCTTTCCTCTGGTGTGAAATTTAGCAATTATCACTTAACACAAAACACAAAAACACTGGTGCCGGGATGACCGTTACCTTTCTTAAGACAACTGAGCTGAAGGTTGGTGTACGTCAGTGTCTCGCTGGTGTTGACCCTGTTACCACAGGCAGCGTGGGAGACGATAGCTGAGTTTAAATTACTCAAGCCCAAGCAACATCAGTGCCACAAAGTTCTAAATTATTTGTAAAAATGTTTCTCTTATATCATTCAGTTGAGGCAGTGAAGCCTTTCAATGGAATCTTTTTCGTACTAGGATTGGGTAAATGTATATATGATTTTCCTGTTACTGTTCGGTGCCCTCACTTACATTTCGCCTGATTTCTCCTTTTTCTAAATTCAACGTTGCATGACAGTTGTATTAAGCGTATTCAGAATATGCTTCAGATCGTGAAACGCATTAATTTCAACCATGGTATACCATAATATATTTTCTATAAGGCTGCAGCAATACTTTTACGTGAGGAAAAAAAACTCTGGTGATCAATACATGGCATCATGTAGCTCGTCCATGTGAGTTTCAGAAATATCTTTCCAGGTTACTGTTATGAGGAGATCAGTGACATGTGCATGAGGTAACCACCTCGTCCATACAGTGTCCAGGAAGATGACTGGAGAAGACCGGAACCGCTAACATAGGCCACACAGTGGGTCTATACAGTGTCTTAGAGGAGACCAGAAACGCCAACAAGAGCCTCACATCCGGTCTATGCATCGTCCTGAAGGATGACTGAAGAAGACCACAACCAGGAACGAGGGTCATACATCTGGTCCATTCATTGTTGTAGAGGGTGACAGGAGATGAGAGCCAACGTGAGACGCTTACTTCGTCCCTGCTGAACCCAGCTGCGTCTCAAGAAAGATGTGTCTCGGGAAGATAAAACTGATGGATCACCAGAAATACCTCATCTTATCCTTCGGGGAGTCTCACTTGTCTCACGTCTGTTGATGGCTCTCTCTGGGTCTCTGACTGACCTCGCAGGCCTTGGTCTTTCATACTTCTCTCGCTTTAAGAGCAGATCGGTCATGCATCTATTCTTTGTTTCCGTTTGCTGAATACGCTCCACCTGCAGCAGCTGTGCTGACGGATAACAAGTGTCTACTGGTAAGTACGAGGTTAAGTACCTGAAGGCCTGTGGAGGATTGACATTTTCCTGAATGATAAATATGCTTCAAACAACGACCGATATAACATTATCAATATAAATATATATCGAGAGTAACCTCACTTCACTGCAGGACACCAAATCTTCCTGATACGTTGTGAATACATTGTCTAGCAAGTTTCCTCCTGAATCAGACACTTTCTAAGGAGGTAATGTGCATCAACGTGTTCGTTCAACTCTCAAGGAATACCCAGCAATCAATGGTGTATTAAAGATCTTCGGGCCCTGGGGCCAAAATACTCTTCCCTCCTCTCCTGTCTCTGGCAGATCTCTGGAAAGTGTAATGAGACCATACACAGTATGTATTAAAGATTCTTGCTTTTGTATCAAGTCAAATGCCCAACAAACTAATCAAAAGTGTGCAAATTCAGTAGCAGCCTCGAAAAACCACTGCTAATATCTCCCAAGGAAGAAATGCAAGCCATGGAAGACCTGAATGAGCGAAAAGAGGAAAACTGGTAATTAGAATGAGATCCCGCATCAGGGGTGCTGGAATTAATTCCAAGAAGCAGAGGCATGGCACAGGAATTTTCATTTTCTAATTTTTGGAAATAATTACCCTTACAGACTCACACAATTACTCGTTTCTCCTTACACTAATTTTATCTTTCCTGGTGGTGGAAAATTATCTTAAGTTTAGGACTGATGAATTATCTTTAATGACATATAGCGAGTGATCTCGAATATCAACCGAACCCAACAGAAAAGTGTAGACGTATTTCCCTCGCACCGTACATTCAGTATGAGGTCGAGGGATCGACCGTACTGTGACTGAAGCAGGATATTTTGTACTGCATGACTATAATCGACAGTGTGTCTGTCTTCCAGCATTTGTAACAATTATCACTCACAAATACTTCCTTTAGAAATGTCACGGAAAAAGGAGAACTACCAAGGTACATCAGACCCTCGAGAATATGCAAGTTTATCTTAATCAAATTGGCAGGATGGGAGTTCAATCGGCCGCCTGGACGGGAAATCATAAACGCAATGATTGTTTCAGGAAAGTTCGTATATTCTTATTCATAGGACCGCCAGACTATCGTGTCTTGGGACAATTTAGGAAAAGAAGGATATTTTCATTCCATCCTCCAGGTCATGAGGCCCTGGGATAATCTGAGTGAAATCCAATTCCCTCATATTCACTGAGGTACCTTCCCAAAAAAAACACCTCCTCTGGTCGCACTTAATACATTACTGCCAATGACTAACAGTAAGGACTGAACTGACATGGGGAAAACATTTTGCCAGCCTCACCAGGCAAGCTTACTGACCCAGGGTAAAGCTGCTTCTGTCCAATATTTGCAATGAGATACTCAGAATATTCTATTATGATATCACACCTTAAGATCGAGACATGTAGATTCGTTGATATTTCTCACGATTCCTATACAACAGTTACTGATCATCTCACTTGTTAACAAACGTAATTAGAATGATAAATAGAGCAATATTCAGATATTGATTTAGATATAACTAATATTACTGATAAGAGGAGTATAAAACATATGGTGCTGCTATTGTGCCGAGAGTGATAGAGTATAATACTGATCTTTTCTTTTCTTGTGCTTAAAAAGGCTTCAAATATATAATGTAGCTCTGCAGGATGTTTGTTAGCAGCAACCCTGATGAAGTTAGAGTACACCACAGTTAAAACTGCAGTCATACATTATATTCAGATATACATTAGATCAAGTGCCACCATCTACCGTCATCATCCATGCTGATCGTTGAGGCTGTGGTGAAGACAAGATGTAGGTTTTTCTCTCGTCATTGAGAAACATACAAGTATGAACATAGGAGCTTGTGCGACTTTGTTAGTGGACTTATACTTACCACGGAATTATGCCACAACGCCGTTTGTAGCGCGAGGGAAGAACGTTAAAAGTATCTATATTCACAAGACTTAGTATCACCCTTTGTTGACCTTACATCGGGCGAGATGTTTGAAACTTCAACTTTCAACGAGAGACTGAAAGGAACCGACCTATAAACTGAAGCAACGGATAACCTTACGTTGTAGGTATGTGGAAAACCTATTCAGGATGATTCCTACGGATAAGTATATTCAGATCACAAAGAATCCATAATGATATCCAAGTCTACAGTTATGATTCTTGTAGAATCATAGATTTACCGTCTAGATGTTTAGATAAATATATGAGTAACATATAAATAGTTACGAAGACAATAGTTCTGGTAATGTAGTTGAGGAACTTCTATCCTCTGATGAAAAATCTAGCTTCTCTACAGGATATGATTTTACGGTTCATGTCGTTGGACGAAAGACGACCATCACCAGCACTGATTTCGAGATGAACTAGGATCAGCAACTGACTCAATGAAAACAGTACTTCATTAGACTTCGTAAGAAAAATGTGAGGTCATCCTCATCCTCAGAGAAGTTGAGATATTCTGACTTTTTGTAGAAAATGTCATTCTATCAAAATTAAGCGAGTTGAGCAGTGTCTGAAAAGGAAAAGATTCCCTTTTTTCCAAGTTCATGCTTGGTGACTGTGGCGACACTGGTGTGTTAACCAACTCACTTCACCTCAAATATATATTACGACCGTGAAAACATCTGTATCATATCTACGTCTTGAGTACCTTTTACCCATCCTTTACACAAATGAGGTGAAATGAGATGCGTACTTCTGAGGGAAGAGACTCAATTGAACAGGGTTGTGACGTCGATGTTTAGAGAGTAATAAGTCTGTAACTTAACACAACAGAGAACAGTGCAGCTGATGGTGAAACTGTACCACTCGGGGGGAATAGGTGTCCAGATCAGAAAACAAATGTGGGGCAGTGCTCGTGAAAGTGTGCCTGAGGGAAGCATAAATCTTTGTCATCAGGAACTAGCAGATCACAACAATAAAACATCGAGGGGAAAGTTCAACGATGCAATCGTTGAATAAGCATCCTCAATTCAGAAAAAAAAATTAAAAAAAAAATTCAGAGAGGAACGGACAAGAGAGAAGGACACAGCTAAACATTGTTCATATATCTACTTCAATGCATAGAAGGTGCTGCTATGGAACATGCAACATCGACTGACTATTCAATCCTGTGTAACTCTTAAATGAGAACATTTGGGGAATATTGCCTTATGTTCAGGAGAGTGTGATCAACTATTCTCATCTGATGTACTAAGTTATCTTTCAGAGATTACGAAGTTGCCCTGTACTCTGATAAACGATCGTTAGATAAATACCACACCGTGGAAAACTCGATTAAGTATATCGAGCTGAAACTATGCCCGTTCGATGACAAGATAAGTGGTATAGACAGGAGAAGAGGGAGGATAATTTCATTTCTAAAGCTAGCTAAGGTAAGGACAGTTTTACTCTGAATTTTGCATAATGATATACATTTTTACCTGTGAAAATACCAAACAGCCCTGCTAAGTAAAGTTACGTTTTGTAATGATATGCGATGCGCAATTCACGGTGAAAGCTATACGACATACCATAACAGTACTAACGATACTTGTTCATACAGTTAGCCAAATTATAACAAGAGACTCACGTCTATACCAGCGGCAAAAGAGCTGCTGCTTCCATCTGATGACAGTGGCAACTCACAGCGATAAAAGGCGCCAAGTGTTGCTAACCTCCTAGCGGGATTAGCAGGATCTGCTGCCCCCGTGAGCTCACCATCTATACTACTCCAGGAAAAACAAGTTTGTATTAATGTTCACCAGAATGTATTTAGACAGAAAAATGTAACTAAAACCTAAACCTGCCATCCAGGATTACTCTAAGACAAAAGATGGATTAAATATAGTCGACTACAAATGTTCTCAGTGCAACAGTAGTCGGAGAACCCTGCCACTTTGCCCTTATCTCTCTGTGTGATAAAAGGTAACTCATGAAAAGTCGAGATCAAGGAAACAAAGAAACTACACGCCAGAAAGACTAATTATATAATGTCGGGACGTAATACGTCTGGGACACCAAGTGTGTGTGGAGGGAAGGGTTGGGGGTGTGAGTGTGGCTGAAAGAGGCCTCGGAGCTTCCATAATGATAGCCATATAGAAAGGATCACAAATCAGTAATATTATGTCACTTTATTTCACATAATCGTTTTTATAACTCAAGAATATAAAACGAATCTTCTTTTTTCATGAAGATGCATTTTCACAAATTGTTAGTATCATCTGAAATTTCATGAATAGTCAGACATACAGAGAGTGACAGACAAAGATTCAGGAGTAAGTCCTCAATAGAAGAAACAAAACTACGCTTCGAAACTTCTTGGTTAACTGTTCTACACTTCGTGTTCTTGTCAACTTCTTCGCTGTACTTTTCCAAATATGATCTTTTATCCTTTCTATCACACCATTTCTGTAGATCTTGTCGAATGCAAAACATATATTCACCTCGCTACAAGCCAGAGCGTACCGAGCTTGTCTCCCTGAAACCTCTCTAAACATTCATGGTCTACTGCCACTGCCACATGTTTGTACCATAATGAAAAAAGGCTTGCAATAAGGATTACTTCCTCAGATCTTTCCTAGGCGCTAAGTGAGGAGAGCAGATCTACTACGTCTTGTGGTGGGATCAGTGAGACCCTGTAGAGACCGTGCTATTACCGCCTCCATGCTGCTTCTTTCATGTGCCGGGACCTTTACGTAACTCCTCTCTCTCTCTCTCTCTCTCTCTCTCTCTCTCTCTCTCTCTCTCTCTCTCTCTCTCTCTCTCTCTCTCTCTCCTCTTTTATACTTACTCGCCTCACGCAAGTAGCGTCACAAAGGCCAAGGTTACAAGTTACCTCGCCAGGGGTCCTCGTTTATTTTGCCAAAAAATGGCATCACCAGCTTACGTGGGAGACTTCCCGGATTGTTTATAGCCAGGTGGCGCCACGCACCCAAGAGGAAAATGGTTGTACTCTTTCTCCTCGTTCCCTCCCTCATTCTCCTCCTCCTCCTCCTCCTCCTCCTCTCCCACCTCCAGCCGTATGGGGATGTGGATATTCACAAGGGCTACCACTGAAGTAAAATCAATTTTCTGACAACTCTTAACATACTCTGTAATACACGGAGACAATTTGACTTCAGTAAAATAACAATTATTTCGGTGATTTCTGAAAACCAGTATACGAGATAGCTAATCGGATTTTGCTGCACTATATACTTCTTATATAGCTAAGAAGATATGTAAACAAGTTTGAGTGACCTGAGGCTGAAGGAAAAACAAAAACATACACACAGCACTCTCCATCCTTGCTTACATACACACAGCACTCTCCATCCTTGCTTACATACACACAGCACTCTCCATCCTTGCTTACATACACACAGCACTCTCCATCCTTGCTTACATACACACAGCACTCTCCATCCTTGCTTACATACACACAGCACTCTCCATCCTTGCTTACATACACACAGCACTCTCCATCCTTGCTTTCATACACACAGCACTCTCCATCCTTGCTTTCATACACACAGCACTCTCCATCCTTGCTTACATACACACAGCACTCTCCATCCTTGCTTTCATACAGACAGCACTCTCCATCCTTGCTTACATACACACAGCACTCTCCATCCTTGCTTACATACACACAGCACTCTCCATCCTTGCTTACATACACACAGCACTCTCCATCCTTGCTTAAATACACACAGCACTCTCCATCCTTGCTTACATACACACAGCACTCTCCATCCTTGCTTACATACACACAGCACTCTCCATCCTTGCTTTCATACACACAGCACTCTACATCCTTGCTTTCATACACACAGCACTCTCCATCCTTGCTTACATACACACAGCACTCTCCATCCTTGCTTTCTTACACACAGCACTCTCCATCCTTGCTTTCATGCACACAGCACTCTCCATACTTGCTTACATCCACACAGCACTCTCCATGCTTGCTTACATACACACAGCACTCTCCATCCTTGCTTACATACACATATCACTCTCCATCCTTGTTTACATACACACAGCACTCTCCATCCTTGCTTACATACACACAGCACTCTCCATCCTTGTTTACATACACACAGCACTCTCCATCCTTGCTTACACACACACAGCACTCTCCATCCTTGCTTACACACACACAGCACTCTCCATCCTTGCTTACATACACATATCACTCTTCATCCTTGTTTACATAAACACAGCACTCTCCATCCTTGCTTACATACACACAGCACTCTCCATCCTTGTTTACATACACACAGCACTCTCCATCCTTGCTTACACACACACAGCACTCTCCATCCTTGCTTACACACACACAGCATCCTCCATCCTTGCTTACACACACACAGCACTCTCCATCCTTGCTTACACACACACAGCCCTCTCCATCCTTGCTTACATACACATATCACTCTCCATCCTTGTTTACATACACACAGCACTCTCCATCCTTGCTTACATACACACAGCACTCTCCATCCTTGCTTACACACACACAGCACTCTCCATCCTTGCTTACACACACACAGCACTCTCCATCCCTGCTTACACACACACAGCACTCTCCACCCTTGCTTAACTTCGTCCATTTTTGTGGTACGGCACATCACCTGCGCTGCGGTTTGGTGAGCCTGAGATCGATTGCGATGCAGGGATCCAGCAACGTGCACACTCCCCCCAATTCTTCTATTGTTCGTTGCCTCGAGAACCATCACAGACAGCCGGTCTAGTGAACTGAACTGAACATTTGGTTCTCTTCGATGATGAGACATAAATATTTAAAGGAATTAATTCCCAGTAAATCAACTGGTCGGACAGACCTCTCTCTTAGAATAATGAAAAACATAGGTCGATAAATTGCATTCCTAATTACTCGAAGATTCAGCTACTTTCTATAAGAAGGTAATACTGTTAAATGGCTGGAAGCTCACGAAAGTAAATAGCCCCAATTTACAAGCTTTACGTGCTTTATCCTCATGAAGAACTCACGCCTTCAATCCATACAACATCGTTGGAAGTGCACTGCCGTCAAAAATACCCATATTTGCCCTCACGGACGGTGACCTCTATCTTCACGAGCTCCTCAGTGCATCTAGGAACTTATGCATCTCGCTCTCCCTGTGGCTCAGTACAACTCTCAAAGGTTCACTCGCTGACATTTCTACTCACATATATCTAAACACTTCGCAAATTCACATTTCAATTAACGCGTTTCTCTGAAGTGATAGACCAAATAACATGGCTTTTATTCAATTTACTCTCAATCTTAGTTCCTCACACCAATCTGCCACCAGCCATTAGTGACTAACTGACCTTCTAGGACTGCCACACCCACGACGGAGTGCAAACCTGCCCTCATCATACGTTGTTTACAATTATACCTAAGTGTCGACTCACACCTCCTAAGTGTCGACTCACCTCCTAAGTGTCGACTCATACCTCCTGTGTCGACTCACACCTCCTAAGTGTCGACTTACACCTCCTAAGTGTCGACTCACACCTCCTAAGTGTCGACTCACACCTCCTAAGTGTCGACTCACGCCTCCTAAGTGTCGACTCATACCTCCTGTGTCGACTCACACCTCCTAAGTGTCGACTCACCTCCTAAATGTCGACTTACACCTCCTAAATGTCGACTCACACCTCCTAAATGTCGACTCACACCTAAGTGTCGACTCACACCTTCTTAGCAAATCTGCTAATCAACGTTTTCTTTGGTCCCCTTTCCTGGGGGAAAATGGCTATGTAAAAGTGAACTCTTTGTACGCTTATGAAAACTCTTTTAATCAAGGACGGCCTTTTTGCCTTCCGTAAACAGACGCTCCCAGGCTCCACGTAAGTTGATGTAAATACGTCATGAATATTTGGCTGCAATTTATTCAGCTGAAGGACACGGGAGGGAAATGAGTCTGGTGACGGGGAATGCAGGGAGGTCGGGACGAAATAATGTGTTGGTGGGAAGCGAAGGACGATCGTTGGTATGTCTATAGTAGTGCTTCGGGCTCCACAGATTGTGTAATGCAAACAGCAGATGATGCATTACTGGCGTCTGCCGTGAACAATGACGACAGTGAATGATGAAGGAGGCAACAGGTTGTTGGTGTATTGTTTCCAAGGTTCAAGCCCGGCCCCTTGTCTGATAACCGACCTAAGTCTGTGTTGCTGGTGGCGGAGGACGAGGGAAGATGGGAAACATGAAGTGGGTCAGATGGTGAGGGCGGGAGACGAGTGATGATGACAGATGGTGGTGAGGGTTAGAGAAGCAGGAGGGTGAAGAAGAACTGTGAGGAAGCGATGGAGAAGAAGAATGTGATGGCTGAGGAAGGGAATGTATAAGATGGACTGTGAGGGAGAATGATGAAGAGAGAAGTCAGGATGATGAGAGATGAGAGAAACGATGCTTAGGAGTATTGGAGTGATGATGAAATCAAAACCAAATACATTCACACCTTGAGTCTGCCCTGTGGATATAAATAGGGCACCAGGAACACGCTTCCAGAAAATTATCCATATGCACAACAAACGTACATCATATACCTGTACACGCTTCAATCTTCTATTTCGAACTATCCCTTCGCCCTTCCCACCTCTTCCTCTCCTTTTACCATCCTAATTGGGTAAAAAATATAATTAGAAAAAAATTCCTGTGAAATTTGCTTTGGTTCGATTTCGTAGATTTTAGGTAAGGATAAGTTTGTTTACGTTAGCTTAGGTTAGTTTAGGGTTATGTTATTTGAGGTTAGATTATCCTACCCGCACTGGTATCTAGAGTATTGGCGTGGCCCGTGTATTACCCAGTGGACCAGACCGCACTTACCACTACTTCCGCGCACGGAGGAGTACCCCGAGTTTTGCTCTTTACACCTTTCGAAAAACAATAAACAATATTCATTTGTTGTATGTTTGTTTTACAGGCAGCGTAATCAAAAGACCAAACAATTTTCTAGTTAAGGTTTGCATTGAAAGTTGTTAGAAATATCGCCGAATTAGTGAATAATTATAATAATGATAATAATTATAAAAACTAATAATGATATATATATAATAATAATGATAATAATAAATAATAATAATAATAATAATAATAATAATAATAATAATAATAATAATAATAATAATAATAATAATAATAATAATGATAATAATAATAATAATAGTAATAACGACAAATAACAATAACAATAATAATGATAATAATAATACCTGACTTGCTCCACAGATTACACGGTATTACAATATCCTCCTGAGTAAAATGACAACACAAAACACACTATGATATTACCAGTTGGTTCTTGTGTACAACTACACATGTACAACTGCAAAATAGGTCGCCTCCTCAGCACATCGCTTGGCGGTAATAACAGAGACACGAGACTGAGCAGAAAGGCCTTTGCTTCTCCTGTTTGGTTAAGGAATTACAGGTGTTGCATAGCTTCCCAGGTCATTTGAATTATAGCTAGTTAGCTAATTAACTGAAGGTGAAATTATACATTGATTATCATTCCTTATAGAGTCGTAAATTACACAATATACGAATGCACTGCCGGAGACAAATGATAAAATAATAATGTAAAACATCATTAGAATGTGATAGTAATATTATTTTAAAATGAGACAGGTTTAGAGGCGAGCATAAAAATCACCAAAACTTGCATACTATTCTCGCTTATTTATACTAATGAGCTGCGCTGGTAAGTTACCTGAATTTAGCCCAGAGTCTAATACGCCAGTGTTGTGCATTAAGAGGCTTATACTGGATATTCAGTAATGGATGGAAACCAACCGAAATTCATTAAATGAAGGCACGTAATGCATTCATATTATGCATCACTTGATATTTACCTGTTTTTGTTCGATGAAGTGTTTCACTTATAAACTTTACTTGGAATTTGTTTTGTAATAAAATTGTACGTACTTTTCATGTTCTCCTCCCAGACATAAAATACTTATATGTTACAGTGGAACTCTGGAATTTAAAGAGCTAATTTGGTTAACCGCCTCGGAACACCCAGGGTTCGATCATAAGTGTGCATAAATGCTATTACCATTAACTTCTAGTGTTTCTGATTCCCTTAAAGCTCAGGCTGTCACACCATAATGGCAGGTTTCTGAATTAAATTCAGTATTATTGGCTCCTAGTCAGTGAATATGTAGAATTTGTATACAAGAAAAGAATAGGCGTATACAAGAAATTATACAGTAATATCCGTCCAAGTTCAACAACGGATAAAACTCAGATTCCAAAGGGTCGGCAAATGTCCCAGGCAACTCTTAGCTCAGTACAGAAATTCCTCATCGTCTTTCCATCGAGTTCAGAACCATATGTACCTTATCAACTCTCACACTGACCACAAAACTTACTCCAGTTTCCTTACAACGCACAGTTGACTCTCTTTCCCTCCTTCTGCTAATAACATCACACACGAGAGGTGAATCATAACCTACCACCAATTAAACCACAGCAGTGATCCAAATCACTTGGATTTTATAGCCGAGTAATTAGAGGTTTCAAAGGAGAACTAAGGAAGGCAACGATGATGTTATTGAGGTGGCCGGCGGGTTGGACCATTAGACATTTAAGACGCAGGAATTCCAGATGAGGAAATGTATGAAATGAATTAGTGAACAGAGTATCACTCTCTCCCTCCTCCCAGCTGTCCTCTCTCCTTCTGCCTTGCTCATTCATTTACTAGAGGTTAAGCTAATTATACTGTCTGCTCAAAGGGACAGGTCCGCCAGGTCCCAAGTGCAGTAACCAGAGGGCTTTCTCCCTCGTCTCTATTATGTATGTATTACCAGTCACCAGCCAGTTAGCGAGGATATTCGTCATAATGGTACTGAGCCTCTGGTCGTCGGATACACTGAATTCCGTCACTGTGTCTTGCGAACAGACATGAAGTTTCAATTTACTCATTATTCTGTTAGTGTAAAACCTCATTAGTGCCAATACGAAGTATCTCAGGAAATAACCAATTAATATCGATATGATACGTCAATTTGTTTCTGACTGGCCAACGATAGAACAACTATTTCTCATGGTAATGAAATTATGATGTTCTACGTCTGGTGGTGAATGAATATCCAGGGTGCTCAGAATGACGAAACAAAAGTGACAAGGAAAGAAAAAAGTTCCTTTACGAGAAATTAGATGAAAACATGGGAGTAAAATATTAGGAAACTGAACCACATTCATACGAATATGGGGAAAGTGTATTAGCAAATCTTAAATCTCTAGTATTATCCATTTGTAACTGAAAGAAATGAAGCCATTTTATTTTGGAAAAATAAGTAATTGTGCTAAAACCACACGGACCATCAGTTCATAACGTGGGCTTAAGAGAGTCTTTCTATAGAAAAACCTTATAAAACAAATGACAAACATATCATTTCTTTTTTGATGATACATAATTCTTCTTATTGACTTTCTAACAACCCTATAACTCTACTTCCATCAAGCGCTACATCCAGCAGTAATAAACATCCAACCCGGGAACCACAAAGATGCTTGGATCATGGAAAGGAACTCCTTGACTCTGATGATGCGATTGTCAGCATGAATGGTCACTGCGCTCCCAGCAATATCAAGAACGCTCAAGGTATCTGGCAAGTTAAACTTGAGAGAACCTTATTAAAACTTTTGTCCAGTATGTCGCCGAAACCTGTCTGCCTCGATGTGTACACGGTGGTAACAGGGTCCTAAAATATCTAATATATTTTCCACGAGATTTATGAGGATGTATTTGGATACCGTGGAGGGTTCCTGAGCTATATCACAGTTGAGAGACTGTTCAGGCTCACCCATTTACAGTTTAGTGATGATTGGCTGAGGACGAACTCTGGGAACTATCTGCAACTTCAGTAATCTCTAACCCTGCTGTCATAAAGCTGTCGTCTTCCAAGGGAATGTTTTGTATAATAAAGTTACATCTACCTCAACAACGGTGAATTAAATTCAATATATGGCATCATTACCGTTGTTAACGGTTTCTCTCCAGACCATACAGCAACTGTGTATATCTGTAACTCATAAAATCATCAAAGTTTTCATTTATGCTCTTAGAGGATCCATCCCATTTCGGTACATGAAACTGATTAGTTTTCATCCACTTATCCTCCTAAGCTACTCAAGTATTTATATCACCAAATAGCGTTTTACAGTCTTTCAAATTACCAATTTCTTCATAGACATCGCACTGGCAGCAAACATACTAAGGTATGATCTTATTCCATTGGTGGGTGACTAAAGCAAACCAAGGAACAACAGAGGTTTTCTCAAAGACCGATCCTTGCGATAGTTTGTAAGTCTCTACCTTCCACAATAGGCAACATCCCCCACTCATCAGTGAGTTCGTCTCTTTTCCCATTCAGATATCTCCTCATCTATATCTACACTTCCCCACTAACATCAACCTGCTCTCTCATCAATGATTATTTTAAAGCACAGTACCGAAATGCCTATGCAGAATCCAAAGAAAAAATAAAACTAAATGCAATCTACCCATTCTTTCTTCTATGAATTGACTCATATATATATATATGGAAGTAAGGGGAGTGGGGGAGGAATGGGATGTATTTAGGGAATCAGTGATGGATTGCGCAAAAGATGCTTGTGGCATGAGAAGAGTGGGAGGTGGGCTGTTTAGAAAGGGTAGTGAGTGGTGGGATGAAGAAGTAAGAGTATTAGTGAAAGAGAAGAGAGAGGCATTTGGACGATTTTTGCAGGGAAAAAATGCAATTGAGTGGGAGAAGTATAAAAGAAAGAGACAGGAGGTCAAGAGAAAGGTGCAAGAGGTGAAAAAAAGGGCAAATGAGAGTTGGGGTGAGAGACTATCAGTAAATTTTAGGGAGAATAAAAAGATGTTCTGGAAGGAGGTAAATAGGGTGCGTAAGACAAGGGAGCAAATGGGAACTTCAGTAAAGGGCGTAAATGGGGAGGTGATAACAAGTAGTGGTGATGTGAGAAGGAGATGGAATGAGTATTTTGAAGGTTTGTTGAATGTGTCTGATGACAGAGTGGCAGATATAGGGTGTTTGGGTCGAGGTGGTGTGCAAAGTGACAGGGTTAGGGAAAATGATTTGGTAAACAGAGAAGAGGTAGTAAAAGCTTTGCGGAAGATGAAAGCCGGCAAGGCAGCAGGTTTGGATGGTATTGCAGTGGAATTTATTAAAAAAGGGGGTGACTGTATTGTTGACTGGTTGGTAAGGTTATTTAATGTATGTATGACTCATGGTGAGGTGCCTGAGGATTGGCGGAATGCTTGCATAGTGCCATTGTACAAAGGCAAAGGGGATAAGAGTGAGTGCTCAAATTACAGAGGTATAAGTTTGTTGAGTATTCCTGGTAAATTATATGGGAGGGTATTGATTGAGAGGGTGAAGGCATGTACAGAGCATCAGATTGGGGAAGAGCAGTGTGGTTTCAGAAGTGGTAGAGGATGTGTGGATCAGGTGTTTGCTTTGAAGAATGTATGTGAGAAATACTTAGAAAAGCAAATGGATTTGTATGTAGCATTTATGGATCTGGAGAAGGCATATGATAGAGTTGATAGAGATGCTCTGTGGAAGGTATTAAGAATATATGGTGTGGGAGGCAAGTTGTTAGAAGCAGTGAAAAGTTTTTATCGAGGATGTAAGGCATGTGTACGTGTAGGAAGAGAGGAAAGTGATTGGTTCTCAGTGAATGTAGGTTTGCGGCAGGGGTGTGTGATGTCTCCATGGTTGTTTAATTTGTTTATGGATGGGGTTGTTAGGGAGGTAAATGCAAGAGTTTTGGAAAGAGGGGCAAGTATGAAGTCTGTTGGGGATGAGAGAGCTTGGGAAGTGAGTCAGTTGTTGTTCGCTGATGATACAGCGCTGGTGGCGGATTCATGTGAGAAACTGCAGAAGCTGGTGACGGAGTTTGGTAAAGTGTGTGGAAGAAGAAAGTTAAGAGTAAATGTCAATAAGAGCAAGGTTATTAGGTACAGTAGGGTTGAGGGTCAAGTCAATTGGGAGGTGAGTTTGAATGGTGAGAGGCTGGAGGAAGTGAAGTGTTTTAGATATCTGGGAGTGGATCTGTCAGCGGATGGAACCATGGAAGCGGAAGTGGATCATAGGGTGGGGGAGGGGGCGAAAATTTTGGGAGCCTTGAAAAATGTGTGGAAGTCGAGAACATTATCCCGGAAAGCAAAAATGGGTATGTTTGAAGGAATAGTAGTTCCAACAATGTTGTATGGTTGCGAGGCGTGGGCTATGGATAGAGTTGTGCGCAGGAGGATGGATGTGCTGGAAATGAGATGTTTGAGGACAATGTGTGGTGTGAGGTGGTTTGATCGAGTAAGTAACGTAAGGGTAAGAGAGATGTGTGGAAATAAAAAGAGCGTGGTTGAGAGAGCAGAAGAGGGTGTTTTGAAATGGTTTGGGCACATGGAGAGAATGAGTGAGGAAAGATTGACCAAGAGGATATATGTGTCGGAGGTGAAGGGAACGAGGAGAAGAGGGAGACCAAATTGGAGGTGGAAAGATGGAGTGAAAAGGATTTTGTGTGATCGGGGCCTGAACATGCAGGAGGGTGAAAGGAGGGCAAGGAATAGAGTGAATTGGAGCGATGTGGTATACAGGGGTTGACGTGCTGTCAGTGGATTGAATCAAGGCATGTGAAGCGTCTGGGGTAAACCATGGAAAGCTGTGTAGGTATGTATATTTGCGTGTGTGGACGTGTGTATGTACATGTGTATGGGGGGGGTTGGGCCATTTCTTTCGTCTGTTTCCTTGCGCTACCTCGCAAGCGCGGGAGACAGCGACAAAGTATAAAAAAAAAAAAAAAAAAAAAAAAAAAAAAATATATATATATATATATATATATATATATATATATATATATATATATATATATTGATAACATATGATAATCAACATCTATAGCTAAATTACCATCAATCAAAACTATGTGATCAAGATATTGAAATATAATTTTCTTTTGAAACATTTCTTCTGGAGTCTAACATAGTGGTCCCGCGTATGACCATCATTCACAGTGGTACTGTAGTCCAGAGAATCATCTCGATCTCCCTTCCAGTATAGTGGAACAATATCTGCACATCTCCCATCATCTGCTCGGGATTACAACAGTTCCAGTCGACTCTTTGAATAAGATCTTCAAAGGCTCACCCAACTCTGTTCCACTATACCAGTAATACCCACCACGATCTTGTATCAAGTCCTGCAGATTTAGTCTCGCCCATTTCAACAATCTGACAATATGTTCTTGTACAATGACTGTTATTATCAGGCATTTATTCATTTCGATAACCGTCCGCATCTCGACTTTCTGCATCCTCGTTTGTGAACAAATTGAACTCTTTCGTTCTTTATCTATCTTTTCATTTCTTTTCATCCCACAAGATTTTCCAAATACCAGCCAGCATTTGACACAATCGTTCTCTGTCCTACCAGCAGTAGCGATACTCAGGATTCTGTCTATCGCCTGCTCTCTTTCGTCTCCCCAAAAATGATCAATTTCCAACCCTATCCACTGACGCTGATGACTCCACTTTACACACCGCAGCTCACGTTCCTTCCCCTTGCATTCCATGTCATTCGTTCTCTTTCTCGTTCAAAACATTACTCTCTTGATTCAGAGTTGTGCAACATCAGAGTGGGAAGGCAGTTACCTTGTCAACTGTTGTCGTGGTAAGACGTCGTGTCTCCCTTTCTGTCTCTTGTTTTCTCGTGACTCGTTCCCCACTGTTCAGTTTCAAAACCATAATTCAAACCTATACTAGCATAAACGTGGTGGGCGTAACTACATTCTCTATTCTGTCTTGGAAACCGGACATGAAGATCATCACAAAGACTGCCTCCCAGAAGCTTAAGGTGCTGTAGTAGAGCTGTGATTATTCATCGTGTGAACACCTACTCATCATCTAGGTTGGTCATCCGTTCAACTGCATGTTTACAAAACACATATTGTAGTCTTCCGTCTCGCTACCATGCCGTTCTGTCCGCCGCGAGGCTGCTGGCTTCTCCCTCCTATACAGGTATTGCTTTCGCCACTGCGTAGTAAGCTGTTTGCGTACGTTCCCGCCACCAAGGCTTGAATCCGTGGCAAGCGTAGACTGGCCACGATACCGGACAGCGTTCATTGAGCAGCTATACTGCAGAATTCTCTCCCCTCTTGCTCCTTTTCCTCTTCCTATGATCTTTCTGCATATAAAAGTCAGGTCTACAAACACATGCGGAATCTTAGACTAATTTTCTCGTTCATTTTCTCTTACTCATTTTCTTCTTTTCACACGAAATGGCCTTGATTACGGCACGATTAGCCTGTGTCACGTCGGTTATAATATATAGAAGAAACATAATCATACACACACATTCAAATGAGTGTGAAACGCACTAGTTGCCTATGTGATCAATACGTATAACTTCTTGTCACAGGCTTGTAATTCTGTGCAAATTTACCTTAACAAATGATGATGAATGAATCAGGTTGGACAATACTTGTGTTGACAATCACAGATAACCATCATCAGGGGAGAACACACACACAACACGACACGATGAAATGAGGAAAAAAGGGGACAAAAAAGAAGTCACAAAGCTGTGAAATAAAAAAAGGAAAAATTTTTCCAAACCCCGCAATCTCCTGTGTTACGGAGAGGCCAAAACGTTCAAACATGCTCAAAACAAATCCTCTCTAAGTACACAAATGTTATAAATATAATTCGCTTGACACTGGGCCTCTACCGAACCTCACCGTTCGTTGCCGCTGACCTGGCGCAATGATGGTCATAAATTTTGTTTGATGCAATACAAATCCGCTCTGATTCTGCGATATGCAATACAAATCCGCTCTGATTCTGCGATATGCAATACAAATCCGCTCTGATTCTGTGGTAAAAATCCTCTTTAATGTACTCGTGATACCTCCATGGGTGACAAGCTCGCTAATACGTGGTACAAAGCGTGAATGTGTATATGTAACAAGCATTGTAAACGTACATGATGTATACACGAACCTCAGCGACGAGGCTTACATACGTATATGCCTTTTCAGCTCATTGCATTAAATGCCCAGAGAAATCCAACGCACAAATGTGATAAAAAGCATCAAAAAGAAATACATGGAAGCTCATAAATCGATTCAACAGAGAGTAAAAGCTGCAACTGTAATTACTGCGGCAAAAATGGTTTTCTAAATCCAGGATCATACTGAAACCCGGTGACTGAGGTCGATACCCCAGCATTTGGTAAAATAGTTACGATAATCTCACTACTTTACTGATGACAGTGACGACTCTCTCTCTCTCTCTCTCTCTCTCTCTCTCTCTCTCTCTCTCTCTCTCTCTCTCTCTCTCTCTCTCTCTCTCTCTGTGAGTGGTGGCCTACCTACCGACCAGGGAGTTGTTAGCTGCAGCAACTGCCTTGTTTGGTATTGGGTGGGTTAATGACGGCCGAGCAGCGAGCCAACACTTCAGTGGCTGTCAAGACGCATTCCTTGAACCAATATTCTTTCTGTCTCACCCATCAGTGGGCTACTGGCATTCAGTGCTTAAAAGAAGTTTCTCAATCTCAACACTTAACACTTGACAAAACGTAATGCACACGACTCGTTCTCCGTAACTCTACGTTTTCTTCCATCACGCTATCTATATCCCTCGCATTTGGGCAAAATTCTGTGGTAAGTACTCGTAAGTAAGTCGTAAGTAAGTACCTTTTTACATACAATAGTTCATAAAACCGTAGCGCAAGAAGGTGACGCTTCACCGGCGCAGAGTTCCTCGTTCATCTCAATTCAAATTACGTTAAAGGCTTTTTCGTGGGATTTCGCGTCGTTTATAGCCACTTTATCTCAACCTCCGCTCAGACTGCAAAGCCTGCGTGAAATACCGCTCGCCTCTATATTTCCCTCCTCTCTCAGTGGACACATTACAGAAGAACGGTGACGAAGTTATGCTCTACGTCAGTGTACGTCGAAATGTAACAGGGTTTTATTAAGGTTGATGTTGACTCCTCGCACATCAAAGTACCTACTGCTGGTGTACTTGCAATGCAAGGAAAATGACAGTAATAATGTAAGCTGGATCAAACTATTAAATCCAAGTACAACTGGAAAAACTGCTGCGTAATTCTATAAACTCCGTCTGTTTTTCAAAGACGTATTCCCAAAGAGACAAAAACAATTAGAAAGCAGTATGAGGCTAGTTGTCACTAAAGAAATAGAGATTAAATCCTACTTAATGAATATAGGCCTATGAAACATCCACAACAAATCATGTAGGAAGATGATATTAGGATCAACGAAAGAATTAAGAAAGAGAATTTCTCACAACGTGGACACGAACCCGAAAGAAAATTCTAAAATATGTAATGAGTAACAAGACACATTATCAGTTATACTACAGACCCGTTATCTGACGCAAATGGAGCCTCAACAGACGATAAGAGAAATATACCTTCGTTATCAACAACAATTTTCTGTTTAGTGTTTATCAGAGGTTTTCTCTCTTTCATACATATCACAACAGCAGAGCGAATGGCCCCAGATCGTTAATGAAAAATTAGACTTTCATGCAGTGGACAGCAATGACGCACTGAATATTTGAATGGAAATTAATCCAGTTCTGATGATCTCCATCCTAGTACTATGGATGGAACTTGATAATAACACTTCACATCACTAACACACTCAACAACTTGCTACAAGAAAGAACGGTACTGATGCTAGCCCCAAAACTCGTGACTGTGGCACAGACTTGCAAACAACAGTTACAGATTGTGCTACACAGATCATCGACGTGTCATTCTCTCCTTAGCCATAGTTCATATCTTCAGAAGCGATGGGCAGGAACAAATCATGTATGATTTCTAGAAGGCAATTAGTTGACGAATGCTAACTAGCAATGGGTCTCGTAAAGACTATCATATTCAACGAATTTGATGGAATTCGTTGGTCATATATATATTCAATATCTAGATATCAATAACTATCTACTGATGATGGTACATAATTCCAAATTCAAGAAGATTTTCGATTATGCAAATGAGTGTTCAGTATATTGAAATCAGACGATATAGTAAAAAGGACTTTGTGCGAGGATTTTACAATTGGTTTACTAAAGTAAACAAAGATTAACAATAAATTGGGAAGCATCCGATTCACTGAGGGTGACAAATGGGGCTCTGTTCTCGGATTCAATCCTTCTAACATTTCTTATCGATGATCCAGAGGCTCGACCTGCCAGTAAATACAAAACAAATCTGCCGACGGTAAAGAATTAACGATGCCCAGACGAAAGACGGCTGTCTGACCATTCAGAAAATATGAACAAACTGAAACGTGAAACATTCCTTAGCGATGAAATTACTATAGAAATGCATCTTGGTGATAGAAGCACTAACAAACGAATGTACCATGTTTAGGAAGCCATTATTAGACCTCGGAATGATGATAATCGTTAGTGACCTAAAATACTGTAGACAACGCTTACCTGCTTATGGTAAAGCAAACACGATGTTAGGTTTCATGACTTGACAAACAAACTTTAAAACGCAGGAAATCACTCGGGACTAACAACGCCTTAGTCGAACCACAGTTACGATGTACTGATTATTTCTGGTCACCAAAATTTAAGAATGATGGAAATCTAGAATACATACAAAAAAAAAAAAGTCAAAACCACTCCCGTCACTCAGAAACAGACTTTATAAAAAAAATCACATATTCAGAATCATTCTTTCTATAAAATTTCGCAGACTCCTGAGGGATCCAATAGAAATTTTTGAATATCTTTGAATAATAAAACTCGTGATTTTCACCTCAGGTACAATAACCAGAAATAATGATATGCAGTAAAAGGTAAAAAGAGGTTATAAAAGGTGAATCAAATTTTCATCGATAACCTTCACAGAATATAAGTATAAACCGTCAAAGACTGCCAGTGGAGAATATCAATATATTCCAAACACGCAGGAACAAATGTGTTGATGATATTAATTATTAAGGAATAAGAAGCTTGTGGTCCGTGGCAAACACGCTTACAGATGCATTATGTACATTATGCTCCTTTACATAGGAGCAACTGCAGTTCTTCCTTACCAAAGTATCTGGCAACAGTAATCAGATCAGGAAGTGTTTCCCAGTCACCAATTTCTATCAGGTTATTATGTTAGTATCTACTGATGCTTGCTCAGTGGTGTTCCTTCAATGCAATTTTTTGCTCAGCTGATGTGCTTGAGGGAATGGTGGGTAGGAAAGCGCCTTCTGCTCTACCATCCTGCCTCCATCTATACAGTTTAAGAGTCCTAGTGTTATCCAAGATCTCTTCCCAGAGGCTCCTGTAGGCCAAGGCTGCGCTTCTGCCAGTAGCAGGAACAGCGTGGGCTCCTTTGGAGTGAAAAGTTCCCTGACGAGACTGCACTCTCAATGATACAGCCTCGCTAAAGGTGTCTTCAACTCTTCCACTTCCTTAGTTTCATACGTTCTCATCCTATACCATTCTTCAGTCAATCACTCCTAGTATCTCAGCACGCAGACCTTCTAAGCTCGCTCACTTTCGGTACTATTTTCTCACGTGTGTCGTTTCCTCATTTTGTAAACCCACCACCAACCTTCACTCTCGCCAAAACCAAATAATTCACACATCTCAACTGGCGCTCCTAACATCCCATTCATACTCAACGACCCTCATTCGCTCACCCCTCGAGTAAAACATAATATATTTACCCCAGTCGACTACCCAGAATATCTACTCACGTATACTTGTGACACATTTTCTTTACCAATGTACACAAACGCTGAATCAATTTCTAAAATGATGAAACAGAAGGTGCCAAGCGGGGAGTGCTCATCCTCCTCGAAGCCTTATGTTGTGGGTGTTTGAACGTGTGTGGATGTAACCAAGATGAGAAAAAAGGAGAGATAGGTAGTATTTTTGAGGAAATGTAGCTGGATAGTCTGGCTCTACGTGAAACAAAGCTCCAGGGTAAAGGGAAAGAATAATTTGGAAATGTCCAAGGAGTAAAGTAAAGGGTTGGCGAGAGGGCAAAAGCTAAGGAAGGGGGTAACAATACTGTTGAAACATGAGCTGTGGGAGTGTGTGGAAGGGCGTAGGGAAGTGAGCTTTAGATGGAGGAGTAAAAATGAAAGCGGATTATGAGTTATGGGTGGTTACCGATATCTATGCACCTGGCCATGAGAGGCAAGGGTTTTCGGAGCAGCTCAGCAAGTATGTTAGCAGTTTTGATGCGAGAGACCGGGTATTGTGTCAAGGTGAGTAATGTGGCGGTTGTAGGTATAACTGGGGGGCATTTGGTATTCAGTAATGTGAATGAAAATAGTGAACAGCTTGTGGAGTTGTGTTCAGAAAAAGGATTGGTGACTGGCAGTACCTGGTTAAAAATAAGGGACATGCACAATCATACGTATGAGTAGGAAAGATGGTCATTGGGCACTGGCAGTACCTGGTTGAAAATAAGGGACATGCACAGTTATACGTATGAGTAGGAAAGATGGTCATTGGGCACTGGCAGTACCTGGTTGAAAATAAGGGACATGCACAGTTATACGTATGAGGAGGAAAGATGGTCATTGGGCATTACTGCATTATATACCAATTGATAGGTGAGCAACAGAAGGACTTTTGGATGTAAATGTGCAAAGAAGAGCAGCTGGTAGGATGTCTGAAAGTTACCTAGTGGAGGCGAGAGTAAAAATTTATAGAGGTATTCGGAAAAGAGCAAACCTTATGGGTTAAATTTGTAGAGTCTTTCAGAAAAGATGAAACTTATGGGTTATATTTGTAGAGGGGTTCGGAAAACAAGAAAACTTAAGGGTGAGAAGAGAGTAGTGGAAGCGTGTAAGCTTGTAAAAGAGACTTGTGTAAAGAAATACCAGGATAGATCGAGTGCAGAAAGGCAAAAGGCACGGGTAAATGAAGCTAAGGGAGTGGGTTGAGTAAAGGGAGGCATTTAGGGAAGCAGTGATGCAGGAGCGAGAGATTCATGTGGCATGCGTGAGATGGGGAATGAGAAGGTTAAACAGGTTAGTGAGTGGTCGGATGACGACTTGTAACTGCTATGAAAGAGAAGAGAGATGTATGTGGGCGATACTTTAAGGAAGGAACGCAAAACAAAGGAAAATGCATAAGAATGAGAATGCGGAAGGTGGCCAAGAGGAAGATGCCAGTGTTGAAAGTGCAAATGAAAGTTGGGGTAAGACAGCAACAGCAAACTTCAGGAAGAATATGATATTTTGGGAGGTTAATAATGATACAAATGAGAGAATAAATGGGAACATCAGCGAAAGAGGAAAATGGGCAACCGGTAACAGGTAATGATAAAGTAAGTATTTTGAAGGTCTGGTTACTGTGTTTGGTGACAGAATGGCAGTATAAGATGTCTGGGTCGGGGTGGTATGCTAAGTGAGGAAATCATGGAGAGTGATCTGGTTGAAAAGATAGGTAGTGGTGAAAGTCTTGCCGATGATGAACTGTAGCAAGACGGCTGTAGAGCATGGTATTGCAGTTGATTTTCTAAGAAAAAGGAGTGAGTGTGTGGTTGACTGGTTACTCGTGATGAGGTGCCTGAGGATTCATGAAATGCATTTAAAGTGCCAATTTATAAAGGCAGGGGAGATAAAGGACAGTGTTCAGAATACATAGATATAAGTTTAGTGACTGTACATGGAATGTGAAGGTACTTACAGAGTACCAGATAGAGAATTTGAGTATCAGGTGTTAGCTTTACAGTGAGTGAGAAGTACTTAGAGAAACATATGGATTTGTATGTGGCATTTATGAATCTGGAGAAAGCATATGATAGGGTTGATAGAGATGCCCTGTGGAAGGTACTAGGAATATACGGTGTGGAAGGAAAGCTGCTAGAAGTTTTCATCAAGGGTATAAGGCAAGTGTCCGAGTAGGAAGAGAGGAAAGCGAGTAGTTTCAACTGAAGATGGGGTGTGTGATGTCACCACAGCTGTTTAATTTGTTTATGGATTAGGTGGCGAGGGAGGTTAATGTGAGTCTTAGAGCAAAATACGAATATGCAGTGTGTTAGGGATGAGAGGGCTTGAGAAATAAGTCAAATGTTTGCTTTTAATACAGCACTTGTGGAAGATTCAAGCGAGAAACTGCAAAAGTGGGTTACTGAGTTTGGAGTAGTGTGTGAAAGAAGTGAGTTGAGAGTAAATGTAAATAAAAGCAAGATTATTAGATTTAACAAGGTTGAAGAACAAATTAACTGGGGTGTGAGTTTGAATGGAGAAAAAATGGAGGAAGTGAAATATTTTAGATATCTGGGAATGCACATGTGGCAGCGAATGTTATCATGGAAGCGGAAATGAGTCACAGGGAGGTAAAGGCACCGGTGCTGGAAGCACTGAAGAATGTGTGAAAAAAAACAGCTAGCTATATGGTAGGATAAAAATGGGTGTTTGAAATAGTAAAATTAACACATGGATGCGAGGCATGGGCTACAGATAAGGTTATGCGGAGAATGGTAGATGTATCGGAAATGAAATGTTTGAGGACAACCAATATGTGGTGTGAGGCGGTTTGATCGAGTAAGTAATGAAAGGGTGAGAGAGATGTGTGGTAAGAAAAAGGGTGTGGTTGAGAGAGCTGAACAGGGTGTTCTGAAAAGCTTTGGACATATAGAGAGAATGAATGAAGAAATGCTGAAAAGAAGATATATATGTCAGAAGTGGAGGGAAATTAGAGAACCGGGAGACCAAATTGGATATGAAAATACGCGAGTGAAAAAGATTTTAAGCGATCGGAGTCTGAACATGGAGGCGGGTGAGAGTGAATAGAGTGAATTGGAACTATGTGGTATATAGGGATCGACGTGCTGCCAATGTAAATATCTAGGGCATGTGAAGCGACCGCGGTAAACCATGGAAAGGTCTGTGGGGCCTGGTTGCGGATAGGATTTACCCTAGACGCTTCACATGTACTAGGTTTTTACATTGGCTGCACGTCGATATACCACATCGTTCCAATTCACTCTATTCCTTGCACGCCTTTCACCCTCCTGCATGTTCAGGCCCCGATCACTCAAATTCTTTTTCACTCCATCCTTCCACCTCCAATCTGGTCTCCCACTTCTATTTGTTCCTTCCACCTCTGACACATATATCCTCTTTGTCAATCTTTCCTCACTCATTCTCTCAACCTGTTCAAACAATTTGAACACACCCTCTTCTGCTCTCTCAACTACACTCTTTTTATTACCACACATCTCTCTTACCCTTTCATTACGTACACAATGAAATCACGTCACACCACATATTGTCCTCAAACATTTCATTTCCATCACATACACCCTCATCCGTACAACTCTATCTATAGCCCATCTCTCACAACCATATAACATTGTTGGAACCACTATTCCTTTAGACATACCCATTTTTGCTTTCCGAGATAATGTTCTCTCCTTCCACACATTCTTCATCGCTCCCAGAACCTTCACCCCTTTCCCCAACCCTGTGACTCACTTCCGTTTCCATGATTCCATCCGCTGCTAAGTCCACTCCCAGGTATTTAAAACACTTTACTTCCAATTTTTCTCTATTCAGACTTACCTCCCAATTGACTTGTCCCTCACCCCTACTGAAACTAATTACCTTGCTGTTATTCACATTTACTCTCAACTTTCTCCCTTTACAAACTTTTCGAAACTCAGTCACCATTCTTTGCAGTTTCTCGCTCGAATCAGCCACCAGAGCTGTATTATCAGTGAACAACAACTGACTCACTTCGCAGGCCCTATCATCCACAACAGACTGCAAACTCGCCCCTCTCTCCAAAACTCTTGTATTTACCTCCCAAACCACCCAATCCATAAACAAATTTAACAACCATGGGGACATCACACAGCCCTGCCGCAAACCGTCATTCACCGGGAACCAATCGCTCTCCTCTCTTCCTACTCGTACACATGCCTTACATCCTTGGTAAAAACTTTTCACTGCTTTTAGCAACTTACCTCCCACACCATATACTCTTAAAACCTTCCACAAAGCACCTCTATCAACTCTGTCCTATGCCTTCTCTAGATCCATAAATGCTACATACAAATCCATCTGTTTTTCTAAGTACTTCTCATATATTCTTCAAAGCAAAAACCTGATCCACACATCCTCTACCACTTCTGAAACCACACTGCTCTTCCCCAGTGTGATGCTCTGTACATGCCTTCACCCTCTCAATCAATACCCTCCCATGTAATTTCCCAGGAATACTCAACAAACTTATGCCTGTAGTTTGAACACTCGCCTTTATCCCCTTTGCCTTTGTACAATGGCACTATGCATGCATTCCGCCAATTCTAAAGCACTTCACCATGATCCATACGTAAACTGAATATCCTTACAGACTAATCCACAACACAGTCACCCCAATTTTTATAAATTCCACTGCAAAACCATCCAAACCAGCCGCCTTGCTGGATTTCATCTTCCGGAAAGCTTTCACTACGTCAACTATGTTTACCAAACCATTCTTCCTGACCCTCTCACTTCGTACATCAACCCGACCAAAACACCCTGTGTCTGCCACTCTATCGTCAAACACATTCAACAAATCCTCAAAATACTCACTCTATCTCCTTCTTACTTCATCACCACTTGTCATTACCTCCCTATCTGCACCCTTCACCGATGTTCCCATTTGTTCTCTTGTCTTACGCACTTTATTTATCTCTTTCCAAAACATATTTCTATTCTCCCTAAAGCTTAATGATACTATCTCACCCCAACTCTCATTTGCCATCTTTTTCACCGTTCTCTGAACTCATGCCGCTTTCTTTTATACATCTCCCAGTCATTTGCACTACTTCCCTGCAAGTATTGTCCAAACGTCTCTCTCTTCTCTTTCACTAACAACCTTACTTCTTCGTCCCATCACTCGTTACCTTTTTTAATCTGTCCATCTCCACCCTTCTCACGCCAAATGAAGGGGGGGTTGCTTTTTTACAAGTGTGGCGGGGTGGCGACGAGAATAGATGAAGTCAGCAAGTAAGAACATGTACATGCGTATATATGTTTATGTCTGTGTAGGTATATGTATGTATACGTTGAAATGTATAGGTATGTATATGTGCGCGTGTGGGCATTTATGTACATACATATGTTGGGCCCTTGTTTCGTGTTTCTTTGCGCTAACTCGCTAACGCCAGAGATAGCGACTAAGTATAATAAAATATATATATATATATATAGGGGGGATAGGGGATTAAGAATACTTCCCACGTATTCCCTGCGTGTCGTAAAAGGCGACTAAAAGGGGAGGGAGCGGGGGGCTGGAAATCCTCCCCTCTCGTTTTTTTTTAATTTTCCAAAAGAAGGAACAGAGGGGGCCAGGTGAGGATATTCCAAAAAAGGCCCAGTCCTCTGTTCTTAACGCTACCTCGCTAACGCGGATACCACATGACTCCAATTCACTCTATTTCTTGCCCTCCTTTCACCCTCCTGCATGTTCAGGCCCCGATCACACAAAATCTTTTTCACTCCATCTTTCCACCTCCAATTTGGTCTCCCTCTTCTCCTCGTTCCCTCCACCTCCGACACATATATCCTCTTGGTCAATCTCTCCTCACTCATTCTCTCCATGTGCCCAAACCATTTCAAAACACCCTCTTCTGCTCTCTCAACCACGCTCTTTTTATTTCCACACATCTCTCTCACCCTTACGTTACTTACTCGATCAAACCACCTCACACCACACATTGTCCTCAAACATCTCATTTCCAGCACATCCATCCTCCTGCGCACATCTCTATCCATAGCCCACGCCTCGCAACCATACAACATTGTTGGAACCACTATTCCCTCAAACATACCCATTTTTGCTTTCCGAGATAATGTTCTCGACTTCCACACATTTTTCAAGGCTCCCAAAATTTTCGCCCCCTCCCCCACCCTATGATCCACTTCCGCTTCCATGGTTCCATCCGCTGACAGATCCACTCCCAGATATCTAAAACACTTCACTTCCTCCAGTTTTTCTCCATTCAAACTCACCTCCCAATTGACTTGACCCTCACCCCTACTGTACCTAATAACCTTGCTCTTATTCACATTTACTCTCAACTTTCTTCTTCCACACACTTTACCAAACTCAGTCACCAGCTTCTGCAGTTTCTCACATGAATCAGCCACCAGCGCTGTATCATCAGCGAACAACAACTGACTCACTTCCCAAGCTCTCTCATCCCCAACAGACTTCATACTTGCCCCTCTTTCCAGGACTCTTGCATATATATATATATATATATATATATATATATATATATATATATATATATATATATGTATATATATATATATATATATATATATATATATATATATATATATATATATGTTGTATGGTTGCGAGGCGTGGGCTATGGATAGAGTTGTGCGAAGGAGGATGGATGTGCTGGAAATGAGATGTTTGAGGACAATGTGTGGTGTGAGGTGGTTTGATCGAGTAAGTAACGTAAGGGTAAGAGAGATGTGTGGAAATAAAAAGAGCGTGGTTGAGAGAGCAGAAGAGGGTGTTTTGAAATGGTTTGGGCACATGGAGAGAATGAGTGAGGAAAGATTGACCAAGAGGATATATGTGTCGGAGGTGGAGGGAACGAGGAGAAGAGGGAGACCAAATTGGAGGTGGAAAGATGGAGTGAAAAGGATTTTGTGTGATCGGGGCCTGAACATGCAGGAGGGTGAAAGGAGGGCAAGGAATAGAGTGAATTGGAGCGATGTGGTATACAGGGGTTGACGTGCTGTCAGTGGATTGAATCAAGGCATGTGAAGCGTCCGGGGTAAACCATGGAAAGCTGTGTAGGTATGTATATTTGCGTGTGTGGACGTGTGTATGTACATGTGTATGGGGAGGGTTGGGCCATTTCTTTCGTCTGTTTCCTTGCGCTACCTCGCAAACGCGGGACACAGCGACAAAGTATGAAAAAAAAAAAAAAAAAAAAAAAAAAAAATATATATATATATATATATATATATATATATATATATATATATATATATATATATATATATATATACAGAGAGAGAGAGAGAGAGAGAGAGAGAGAGAGAGAGAGAGAGAGAGAGAGAGAGAGAGACAGAGAGACAGACAGACAGACAGACAGACAGACAGACAGAAAGACAGACAGACAGAATTTCCCGCATAATCAACGAAGATTTAAGAATAACCTTCTATAAAATCATATATGGATCAATTTGATACCTATATGAATCAGGTTTGTCATATCTCCTACACCTGATGATGGACGATGAGAGCAGTTTTTTTTAATCCTCTGGTAAACGAAAAAGTGAAAAGTGAACGATATGATTCAGCTTTTCAGAGGCAGCTGGTCCTGGCTGCCAATCTGCTTCCCTATGTTCGATAATACTACACGGAGGGATTACTTTCAATATCGTACTCTACATATGTATGAGACCGAATTGAACTTGGCCGTTCAATTTAGATTTTTCATCAAAAGGTTTTGATATGAAGCAAACACACACACACACACACACATACACACACACACACACACACACACACACACACACACACACACGCTGCGGTTAGCGTTACTGACCACGAGTCAGCACGACGGCCCGGATGAATTCGTATCGTAGGCGCTGCAGACGCCCCACAACCAGCCTAAGTGTTCATCTTCCCCTGAGGGTTAATCTGTAAATGGAAACCCAGCTTTGGATGGTGCGTGTGTTTACGTGTATACAAACACAACAGTGAAGACATGCCAAATATACACATGGTTAAGGAACACCACAAAAGTAATCACAAATAATAATCTCACAATATCGAGTCGATGAGAAAAATCCAGACATTATTGGCATAGTTGAGACTAGTATTAGAGTATATTCCTGGCAAAACAAAGTACAAAAAACGTTTTTGATATAATCTTTCTGATATCGTATTCATAAACAGTTCTCCTAAAAGATCGAATAACCAGATCAAACTTTTGATGAAAATTATGAAAGCACGATCAGGACATTCCAAAAAGTATCCAGGACAGCCATGCAGTGGTGTGGGAGGTGTGGGAGAATTCTAGTTTTAAGGGACTTCATCTATATGGAAACAGAGCGTCATACAACAGAAATGCACGGAGGTGAAGACAGGGAGAGATTCAAAGTTCCGAGAATATGTGCAGGAGAACCTTTGTTACCGTAATGAATTACAGAATTATGTTTGCTGATGCTAAGCTGTGGCAGTGGTTGGGAAACTCGCTAATTAGATTTAATGCTGGAAAATATTAAGTCATGGAGATTGCAACGTGTTGAAACAGACCACATCGGCGAAAGCATCTTAACGCGAGCTTTTCTGTGAAGGAGTGGGCGCTGACATCATGGGAACTCGACGCTGTGAAATCATAAAAGATGGATCTTGATGGAGGGGAAGCTATTCTTAAGTCAGAAACAAAACTGGCTTCACGTGCGTTGACAGTGAGATCTAAGGGAAATTATACACTGCCTCTTGCGATTCGTTTTGTTTAAGAATATTGATATCGTTAGAGTAAAAAAATAAAATTTTCACAAAACTGAAAAGAAAAATATAAACAATTCTGCTAAAGGAAAAGAAGTAATGTTCAGTTACCAGAGACAGAAATAAAAGAAATATCATACTTGAAGAAATAATGACAATTATCCTTTGGTACACTCATAGAAAAATACATTTACCGAAAATATGTAAAAACTGTAACATTCTGTAGAGACAGAAGTTCTGTAAAGTATGCAAACAAGAATAGGCATGACACAGAATAGAAAAATCCTTTAATGATAATGCTACTGAGAGGAGCTGTTCACTTAACAAAATACGACACGAAAGTCTACATTTTTACCGTCAAAAGTCATGCAGAGATGATATGTCTATGATTGTATCTCCCCCGCCTCCCATGCTTGCATACCCTTTGTCACCTCCATACCTGCATCATCATACATATATCAATTGTTCACTAATTATTGTATTCAAACGTGTATGTTATATGGCACTACGGGCGGGGGGAATGGAGGCGGAGAACTCAGTCGCCTTCTCCGGCTGACTACCCACCCACTTGGCGTCCCTGCTTGTCCACCCACTCTCCAGCAAGACAACCCCAAAACCACCCACAACTGTCGAGCTGTAACAAGAGCAATAACTGCAGATTTGTGTTTAAAATAACATCACAGGTGAAATATTGTTTAGATATCGCTAGAGACAATAAAGTGTGAATGATAATGATAATAATAATAATAATAATAATAATAATAATAATGATAATAATAATAATAATAATAATGATAATAATAATAATAATAATTATAATAATAATAATAATAATAATAATAATAATAATAATAATAATAAGAAGAAGAAGAAGAAGAAGAAGAAGAACTTGGTAGGTAAGGCAAGATCTGGTTGGGTATCTTAGCGAAGGTTTCCAACCACTGGTTGTGGCTTTTAGGCAGAAAATCATCCGAACGCAAATGTCTCCTATCAACTGTAGCTCAAATTTTGTCTATGCTAACATTTAGAGAGTCTTGCCGTTCCCCACCTGTCATACATTTGATTTCCACAATTCTCTAGTGTTTTTCCTTTCAATCCAAAAATGAGGACGTGAGATTATTGAAAAAGCAATTTGTTGCACTGCTAAAGTTTGATGGAAATACGTTGGCAAATGGAAGTTATTGCACTTGAAATTGCAAGTAGTGAGACACTTAGACGTCATTCTGTGCCGCTGGCTTGCCCAGATGATGTTGATTGCAACATATTTCATCCTGGGATGATTATATCTCCCTTGGGTCATTAAGAGGGTAAAATGATATCAAGTGTATAGTCAACTGTAGAGCGAATAATGAAATAACAAATGAATTTCCAAGAACAGTAGTTAAATTTTTGGAGTTTCTTTACAGAAACCAAACCTCAGTCTGGTCAGTGTACTGCTTATATCTCTGATATCTAACAGCACATATCTCAGTTTCTCTGTATACCAGTTATCTATCTGTGTCTTCACAGGACATGTGCGTTGGATGTGTGTGTGTGTGTGTGTGTGTGTGTGTGTGTGTGTGTGTGTGTGAAAGCGATCTTATGGTGTTCCGAGAAAAGTAGAGATTTTCATGCTTGTCGTATGTTGTACTGTCCTCAGTGTCTAGAGACATTCAACATACTCCCAGTCAGAGAACTACTACCCGGACGCTCCAACCCAACTGCTTCAAACCTGCGCTATAGTCGATAGCAGGGAAAGAATGGACTCCTCTGGAGCCTCAACGAGAGACAGTGCTCCTTTTCGTCCAATAGCGATGATACGATCTCACCGAGGGAGATTTTTCATTCACGGTCTAACCGCACGCTGAGACAGTCTGGTACCAAGATGTAAGATGAGGAAGTGTTATGAAATGTATCATTATGTTGGTTAGAGTGTTTGAAATAATCTTCACAAGCTTTACCACCAGCTTCAACAGCAGTGTATTACTATTAGTGACTGACAAAAAAAAACCCAGTAAAGTGAAAGCTATTCATAAGGAAGAATCTGTGTTGCAATCAGAGCTCTGATGAAGGAAAAGATCTTACGTCTCGCTGGCACAAGAGGTCTGGATGATGGAATGCTTGTCCTAGCTCCTACGGATGAATCTTAAGCCTCAGTCATCCTTGTTCTAGATTAGCGACAACACGAGCATCAAATATGACCCACGTATTATGGTCGTCAGTTTGAGAATATTCATAACAGTGGGTGAAAATCGTGAGCATACGTGAGAAGAAATCTAAAGCGCATCTGTTAAGAGGGTGTGGTCACTCAGGGCGAATGATAGAACTAATGATGGTGAAAATAATCTACTTCAATACGGCTTAAGGTACGAAAGGGAGGGAGAGAAAGCAAAAGAGATGGACAGATGCAGTTAATGAGTAAGGACGCATCAGATGAGGATGCCAGGGAAACTGTGTTCAAAAGTGTGTAGTGTATGAGATATGTGTGCGAGACTGAGACTGGACAGAGACGTAAGTGTCACGTGAAGAATCAGTTTCGGTCGTAAAGTGAAAAATCAGTAAGAAGGAACAGCGTAGCAGACGGTTCATTCTTTTTAGATGCCGTGGCCCACATATATAGTGAGGGAAAGTGTACGTGTCAAGATACAAGTTCTCCTGGTAATGTAGGAAAGTCGAAGGCAGAGATTAGTATTCATAAAATGCTTCCTTAATTACCGTGTAATTTCTTTACCCGGTCCTGACGAGACACATAGTAAGTGTGTCATCTTTCACATTCTCCGATCATAAAAAAATACATCACATCTTGGTTTTTCATGGCTAATGGTAACACTATCTTGAAATTGGCTACACTGTTCTCATCAAACTCGATATCATTACATAACTTCACATCACCACCAAAGTCACAGATTAAAACATCATATATTCTATAATCGGTTTCTGACGTGGTTTTGTAAAGAGGAAAGACGTTGATTATTTCTTTATCTGGTTAAGTTGTTGCTAATACAACAACAACGGGTTATACTAAAGCCAGAGTAAACATGAACTTTTTGTACGTATGAACTTCTTCGACATAAGCTAAACCATTGCATTCAAACTGCGTCAGGGGCAGCTGTGATTCTTTCCTCGTGGGGAGAAATTACTGGTCGTTTATGAAATAACCTCCACTCCGTCGTGATCGCTGCCCATTGTAACTGCAGGAAACCTATTTCTCTAGTTTTTCGTTTTCTTTGTCATCTGTGTTGTGTGACGTAGCGTGCTTACGTGACAAGCAGCGTCTCCATCTTTGCTTTATTACAAGACGTCGCTTTATCATCTTCACTTCTTATCTGCTTTATTTATCTTTCGTATGAACATTCCTTACTTTAGATATGACTCACTTGTTTCTCTGACATGACTGGTGTCTTTCTTGAAATAAATCTTGTCTCGTGTTATTGACTTTTGCCACTGCTAGTCAGTTTTTTTTTACTCTCTCTCTCTCTCTCTCTCTCTCTCTCTCTCTCTCTCTCTCTCTCTCTCTCTCTCTTAGTACACATTAACTATCAACTGTGTTCATGACGTTTCTAACACAATATAAAGACGCGCAGTGAAGTTGAGTAACGATCAGTGAATATGTCTCTCGTTGCAGATCACTAGTGATTCTTAGAATCACTCCCACTTCATCCCGATCGCTGTCCATTGCAGCATAGCAAGCACAGGCTTTTATTTTCCTTTCGTTGCTGTTAGGCACAAAGTAGAATTTGCTTACTTGGAAAAAAAAAAATAAAAGCGTCTTCTTTAATCTGTGACCAAAATATCGAATGTCACTTCAACATTTTCCAACTGCAGCGTTTATTGTCACCTTATTGCCTTGTTTACCACCTTCAGTGTCCTCATGATTTTCCGATAACCATTTTTCTACTTCTTTAGCCACATTTTCTTTATTTCCAGCCGCACTTTTTGAGCCTTTTGTTATATTGTTCCCTGTCACACACATGCCCTAGGTTGCTCCTCCGCAACGATTGCTTCCACTCTTGAAATGCAAGTGTTGTTATGTTCCGTGCTTGTTTTTCTTTTCGCAAGCGTTCTTGCTTTCTTTGCCTCTCTCTCTCTCTCTCTCTCTCTCTCTCTCTCTCTCTCTCTCTCTCTCTCTCTCTCTCTCTCTCTTCATCATACCAAGAATTCACTTAAAGGTGTCAGTAGTTTTTATATTTCCTTGATAGCATTACATGACTGATGAGTAGAAGAATTTCATCACTCAGACCCAGTGTGCTATCTGAGTGGTAACTCAAACTATGATAATGAAGTATAAAAAGCATCATCAGGTCTTAAGTACGAGCGGCATTACAGTCATTACATTTCCCCACATTTCTCCAACAGGGTCTTGCCTGGCAGGAAGCGGCCCCCCACCAAGGCTGTATCAAAAGCTACTCAGGACCTGCTCAGTAATCTTTATTTTCCTTATCTGTTGTGTTAGCAGCTGAGAGAATTAAGCAGAAAAATATCATATCAATTTCTTGATTCCTTTCCAGTAACCTGCACACTTCTTGTAAGCACAGACTTAATATACCTTTGGCTGTTTATTTTGGGGTCACTGTATGACTGTCTTTATAAGAAAGACGACACTTAGTAGATATCCACCAGGAAGAACTTATGGCAGCAACGTGATTCGTCATGGATTTATAACTCAAACTAAATAGAGAAAAAGAAAATACCTCAAGAATACACCACTAGATTAGGGGGTTTTCAAACTGGGTTTAGTGAAAGCTTGACAGGGATTCGTGAGGTGTATTTTCGGAGACAGAGGGAAACTTCCCTACCTTCAAAATGTTTGAAAACCCCGGAACAAGATAACGTAATGATTTTCCCGAACATCCATGAGATGAAAGTTTCATGCGGTCATGAAAATTGAAGTGATAATGCAGACTACTTGGGATGTGTCTCAAGGTCAAGAAGTTCAGTTAAAAGAAAAAAAGGAAAATGGAAGTTCGCTTCGTCATCACCGATGGCTGTGTCCTGTCAAACGTTTCCTCAACAGGAACAACAACAACAACAACAACAACAACAACAACCTGGACTCAACATGCAAACCAGTTTACGTCTAATCATGTTTCCCGCTCTGGCGTACACGAGGATGCGAAATCCTTACAGAGGAATTACAGTATATCAGAATGTAATATTTATATCAAAGGTCTCTAACATTCTCAGTCTGATTAATAAAATATACTCATATACCAATTACAGATTAACTTTCTCTCATGGCATATCGCCGAAAAGGTATCTGTGTTTATCAAACTTAGGTTGAATGCTAAACGCTAATCATGTTCATCTATCTTTGCAAAATCTTGATGAAATATGTAACCAACTTGGCCTCAGAACTAGATCAAAGCTTAGAAATATGTATACATATTTTTTTTCACATCCCAGTCAGGTCTTACGCACTACTATATCAGCTCCGTCACGTAACGAGATCGTTCCTTAGACAACATAAATGTAACCTGGAACAATTCTGAACTACTGACTCCTGCATTACTGAAGTAACAACAAAACACCAGTGCAGAGGGTAACTTTGCTTCCTCAACTGCACGCACACAACTTACTTCAGCCTGTCTTACGTAGGTGACGCTAAAACATTGACTCCTATACATCATTTGCAGCGATATATCACAACTACAAGAGGTAATGTTATTCCAGCTGTATGACACAGTATCACTTATGTCCATCTGTCTTACCTGGAACCATGATCCTAAACTATTAACTGATGAAGAACATGAGAAATGGCGGATAAAAGGTACAGTGTGGTTACAGCTGCTCTTGCCAAAGTAACATAAGCAGAACGATTTTCTCTGTCGTTCTATCCTGTTAAATTCTATGCAGCCTGACTTTATAAGACGTATGATATCTCTTCCGTTCTTTTTCCTGCCATCTGTGTCCACTTGTCTTCCCGGGAACTCTCCCGTATCATTGTACATGTGCAGACCAGAACAGGTTCTGCTGTAAGCATCTCACTACAGCAACACTTTATGAAGGATCTTCCACGTGCCGAAAATCTTGAATTAATTCTCATATGCTCTTCCGGAAAACTTGTTCCTTAGTCTTATACGTTTCGACGACACTCACAGCCTAGCTCACACGAATCACTGTGTACGTCTGGAGGTGACTGGCTCCAGTGCATCTTTATATGGTTGTGAGAGCCTAGAGTTGTGTTGTCTGGAGCTGTTGTGAGTTGTTTACGGTATGGTTGGGCACCAGGATGAGGAGACACCGTGTAGTTTTTCGTAACAGTAAAGGTGTCTTTTTGTTGACCAGCTTCTGTTTCTGCCATATATGTATTATATGTGATACTGAGAAGAAAGAGGTACATAAACAGAGTGAAAGTGCATGTGTGCGCTTAATTCGTTAATTCGTGGACAAAAGTCCACTTTAAGGCCGCACCTTAATTGAAATATGGAGAGGATTATGAAAGGGAAAAAGATGAGACAAGGAAAAGAAGTTATGAATCTTGGAGGAAGTGAAAAACCTGTCTCGTAAAAACTGCCAAGTCATAGTTACTGTTAAAGACATGGGAAGGTAGAGAGTTCCAAAGCTTCGAGGTGTAAGGAAAGAAACAAACATCATAATGGCCCACTTTTGAGTTGCCAACGGCCACACAATAATCATGTAACGCAGCAGCTTGCTGAGTGTTGCGTGGTCTAGCTAGCGGTGATACTTGACACGTAGCTGGCGGTCAAGTATCAGTTAAAGTTGTGAGGAAAGATACTCGACATTAAGTTATGATGAAGAGTCTGGGTGAAAAGTTAGTGAAATATCGGAATTCTTTTATGATTTGAGTTACTTTTGATATGCTGGACGATCATGATGGTGAGGCCATCTGTGCAGGAGAGCAGGAATGTCCAGGAGCACGTCAAGGCAACACCAAGGAGTTTTCGCGTTCACAGACCTCACAAACGAACCCAGCTTTAACTACCCTCCTAATGGTGGTGGGAGCTCAGGATGTCCTCAGCTCTTCGGTTCCAGGATCGTACTTTTCTTTCGTGCATATGATACCCAAGTCTGTTATCGTCCGTTATCAAAAGAAAGAATTTCTTTGACCACTGGCAATGGAGAAGTGGTACTTTCATCTTACTGGTACCGGAATCTAAAAACCTTCCTTGAAGTGGAACGTCCAAAGTTACTGTATATCAAAAGGCAGAAATAATATGATACACTGGAAACAACTATTGCAAGCAGCCTTCAGTAACTGCAGATATTCTGAAACACTGGAAACAACATAAGAGTGATTGAGGAGCCTCTGCGGCGTGTTGAAAACATAATACCTTGATGAATGACCGAATGAAACAAATAAGCAGAAAGAGTGTACTGAAATACAATCATACTCATTACCAATAAGAGATTTAGAAGTAATGAATACCAACCACGCGCAATGGATGCTTTAAGACTACCTATGTTCCTGGAAAACTAAGCAAGGCTACGTTGTGTACAGCTAAAATAAGTAAGCCTATTTTGGACAAGACGTCAGAGCTGGAATAATTAAGCAATATCAAGAGTCGAGGAACGCCTGTGTCACCTATGATCAATCAGGGAAAGATGAATGAATGCATTGAATTACAGACGTTTACTGGAGAACTTCAGGGTAACCCAACAGCGTGGTACGAATGAGGATGCCAGAAAAAATCTGCAACAATGTTTGAATCTTTAGATTAGAGTTTGATTCCCAAAATTCTGGAAGATTCAAAGAGCACTAAAATGAGCAAGAGGTTGGTGAAAGTATCCTCGAATATACGGATATATTTGTTGTAATTTTTCTATCATCACATGTTTAGCAAATATCAGCAGTCTTCACAATGATCATTAACCTCATCATTCACTGTGTCCTTGTTCTGGCATAGACTGTGTCGCTCGTGGACATTTTCGTATGATGACTTATTATCTCTTTTAGGAAGTGTCAGAAGGATTTCACCCTCGATATAATTCAAAGAAGAGTAACAAAGCATGTAGATGATTTTAATGATAATCTGACTGATAGATGCCAGGCTGGAAAAAGATCAAAATGCTGTAAAGGAAGAAGACTGAGAGGATTCTTCTGATATATTTCTTCACATTTGTTTGCATGGTTTTACAAAAAAAAAAAAAAAAAAAAAATACGCAAACTAACCACAATTTCTAAGTCGCGTCTACACCGTAAACGTGTATTCATACGCGTCCACATTGGAGTCCTATTCAGCCTCTCCGTTCATTTGAAATCCACACTCACTTTAAGGATTATGTTTCCGGTTTGTTTTTCTAAATATAAAGATAAGCGGCGTTAACTGTGCTTAAACGTACTCGCGATTCATTTTTCCTCCGACAAATTACCGACCACGAGTACAATTTACTGTCATATCAGATCTCGCAGAAAAAAAGTGAGCCTCAGTGAATTAATAATTTGCATCTTCCAGTATCATGCGCACGTCAGTGACTTAAAAGGTATACAACACACGTAGTCTTACTGTATGTGAGTATAGTGCTATGTCAGCTCATGAACGGTGTATCCACTTGTTGAATTTGTGATCTAGACTCTATTTTCTTCATATCATACATTCGTCTATTGATAAAGGTGTAATTGTTCCATCACTTTCGTCTGATATGCATTACCCCTTTCTAAATAACAGATACAGACAAAATAAACTACGTTTAATATCTAGTTTCATAAGTTTTCTTTTCTCTATATATTTCCTCTTGATACAGCTGCCGGAAGAGGCGATTAATCAAATATACGTAACTACTATTATGCTAATCATTACATCTTACACGACCCATTACATGACGCCTACTTTTTAAACCTCATTGTTCACTTAACCATGTAAGATGCTGGAGTTTCTAGATCCCTCTGCAATGTTCTAAAAGTAATCCTTCAAATCCACAAATCATACCGAGCCACATATCAACCGTACCGAGTAGTAAATATGTGTCAGTTGATAATATTAACATCGCACAAAATACTAATTCAAAATGTGATCATTCACAAACCACGATTAAGATATGTTGCTAGGAAGGAATGAGTGACTGATGAACCACTCATAATATAATGAGTCGATGTTCTCGTTAGCAAGAAAGAATTATCTGCTGGGAAGGATGCCCTTAAATAGGTGGAATGGAGGAAGCTTTTGTCCTAATTACAGCTGCCGGATGTGTTTCTTTCCTATCTAAACCTCCTTCTCTATATTTCCTTTTTTTCTGTCTGACCATCTGTCTGTCTGTCTGTCTCGTGCGCACGCGTTCCTATATATGAATTCAAAAAAGCATCATGAAGTGAAAAATGAGAAGCAACCAGATACAGTACTAATAACTGTACTGCAGTGGTGTCGTAACTAAATAGTAAAGAAAAAGAATCGGCGCAGAATGAGAGTAGTGAAACGGAAGAAGAAGACGAAGAAGAAGAGGTGAGGAGGAGCAAGTGAAGCCACAGGACAGTATATATAAGTCGGAAAAATTAACAGTACCAAAACATTTAACACAGTGTAAGCTTATTAAAGTACTAGAAGGAATTAGAAACGATATAAATCAATATACTTCGCGTAACACGAACCATCATTAATGGTATAACAACAGCTGACTTATATGGAAATCAAAACAATACACTATAAACGATACCAAAAACAGAAATTCCTTTCAAGCAAGTTTCACAAAGCCTTCAAACTGATACAGTAAGAAAATTACAACAATCACTGATGACAGGATAATGTACTGTTGTGATGCTACACCTAGAAGAGATCTTGAACACTGGAACAGAAAGGTAATAAAGAAAATTACAGAAAATGAAATGGCGAGACTAATCAGATTCACCTAACTTTGAATCTGATGCCTTAACAGATGAGATTAAAATAGAAATGATAGATACAAACGAGACGAACCAATATATATATATGGGTAAAAAAAAAAAAGCAATCAAACATACTTTTGATAAAATATATTTTCCCAAAAGCATTACTACGAGATCAAAGGAGAATGTGGCACACTAATGAAAAATATGCAGGTTTGCGAGATGAATGAAATTTCTGCAGTTTATGGTATTCGGCAAAGGAAATGAAAATAAACCATGTGATTACGTGTGTAGGAAGTACGATCAGTATCAGTATGCATGATAAGTCCTGAGACGAAGATTACTAAAAAAAAATCAGTGACCCTGCATGGTGATGTGTAACATGCAACCAAAGATGTTGACATCTGGGAAAATATTAAAATCACATGACAACAAGACACGATAATGATAATGATGATGGTGATGATAAAGATAATGATATTGTTCATGATGAAGATGGAAAAAGAAATGACAGGAAAAATGATCAGGATCTTCATAATAAATATACTAAAAAAGGAATCAACTGAAAACGTACGTTATGGGAAGCAAGTAAGAATAAAAGAAAGATATGAACTGAAAAGGATGGAAATGGAAGAAAGATTGAAATGAATAAAAGATATATAAAAGCTAAGAGAGGGGGATGATAAATAAAATATGAAAACATATTAAGACGAAGATGCAAATTTGTTGAAAGTAAAAATGACCATTCAACACTATGCCTTGTTACGGAACTGTTCACAGATGGCGACCCGAATAACACCCAAAAGGGAGCCAGACAGAGACTTGACTCAAGAGAGACTGGAGATAGCCAACGAGCCAATGAGAAAACCAAGCATGAGACGGATCCTACACAGACATCAAAAGTAAGTCCAAATACAGGTTGCATGGACCTCGAATATCAGCCGAGGTTAAGGTGTAGATCATTTGAATTTTGATTAGGTGATAAAGTAAGAAGTAGTCAGCTTTGGAACATCATCTAGAAAATTTTTTCTAGTGGACAAAGGTACGTTTTTTTTTATCATTATATCATTCAGTGCATTCCTTTTCTACACTTTCAGCTTTTCAGGTCTGACGTCCTATCAAATCTACACAAAAATCAGCTCCTTTCACAGCAGTCTATTTACTGGTACACGTTGTTTACTGTTCATCATAATGACGCCACTGTAACTGCATGATGCATATACATGGCACTGCTGGATATATGAATGGTGTAGAACTAGTCAACAAAAAAGATCCCTCTCCTACGGCATTAGGGTGACCTACTTGCGGTAAAACTAGAAGCGAAACCGACATTGATAACTGTAATCAAAGACGAATATACCAAACTGCATTTGTCAGTTGACGGTTCTCTCTATGCAATGCCACAATCCAAAGCAGAATACTTGTGGATGAGCTGGTGGTAACAGCCTCCATGCTGCCTGCACTCAGCACCCGGCTATTGGGGCGAGCGAGGAACAGCAGCAACCGTGACCAAACTACTGGCGGATTGATTGAGGAGAGGCAGAAGCTGTGATTTGGCAGTGATTTAAGTTACTAGCGGACTGTGTGAGGAGCAGTCGCAGCTGTGACCAAGTTCAGCGCTGGAAGAGTAATGAGGACGAGCCGCAATTGTGGTCAAGTTATTGGCAGGAATAATGAGGAACAACAGCAGATGAAATGAAGTTACTAGTGAGTAGAGATGTGCTGGTCAGCGGAGTCGAAGTTATTGGTGAGCCGAGTGTATGATGACTTCGTCTGTGACTAAGTTTCTGATGCGCTGAATAAGTAACAGTCGCCAGAGAAACCGAAAAAGTAATAATCGCCACTAGTGAGCCAGTTACAGTAAATAGCAGACGACAACGAAAGCCAAGGTACTGGTGGATAGCGAGAACTGGCTGCAGCTGAGGCTTAGGGAACCAGGGATAAAAGAACCAGCGAGCCATAAATTCAGGAATGGTCTAGGAAGATGGAACAGACCATCAATCATCCTTATCATCGCGTCCTAGTCTTCAAAGGTTTTTCATCTGACCCGCCTTGTTTCTGAGAATCTGAACGTAATGTTTCATATCGAAGACCTGATTTTGGGTCTTATTTCCATTGGTTACGACTCTAGTTTGACGTGAAAATAAAAAGCCATTCACATCATCCTTTCATATTTAACATTTCTGTCATAAGCATCTACTCGTGTTTACAAGCAGCAAAGATCGTAGAACCACTGCTGTCTTGTCCACATCTTATATCAACAATCGATGCTTGGCGCCCTTAATTGAATTCTAATGTCCTCAGAACATTCCGTAAGAAACGTGCATTCTAGCTAAACAACTGAAACTACTCCACTTAGACCGCAAGGAATGCCTTTGATACCACATGAAATAATGCCACCTCTGTTTTTGTGATGAGAAATACCAATACATAATTTTCGCAACGTAGCGTGACACGGAAAATGTATCTTCGTCTTCATTTTGAAGATGGGGAAATTTGCATTTTCTTATATCTAGAACAATTACTATTTATAATTACAGTACATAAAGCTTCTATACGCGACAGTGTTACAGTTAACTCCGCATTCCTATCTTCGTATTAAAGTGTAATCATACGTATATAAAGTATGTTTTTGGCGTGCAATAAGTAAAACGTATCTCAGTTCATGAATTAGTGATCTTTCCATGCGATAAAAAGTTAACTAAACGTCTATCTCAGAAAATCTATCACCTCACACCCAGGAAGAACAGAGAACATTACCACAGAAAGATACAAGTTCGAAGCTAGAAATATATTAACATGTATCTTTAAACTGTTCTCACTCCAATCACTCCAACACCTTAAGGAGAGCCTACATGAGGCATTTATAGAGACAAGGCATACAATCAAACTCCTTGCTCTTCCCTGGTTTCTCGAGGCATTCTTGTTCTTGCTAGATGATTCTAACAGGGTAAGCACAAAACCGCAAAGCATTTCTCTTAAACTTATCACTCTTACTATCGTGGAAGTTGGGTGAACTGTATGGAACGGAAGGTTAGGGAACGTTTTCTTTACCAGCCAGACACACATCCATAGTAATCTTCAGGCGTCATTGTGGTGCTCGATGCATGAAACTCATGTACTTACTGCTAGCAACAGCACCAACAACAAGTTTGGTTACTTTGTACTTATGAGAAATGATTCTTATGACCTGCGGCACAAGACAACAGGAGACAACTACAAAAAATTGGTCACAGGGAAAGAGTTACTAAGCTATTAAGGATCATTTATGTATTTCTTGCTGAGATACAGAGGCAAAAGCCTGAAATGCACAATACTACTGGTTAACGAGAATTTTTTTCTTTTCTAGTACAGTATTTTGCTAACCAATAACGAGTCTCTTCGCTAAAAAAAAAAAAAAAAACTTTTCAAGGTACAAATCTAGCCCCGCTGACCCAGAAAAAAAGGAAACAACCCAAGTTATAAGAAAGGTACAATGATGAGTCTTTTAAGATGTTATGGCCATGTATGGTAGAGCTGCCAAGAAAATATTCAGTGCCACAGTCATAAATGTAAGGGGAAGAGGAGGATCTCGAATGAGAAGGGAAGAAATATTAAGAGAATCAATTACGGCTTAGGATACGTCAGATGAAGATGGTAGAAGGATTACAGACATCGGACACAATGAAAGCATTTTATGTATAGAGGCAGCGTGAACAGAGATCATGTCTCACTTGACAAGTCACCTTAATGCGCAAAGTGTAGTAGACACCACATTTACGAGCGTGAAAGTCCAGTTTTACTTTGACAGACTGGGTACAGGTTGAAGATGAGCATGAGTGATTTCAGTAGCTAAGCGGACCTGAGTTAACTCGAGAACTGGAAATGAGGTTAATGAGGATAGACTTAATTCATATCACTTTCAAATATGTAACCTGGAGAGAAATTATATAAAGTCGACTAGCATCTGCAAAGTTATTCGCACATTACATAGTCGTTCCTGTAGCCTGTGGGTGCATATCGTTAACAGTGGTTGGGTGTAAATAGGAACTGTCTCGTATGGGAAGCTTCATTTCTTCTACTCTTTTATTAAGCTGCAATCAGTAAAAACATAATCGCCCAAAAACGTTCGACATATAAACCACGATTAGTTGACATGATCGCCACGCAGTGTTCACCTTTAACACTTAATCAGATGAAACAGGATTACCAAACAGGGTACAGCTTATGATATATAATTATATGAAACATGATTGTCAAACAATGTTCAACGTATGACCTACTATCATCTGAAACATGAGCCAGAAATGAGGGTTCAACATATATAAAATCAGTGGAAACATACTCACCAAACAGCATTCAACGTACACTCAATAATCAGCCGCTAATGAAAACAGCGCTCGATATATGATCAATTGAAACACGACCGCTAAACTACGTTCAACGTATGGGACTAGTCGAAACATGATCACACACACTTGTATCAATGTAGCGTATCGTTTGAAAAATAATCGCCAACAACGCTTTACATTCAACCTATACTCAGTGGTATTTGATGGCCATACAGCCTTCGGAAGATAACAACATACAATCAGCTGAATTCAATATAATGGCTAAACAGCGTTCAGCACATATAATCGACAATGATCACTAAAGCAGCGATCGAAAGACAGCCTAAACTATCACGGCACAACGTGGCCTCGAAACATCGTTCACAAAGCAACCAATGATAAGATGATGTAAAGTGGCCAAATTGCATTGGAATTCCAGTCCCTTGCTGATATATCAACACTAAACAAGATAAATGATTAAACAGTGTTTCTTACCTTCACGATGTGATCACCAGACAAGATAAATGATTGAATATTACATACCTTATACATATGACAACTAAGCAAGGCTACAGATTAAAGGATCTTACCTTCCACAAATGATAACCAAAAAAGAAAACTATTAAATAATAATGTTACGGTAAAACCTCGATTCAATGACTTTTGAAATACTGGACTTTGTCCGCTAATCCTGAGAAAGTATTCCGTACTTAAACGAATTCAATCCAACATGTCGCGCAGGAGCCGACTGGCGGCGTCCTTTTGAAACCCAGTTGACAACAACATTCTCGACGCTGCGCAGGTTTTGCTTTCATGTCAGTGTTTGTATCTACATTATTATCATATAAAATAAACAGGACTAAGCAACCACAATCTCTAAATAAAGTGGCGTAAAAAAAAAACTGAGCGAGTGACTTAAGTGTTGCACAAAACCGTTAAGTATAGATATCTAATTTTACACAATTCACAATGATTTGCAATGTTTATTTTGTGCTCGTGTATCTTTTGATCATAAGATATAATCATTACTACATTGTACATAACATAATGAACCATCCAGATGTAATGAACTGTATATATCATAAAATCATCCGGCTTTAAAGGACAATCGGCATTTACAGGAACACCCTTCCCTTCTATAAATTAAATCGAGGTTAAACCGTAATTACTTTCCATCTATGATCACTAAACAAGACAACGGATTAAACAATGGTACTTACCTTTGGCATCCCAACTGGTGTAAAGATGAAACAGTCATCGTTCACTGTTCACTAGTGACGAGACATTCGTGAAAACTATTCACTTATAAATTTTCAAAAGTCACGCTGTATTCAAGTACTGGATTTATTCCACAATGGTATGTTTTATTGCACTGATTTTCCATTACAAATTCGCATGTTTACACTATATTGTTCGCCAGTCACAATGTTTCCACACTGATCATCAAGCACTATATGTAGCCATCCTTCAACTATATCTTTCCCCATTCGCCATACATAACAATATTTCTAACAGTCTTCACCAAACAGTTTCTGTACTGTTCTCTATTATTCACCTATCGCTGTAGGCAACTGCATGTTGTATGTGTGTTGCTTTCGTTGAGAAAAGGAGCTGGCAATGAAGGACTGATTCTAATCGTCGTTCGGACGAATTTACAAAGGGAAATGCCTCATTTATCATCATGGGGAATCCACTGTCATTAGTTGACGACTAAAGTAAATTTTATGGTAAAAATAACATGTAGGCAAGGAATGGTATTCACCTCTCTGGACAGGGAGAGTTGGCTCCACCTATTTCGACCGGGATAAGGTGGGTGTTATAAGGTTGCTTCTAAACAGGTGGGCAGTACTGTTACAGGAACAATCAGTTGGAAAGAAAAATGGGGAAATCTGGTAAAAGTCTGGAAGTTTTACTGGCCCACAGTCTGTATCATTTCTAGTTTATGTAATGAAAACATGTCAGGCGTGAGGATACAGGAGAATTAAAGGAGTTAGGACAGGATAGACGTAAGAATATCAGAGAAATGAAAGTGTACTAATGTCTCTGTTGTACGTTAATCAAACATCAGCAAAATATATGACAGACGCCAAACAGAAAATTCTGAGGCTAGATATTTCATAGAAATTATACATAACTGTGTCTCCCAGAAGATGGAATAAATCTGCTTTGGTTTATTGCAACACAGAAATACACTGCTGAAATAGGAGGAAGATTAAGATGGGCGTGTTCTATTTTACGGATACATTTGCACTGTTTTGAAAGACGCAGCAAGGTAAGTGGTTATTACTAGGCATGTAAATGGATGGAGTAAACAGAAGTATTGATATTTACTAGTTAGGATAAAATTCAATACAAAGTAATGCCAAGTGATTCAAACAGCGAATGATCATTGGGTGATAACGAGGCTGTTTGGGATAAGAGATCAGAAACTCTAAGAATTAGTATGGTAAGAGTATACATTCGTAACTAGACATAAAATGAAAAGGAGACAGTCACAGATTTGGAAATGTACAAGGATGAACTATGTATTATTCAGTTTCATGGAGGAATGACATGTAGAGCCATTAAGAATTACTGTGCTCTGGATAAAGCCACAGTTTCAAAGGCAAATTGCACTATGACGTAACCCAACACGTGTGGACGGCTGTTACACATCATATCATTTACCATTTAGTAAAACGGCGAAATGAGTTCAAGGAAATTAATCATTCATTTGACTGATGAAAACAAATATATAAATCTCTAACCTTTGAATTTTCTGTCATGAATGATTATTCAGAACTATATGACGCGTGAACACAAAGGTCATCAGCGTTTTTCGTTTTCGTTGAAAGTCGTTACAAACACATCACATTACAATTTTCTACAGATGACACTATTAACTCGGGCATGAGCCCTCACCTGACACAGATCAGAGAAATGTGAATTCACAGCGTGATCACTATTGTCAGTGTTGTCTTAAAAGCCACTTTTCACTTAAACGTAATATCATAACGTAAACAACAACACATCACTCACAAGCAGGACTTTCCTGTATCCTTTCTCTACCAAGGTGTAGAGTTGAATGGCTTCTTGTCCTATTAGTAGGGTGGAGCGGGTGTCCCTAGCTATAACAATCGGCTTGACCAATGAAATCGGTAGGTTTAGATGGAAGTCTTCACAGGCAAAAACCTTGATGACGGATTGGTTGGTTATGATTACGACTAACTTCATCAAAACTTCTTAATAAATGGTGTCAATAATTTCCTTAATCATCACAGCTAGGTTAGGAATATATCATCCCTGAGTCATGATAATTATGGCATCTGTTAAGTAGATATTACTTCACATAAACAAACGTATGGACCCGCGAAAGATTCAAACGAGTGGGCGGGGCTAACGACTCGACTCTGGTGGCCTGCGTACCAGAGAGGTGTTGCCGGACTTGGTCAAAGCTGCTTCAGGTCTAAGGTCAAGTACCCTGTTACCAAGAACATGATAAGTCTGGCTTACCGACCGCTGAGGGCACAGCATAATTTCGATGTAAGAAATTCATGCTTTCGATCTATGCCTGGTCTGTGCAGCAGGAAAATGAGCCATTCTGCCGAAGACACACTTGATCTCCTAGACCCTATACCCCACCGGTTACGCCTCACGGCATGGTGAAGACTACTGCCCGAACTATCCAGACTTTCTCTAGTTACTGTTAATTCTCTCTCTCTCTCTCTCTCTCTCTCTCTCTCTCTCTCTCTCTCTCTCTCTCTCTCTCTCTCTCTCTCTCTCTCTCAGCCTTTTGTAGTCTTCGAAAAGCAGTATCACTGTAGTTTTTCATAGCTTTAGCGTGTCTTCTCTGTCCGTGTCTTATTACCTTTCCTGTTTTGATGTCCTTATAGTATTAGAAATAAATTATCTTAAGATTCTTTTTTGCTTAAAAGTTCCTGTGCGTGTGTTTAGTTCTGTATGTGTCAGGGTGCATATGAACTGCTGTTTTCATCTTATGAAGAGATACTTTGTGCACTCGTGTTATCCCAACCCTTACATTTGCATATGAATCACGTCTTAACCATACACCAGGTTAGAATTCATCTACCAACACTGCGGGGAAGGATGAAACAGCTAAACTGGCTGAGAGCCAGTTGCCCTTGTGCGGGATACAAACCCGGGCTAGTTAGCTTGGTGAGCCGCAGCTATAAACTCAACACAACAGAGCTTTGCCCTGTGTGTGTGTGTGTGTGTGTGTGTGTGTGTCATAACATATTTTGTGTTTTACTGGGAGAGAGCTTTACACTTGTGTTGCCCCTTTCGTTAACTTGTACATATGTATTTTGCTCTACACACACACACACACACACACACACACACACACACGTGGTGCACCACGAATGTACAATTCCCTCCTTGTTCAGTACACATAAGTAATTATGTATAGGCTAATGTGTGTGTGTGTGTGTGTGTGTGTGTGTGTGTGTGTGTGTGTGTGTGTGTGTGTAGGAGTAAAGACAAAGGGGCAACATGAGCGCAAAAGTCTCTCCCGGAAATCACTTATATTAATCACAAATAGCAAATCACAAAAACGAATCTCTTTGAAACCGTTAGCGTTACTGACCACGAATCAGCACGGGCCGGCCTGAGGTCGGACTTGAAAGGGTTCGAAACCTCGGCGTGGCAGTCGGCCCACACCCAACCCAGATGCTCCCTCAATATATATCTTGCTAGATTATACTCGTATTGAGGCTCTCTTTCACTGTATCCCATCATCATTTATATACAGGAAGAATTCTATCACCTTTGTGTCAGACCAATTTTCAGTTTCTTTAGATACCCTTCGAAGTTGACGCAATCCTCACAACTTTTACCTCTCTGTTTACACTGGCACCGTTCACAAACATGCCCAGGTAGGAGTCCAATCTTTCTGGTAAGTCATTCACATGGATCAAGTGGGGCAATAACCCCAGCGCATCACCTAGCGGCACGCCAATGGTTATCTCAACGCATTTCGAAAAGGCTTTCGAGAGAAAGATTTGCCAAGGAAAAACGGAAGTGAGTGAGTGCAGCAGTGCTGGAAGATTTGTCAGAAATAGCCCTCGCTGACGTTAAAGGGGTTTTTCAAGGTCATTTGACGAAGCTTCTGGAGGAAATGGACAGCTATTTGCCAGAAAATGTCGACCTATGTCAACATAGCTGGGTTAGGAATGTGTTCTGTGTGAACATCAGTGAAGTTGGAGAAGATATTCCTGGTTTTCAAGAAGAACTTATAAATCTCCAGGAAAATCAGGTGCAGAAGCAACGTTTTGAAAGTCTCTCGTACTCTGAATTCTGGGCTCAACCCAAGGATAAGCCTATTTTGACTCGTGAGGCTGAAAAGGCTCTTCTCTCTTTTCTAACCATGTACGTTCCTCTGTGAACAAGGATTTTCAGCTCTTGTGACGGTCAGGACTGAAGCAAGAATCCGTCTGAATCCTTAGCATGATTTGTACTGTGTTCTGTCTATCTACATAAAGCCGAATCTGGAAAAACTCGCCTATAAAATGAGGGAACATCACGGTAGCCACTAAAATACTAGATGTTTTTTCCTTTTAAATTTTTGCAGTGAAGTTCATTTGAAGAAAGAAATGATCAGATTCCTGTCGCTTGTGTGAATATAGAAAAACATCATCATGGTAACCACAGTTTTTGTTAACTAGATTTATAATCATATAATCAATAGTCAGAAGTGCTTACACATGAAGCAGCGTCATAGCTGCCAGCCAAAAGTTTGTTTTTCTTTGCTTGTCTAATGTTGCAATAAATTACATATGAATGAAGTTGCGCATTTCATTTTCTTTGATCTACATAAGAAACATCGAAAATAATTGACTGTTAGATTAAAGTAAATTCAGTAAAATTATTGGATAAAACTAAATGAAGAAACACTGAAACTATATCCGTCCTGAGGGTCGCCAGGCTGAAAAACTCTGTGTTCAGGATCACGTCCAAAAAAGTTTGGAAAACACTGGTTTATGGTGTTCACTCCCTGACCAAGCAGTGCGTGCAGTAAGGATCGAGCAGCGGTGTAATTTTCCCTTATTACAGGCTCCCGTGCCACTACCCCACCACCTCATCCTTCGAGTTGAGCAATTTCTCGAATTCCTTTTGTTTTTGTAACCAGGCGGTGGAAAACAAAGCCCGGAATAACGTGCCCATCGGCTCCTACTGCCTACTAAAAGGACACGTTGGGCAAATCGGCAGGCAGACTAAACCGACGGTGAATCGCCTGTCGCTGGCTAAAGCCGCCGCAATCAGCCTGATATGGCTGACGACCTGCCTAAGTCAGCGTGACACCGCTGACGACCTACCTAGTTCAGTCTGACACTGCTGACGATATAACTAGGTCAGCCTACCACCAATGACGACCTGCCTAAGTCAACTTGACACTGCTGACGACATGTCTAACTCAGTCTGACACTGCTGACGGTACGCCTTGCTCAAGCTGATACTGCTGACGACATACTTAGGTCAGCCTGGTACTGCTGACGACCTGATTAAGATCCTCTGTCACGTCATGTCTAAGGGCGCTGCTTTGCTTGAGGCAGCGTGTCATTACTGACGCCAAAGACTTGCCTGATAACCGTTGGTTGAGTAAGGCTGTCAGTTTTAGCGTTGCTACCTGACACAGTGAGCTACATGCCCAAGCCTTAAGGTAATACACTAAGGATGAAACGTTACGAACTTAACAATCGGTTATCAGCAGCTGTATGTCTTAAATGCAAGATGTTACTAACACATATGTTACAGAGGTTCAGTCTCCCTCCCTTCCTCTTTAAGGGATAGGCAGCCATCGACCACGTACTACCCACCAGGATATCTGGAGGGCTGCGCAGTGTATCAGCACTTCAGTGGTTGTCAGGTTTTATTCCCTTGACCCACGTTGCTGTCTTTTCTTTCTGCCTCAACCACTCTAGCCAGAAGAATACAATCTCTCCATCGCGTCATTGCACTTGACAACACGAAACTTGCACGACTCGTTCTTTGTAACTTGAGGTTTCCCTACGTTGAGCGCTACGTGCCATACTTGCCTTTCGGCAAAGTCTCGTCGTTAGTGGTGGTCAATTAGTAAATATTCTCTTGTGTAATTCTGACTCATACAATTATCACTTTTAATTACATTTAAGAGGAAGGTACTAAAGGCAGTACAAGACACAACAAAAGATAGAAAAGATAAATTATATTTTTTTTGTACTAGTTTACCGCATAGCTATGTAGCGCCAGAGAACAGCCTCAATCACTTACATCCACTCAAGCAGTCATATACAATTCACCGGAATCATAGCCATCAACAGTCAAGCCCGTCAGTCCTTCCTTCAAACATGTCGATCATCTTCTGGCCCTGCCTCTCTTGCCGCTCTCACATTCGACTACATTCTCTCTCCTCTGCTCCATCATCCTTCACCATCCTTTACTGCGGCCCTTATCTTCCTTTACTCCAGCCTCACCATCCTGCTGAAGACCTTCCCCTCACCATCTTTAACTACGGTGTTCCTTGAAATCTTCTAATATAACCTCCTTCACTATCATAAACTACAGCCTTCCTCACAATCCTGCACAACATTTTTTCTAAACTTCCTCAACTACAGACTCCTTCACTAGCCCTCATTTCAGCCTTCTTCACCATCCTAACGTTTAGCTACCATCTTTCACCACTCTCCCTCACCATCCTCAACTACAGTCTCCCTTATCCCCGTTAGCTTAAGACTCCCTCCCCATCCATCACGACAGCCTCCCTCATCATCGTCCACTACCCTCTTCTTCTCCATCCTTTACTACAACTTCCCTCAACACCCTCCATCATCATCATCCTTCACTACGACGTATCTCACCATCTGGCATTTCCCTCAACATGAAACAAAAAGGAATAGTCACCGTGGCACAAAGGCATCGGGAAAAGCGAAGAAATCTTGACTGCTTCATGATGGCGGGGGGTGAGTGAAGAAGAGAGTAGTGGACGGTCATGAGGGAGGGTGCAGTGCAGGATGGTGATGGAAGGTGTAGTGATGGATGGGGAGGGAGTCTTAAGGTAACGGTGATAAGGCAGACTGTAGTTAAGGATGGTGAGGGAACTCCCCAACTGGTAAACGCTTTGCCTTTGCTCTTCAGAGATTTCATTATCTTCTAAACAGATATTTCTTTTTCTTCTGTTATTCAAATGATGCGAGTGTTCAAAGTTCCCCTCATATCCTAGGCTGCTCGAGACACACACACAAGAAGCCAGTCTGCAACCTCTTGCCTCACTTTCCAAGAACTTAGCTCGTTACCTCGTCCCAGTGGCCTTCAGGCCAGCCCGTGTACACTGACTCTTGGCTCGAGTATCTAATCATGACCTACCGAAGGTGAGGTGACTTTGCTCTTATTTATTTTATGGAAACGTGTTTGTCAACAACGTCACACTGTATCCTTTATCTCGGGAAAATATCACTGATGAACATTTTTCCCGTTTGCTTTCAAGAACTCCGACCTTATGTGTCTATGCTTCTATCGATTCATGATAGTCATATCGTTCCAAGTATTGCTTTACCTTATGCAGGAATTTCATCAGTTATTCCATCTAATGTACCAGTTGATCTTCATCCGATCCATACACATTTCTCAAGAAACTGAAAACTCTTTTTAGCTACAATTAGCATACGATTTTGTGAAGTTAGATTGGCTTAACGAATAAACTGTGTATGCAAATTGAAACATTAAGAAGCATTTATCAGCGTGGCAGATCACTGTCCATTTTATCACACTGGCGTAACCAGTACATGAGTGAGTGTTATGAAAGGCTATTAAAAAAAAGAGGTGACTGTGTTGTTGACTGGTTGGTGAGGATATTCAGTGTATTTATGGTTCATGGTTAAGTGCCTGAGTATTGGCGGAATGCATGCATAGTGCCATTGTACAAAGGCAAAGGGGATAAAGGTGAATGTTCAAATTACAGAGGTATAAGTTTGTTGAGTATTCCTGGGAAATTGTATGGGAGGGTATTGATTGAGAGGGTGAGGGCATGTACAGAGCATCAGATTGGGAAAAAGCAGTGTGGTTTCAGAAGTGGTTAGAGGATGTGTGGATCAGGTATTTGCTTAGAAGAATGTATGTGAGAAATACTTAGAAAACAGATAGAATTGTATGTAGCATTCATGGATCTGGAGAAGGCATATGATAGAGTTGATAGAGATGCTCTGTGGAAGGTACTAAGAATATATGGTGTGGGAGGCAAGGTGTTAGAAGCAGTGAAAAGTTTTTATCAAGGATTAAGGCAGTTGCCCACTTCCCACCCTTCGCAAGCCACATGCATCTCTTGCACATACCATTACTGCATCCCTAAATACATCCCATTCCTTACCCACTTTCCTCACTTCATTTGCTTTTACCTTTTGTCACTCTTCGCTCAATCGTTCCTGGTACTTTTATATACAAGTCTCATTTTCCAAGATCGCCATTTGGTAAACATGCGATTGTCCAAGACAATATATATATATATATATATATATATATATATATATATATATATATATATATATATATATATATATATATATATATATATATATATATATATATATATATATTTATATTTATTAAAATTTATTAAAATTTATTAAAAAAGGGGGTGACTGTATTGTTGACTGGTTGGTAAGGTTATTTAATGTATGTATGACTCATGGTGAGGTGCCTGAGGATTGGCGGAATGCGTGCATAGTGCCATTGTACAAAGGCAAAGGGGATAAGAGTGAGTGCTCAAATTACAGAGGTATAAGTTTGTTGAGTATTCCTGGTAAATTATATGGGAGGGTATTAATTGAGAGGGTGAAGGCATGTACAGAGCATCAGATTGGGGAAGAGCAGCGTGGTTTCAGAAGTGGTAGAGGATGTGTGGATCAGGTGTTTGCTTTGAAGAATGTATGTGAGAAATACTTAGAAAAGCAAATGGATTTGTATGTAGCATTTATGGATCTGGAGAAGGCATATGATAGAGTTGATAGAGATGCTCTGTGGAAGGTATTAAGAATATACGGTGTGGGAGGAAAGTTGTTAGAAGCAGTGAAAAGTTTTTATCGAGGATGTAAGGCATGTGTACGTGTAGGAAGAGAGGAAAGTGATTGGTTCTCAGTGAATGTAGGTTTGCGGCAGGGGTGTGTGATGTCTCCATGGTTGTTTAATTTGTTTATGGATGGGGTTGTTTGGGAGGTAAATGCAAGAGTCTTGGAAAGAGGGGCAAGTATGAAGTCTGTTGGGGATGAGAGAGCTTGGGAAGTGAGTCAGTTGTTGTTCGCTGATGACACAGCGCTGGTGGCTGATTCATGTGAGAAACTGCAGAAGCTGGTGACTGAGTTTGGTAAAGTGTGTGGAAGAAGAAAGTTAAGAGTAAATGTGAATAAGAGCAAGGTTATTAGGTACAGTAGGGTTGAGGGTCAAGTCAATTGGGAGGTGAGTTTGAATGGAGAAAAACTGGAGGAAGTGAAGTGTTTTAGATATCTGGGAGTGGATCTGGCAGCGGATGGAACCATGGAAGCGGAAGTGGATCATAGGGTGGGGGAGGGGGCGAAAATTCTGGGGGCCTTGAAGAATGTGTGGAAGTCGAGAACATTATCTCGGAAAGCAAAAATGGGTATGTTTGAAGGAATAGTGGTTCCAACAATGTTGTATGGTTGCGAGGCGTGGGCTATGGATAGACTTGTGCACAGGAGGATGGATGTGCTGGAAATGAGATGTTTGAGGACAATGTGTGGTGTGAGGTGGTTTGATCGAGTGAGTAACGTAAGGGTAAGAGAGATGTGTGGAAATAAAAAGAGCGTGGTTGAGAGAGCAGAAGAGGGTGTTTTGAAGTGGTTTGGGCACATGGAGAGGATGAGTGAGGAAAGATTGACCAAGAGGATATATGTGTCGGAGGTGGAGGGAACAAGGAGAAGAGGGAGACCAAATTGGAGGTGGAAAGATGGAGTGAAAAAGATTTTGTGTGATCGGGGCCTGAACATGCAGGAGGGTGAAAGGAGGGCAAGGAATAGAGTGAATTGGAGCAATGTGGTATACCGGGGCTGACGTGCTGTCAGTGGATTGAATCAAGGCATATGAAGCGTCTGGGGTAAACCATGGAAAGCTGTGTAGGTATGTATATTTGCGTGTGTGGACGTATGTATATACATGTGTATGGGGGGGGGGTTGGGCCATTTCTTTCGTCTGTTTCCTTGCGCTACCTCGCAAACGCGGGAGACAGCGACAAAGTATAAAAAAAAAAAAAATATATATATATATATATATATATATATATATATATATATATATATATATATATTGGAAAGGATCACAATTTTGCGCGTGATCAAGATATTGTCCAAAACATACACATGTTTACCAAATCACATGTTTACCAAATGGCGTCCTAGCTTCGTCTCTTCGATGTATATCAACTGACTGTTATATTTCTCTCTTGTGTCTCCCCTAGAGATGTGATTATTACACGAAAGTGCACTTTGGAACTTTTCGTGTTTCATTTTCCCCGTGGACTCATTTTTTTTTTTTTTTTTTTTTTTTTTTTTTTTTTTTTTTATACTTTGTCGCTGTCTCCCGCGTGGACTCATAGGAATATATATATATATATATATATATATATATATATATATATATATATATATATTCTTTTTTCTTCTTTTAAACTATCCACCATTTCCCGCATTAGCGAGGTAGCGTTAAGAACAGAGGACTGGGCCTTAGTGGAATATCCTCATCTGGCCCCCCTCTGTTCCTTCTTTTAGAAAAAAAAAAAAAACGAGAGGGGAGGATTTCCAGCTTCCCGCTCCCTTCCCTTTTAGTCGCGTTTTACGACACGCAGGGAATACGTGGGAAGTATTCTTCATCCCCTATCCCCAGGGAACATATATATATATATATATATATATATATATATATATATATATATATAGGAGCGGGTGCCTGGAAATCCTCCCCTTTCGTTTTTTTTTTTTTAATTTTCCAAAAGAAGGAACAGAGAAGGGGGCCAGATGAGGATATTCCCTCAAAGGCCCAGTCCTCTGCTCTTAACGCTACCTCGCTAACGCGGGAAATGGCGAATAGTATCAGAGAAATATATATATATATATATATATATATCTTTCGTCTGTTTCCTTGCGCTACCTCGCAAACGCGGGAGACAGCGACAAAGTATAATAAAAAAAAAATAATATATATATATATATATATATATATATATATATATATATATATATATTTTCTTCTTTTTTTTGTCGCTGTCTCCCGCGTTTGCGAGGTAGCGCAAGGAAACAGACGAAAGAAATGGCCCAACCCACCCCCATACACATGTATATACATACGTCCACACACACAAATATACATACCTACACAGCTTTCCATGGTTTACACCAGACGCTTCACATGCCCTGATTCAATCCACTGACAGCACGTCAACCCCGGTATACCACATCGATCCAATTCACTCTATTCCTTGCCCTCCTTTCACCCTCCTGCATGTTCAGGCCCCGATCAAACAAAATCTTTTTCACTCCATCTTTCCACCTCCAATTTGGTCTCCCACTTCTCCTCGTTCCCTCCGCCCCCGACACATATATCCTCTTGGTCAATCTTTCCTCGCTCATTCTCTCCATGTGCCCAAACCATTTCAAAACACCCTCTTCTGCTCTCTCAACCACACTCTTTTTATTTCCACACATCTCTCTTACCCTTACGTTACTTACTCGATCAAACCACCTCACACCACACATTGTCCTCAAACATCTCATTTCCAGCACATCCATCCTCCTGCGCACAACTCTATCCATAGCCCACGCCTCGCAACCATACAACATTGTTGGAACCACTATTCCTTCAAACATACCCATTTTTGCTTTCCGAGATAATGTTCTCGACTTCCACACACATATATATATATATATATATATATATATATATATATATATATATATATATATATATATATATATTTTGGAAAAGATCACAATTTTGCGCGTGATCAAGATATTCCTATGAGTCCATTGGGAAAATGTAACACGATACTTTCCCGTGTTTCATTTTCTCCGTGGACTCATAGGAATATATATATATATATATATATATATATATATATATATATATATATATATATATATTTTTACGAATTCAATACTTATTCAGGCAAGGTCGCCAGTAACATATGTTACAAATACTACTGTTCCTTGTCTTGCAAGGACGTTATATATTTGTCAAGTTGCACAACTCAGGATAATACAATAATAAAGTTATGGGATTGAATTAAAGACCAGCATTATATTGAATCTACTTATAATGAAAGAATTCAAGTGTACAAAGATAGGCACATAAATCAAGCATGAAACATTACGTTAACATTGAAACTGAGTTTAACATTGAACATAAGATGACATTTGTACATGACTTAACATTCCAGATAAGATTTCAAGCCAGGAGTTCTCTTTCCTCTATGGCAGTTCTTCGATAACATTACACTGATAATTATAACGGGCTTACAGCACAACACTCTGGTAACGGGCTTATAACACAGCAGGGCTTACAGGCTTACAACACAGCAGGACTTACAGCAGGGGTGGACCACTTACCTCGCTGGGCTAGAAAGAGAGAGACTCAGCGGGTGTCATGGGTATATATTACAGTAAAGACAAGCGTTCCCTGCTAGATATACAACCTTACATTTTGATTGGCTATGGGACTCAGAAATATTCTGATTGGTTGGAGAATACGTAGCTCAAAGCTGCGTAGATCACCCTCCCTCTTGTAAGCCCACAGCGATGACATGTCCAGTACGGTGGTGAAATATTCTGCAGCTGATGACAACTTAATCCCCCCCCTCCCCCCCGCCTCGGAGAAGGGTCGGGGTGCTCAAGGACAAATGACCATCTGGTTTCAAAATAAAATTAAAATTAAATTATTAAGCCTAATGCTTGGTGTGAACTGAAGCTCCGAGGACGTCTCAGAGGGAGGCCTTAATCCTCGTCCTGATAAGAAATAACAACACCATACACAAGGACACACACACACACACATTATATACACGAACATGTGAGCACAAACACACGTGTTCCGTAACAATATATATATATATATATATATATATATATATATATATATATATATATATATATATATATATATATATATATATATATATATATATATATTTAATTTGTTTATGGATGGGGTTGTTAGGGAGGTGAATGCAAGAGTTTTGGAAAGAGGGGCAAGAATGAAGTCTGTTGTGGATGAGAGAGCTTGGGAAGTGAGTCAGTTGTTGTTCGCTGATGATACAGCGCTGGTGGCTGATTCATGTGAGAAACTGCAGAAGCTGGTGACTGAGTTTGGTAAAGTGTGTGAAAGAAGGAAGTTAAGAGTAAATGTGAATAAGAGCAAGGTTATTAGGTACAGTAGGGTTGAGGGTCAAGTCAATTGGGAGGTAAGTTTGAATGGAGAAAAACTGGAGGAAGTGAAGTGTTTTAGATATCTGGGAGTGGATCTGGCAGCGGATGGAACCATGGAAGCGGAAGTGAATCATAGGGTGGGGGAGGGGGCGAAAATCCTGGGAGCCTTGAAGAATGTGTGGAAGTCGAGAACATTATCTCGGAAAGCAAAAATGGGTATGTATGAAGGAATAATGGTTCCAACAATGTTGTATGGTTGCGAGGCGTGGGCTATGGATAGAGTTGTGCGCAGGAGGGTGGATGTGCTGGAAATGATATGTTTGAGGACAATGTGTGGTGTGAGGTGGTTTGATCGAGTAAGTAATGTAAGGGTGAGAGAGATGTGTGGAAATAAAAAGAGCGTGGTTGAGAGAGCAGAAGAGGGTGTTTTGAAATGGTTTGGGCACATGGAGAGAATGAGTGAGGAAAGATTGACCAAGAGGATATATGTGTCGGAGGTGGAGGGAACGAGAAGTGGGAGACCAAATTGGAGGTGGAAAGATGGAGTGAAAAAGATTTTGAGTGATCGGGGCCTGAACATGCAGGAGGGTGAAAGGCGGGCAAAGGAATAGAGTGAATTGGATCGATGTGGTATACCGGGGTTGACGTGCTGTCAGTGGATTGAATCAGGGCATGTGAAGCGTCTGGGGTAAACCATGGAAAGCTGTGTGGGGCCTGGATGTGGAAAGGGAGCTGTGGTTTCGGGCATTATTGCAAGACAGCTAGAGACTGAGTGTGAACGAATGGGGCCTTTGTTGTCTTTTCCTAGCGCTACCCCGCACACATGAGGGGGGAGGGGGATGGTATTCCATGTGTGGTGGGGTGGCGATGGGAATGAATAAAGGCAGACAGTGTGAATTGTGTGCATGGGTATATATGTATGTGTCTGTGTGTGTATATATATATGTGTACATTGAGATGTATAGGTATGTATATTTGCGTGTGTGGACGTGTGTGTATATACATGTGTATGGGGTTGGGTTGGGCCATTTCTTTCGTCTGTTTCCTTGCGCTACCTCGCAAACGCGGGAGACAGCGACAAAGCAAAATAAATAATGAATAAATAAATATATATATATATATATATATACGACACGCGAGGAATACGTGGGAAGTATTCTTTCACCCCTATCCCCAGGGATAATATACATATATATATACATATACACACACACACATACACATACATACGCACATACACACACACACACACACACATACATATATATACATATGAAAAATGTAAGAAACAATTTATAAAACAAACTTTTAGCTTGAAATGAATGAAAAAAATGAATGTCACATAATGGTTCAACCTCTGGCTATGGAAAAGGAAATGTACAATTTATTCACACAAACGTCAATAGCAGTTCTCATCAATTTCACCACTGTATCAATAAGCTTCAATGTCTAAGCTACATTTTTCTCCAACTTCACTATTTTCTTGTCAAAAACACCATGCATGAAAACTATCACTCCATTAACACAACTATAAACATTTAGACTAGAGGGGACGGGAGCGGGGGGCCGGAAATCCTCCCCTCCTTGTATTAACTTTCTAAAATGGGAAACAGAAGAAGGAGTCACGCGGGGAGTGATCATCCTCCTCGAAGGCTCAGAGTGGGATGCCTAAATGTGTGTGGATGTAACCAAGATGTGAAAAAAGGAGAGATAGGTAGTATGTTTGAGGAAAGGAACCTGGATGTTTTGGCTCTGAGTGAAACGAAGCTCAAGGGTAAAGGGGAAGAGTGGTTTGGAAATGTCTGGGGAGTGAAGTCAGGGGTTAGTGAGAGGACAAGAGCAAGGGAAGGAGTAGCAATACTCCTGAAACAGGAGTTGTGGGAGTATGTGATAGAATGCAAGAAAGTAAATTCTCGATTAATATGGGTAAAACTGAAAGTTGATGGAGAGAGGTGGGTGATTATTGGTGCATATGCACCTGGGCATGAGAAGAAAGATCATGAGAGGCAAGTGTTTTGGGAGCAGCTAAATGAGTGTGTTAGCGGTTTTGATGCACGAGACCGGGTTATAGTGATGGGTGATTTGAATGCAAAGGTGAGTAATGTGGCAGTTGAGGGAATAATTGGTATGCATGGGGTGTTCAGTGTTGTAAATGGAAATGGTGAAGAGCTTGTAGATTTATGTGCTGAAAAAGGACTGATGATTGGGAATACCTGGTTTAAAAAGCGAGATATACATAAGTATACTTATGTAAGTAGGAGAGATGGCCAGAGAGCGTTATTGGATTACGTGTTAATTGACAGGCGCGCGAAAGAGAGACTTTTGGATGTTAATGTGCTGAGAGGTGCAACTGGAGGGATGTCTGATCATTATCTTGTGGAGGCTAAGGTGAAGATTAGTATGGGTTTTCAGAAAAGAGGAGTGAATGTTGGGGTGAAGAAGGTGGTGAGAGTAAGTGAGCTTGGGAAGGAGACCTGTGTGGGGAAGTACCAGGAGAGACTGTGTACAGAATGGAAAAAGGTGAGAACAATGGAAGTAAGGGGAGTGGGGGAGGAATGGGATGTATTTAGGGAATCAGTGATGGATTGCGCAAAAGATGCTTGTGGCATGAGAAGAGTGGGAGGTGGGCTGTTTAGAAAGGGTAGTGAGTGGTGGGATGAAGAAGTAAGAGTATTAGTGAAAGAGAAGAGAGAGGCATTTGGACGATTTTTGCAGGGAAAAAATGCAATTGAGTGGGAGAAGTATAAAAGAAAGAGACAGGAGGTCAAGAGAAAGGTGCAAGAGGTGAAAAAAAGGGCAAATGAGAGTTGGGGTGAGAGACTATCAGTAAATTTTAGGGAGAATAAAAAGATGTTCTGGAAGGAGGTAAATAGGGTGCGTAAGACAAGGGAGCAAATGGGAACTTCAGTGAAGGGCGCAAATGGGGAGGTGATAACAAGTAGCGGTGATGTGAGAAGGAGATGGAATGAGTATTTTGAAGGTTTGTTGAATGTGTCTGATGACAGAGTGGCAGATATAGGGTGTTTTGGTCGAGGTGGTGTGCAAAGTGAGAGGGTTAGGGAAAATGATTTGGTAAACAGAGAAGAGGTAGTAAAAGCTTTGCGGAAGATGAAAGCCGGCAAGGCAGCAGGTTTGGATGGTATTGCAGTGGAATTTATTAAGAAAGGGGGTGACTGTATTGTTGACTGGTTGGTAAGGTTATTTAATGTATGTATGACTCATGGTGAGGTGCCTGAGGATTGGCGGAATGCGTGCATAGTGCCATTGTACAAAGGCAAAGGGGATAAGAGTGAGTGCTCAAATTACAGAGGTATAAGTTTGTTGAGTATTCCTGGTAAATTATATGGGAGGGTATTGATCGAGAGGGTGAAGGCATGTACAGAGCATCAGATTGGGGAAGAGCAGTGCGGTTTCAGAAGTGGTAGAGGATGTGTGGATCAGGTGTTTGCTTTGAAGAATGTATGTGAGAAATACTTAGAAAAGCAAATGGATTTGTATGTAGCATTTATGGATCTGGAGAAGGCATATGATAGAGTTGATAGAGATGCTCTGTGGAAGGTATTAAGAATATATGGTGTGGGAGGCAAGTTGTTAGAAGCAGTGAAAAGTTTTTATCGAGGATGTAAGGCATGTGTACGTGTAGGAAGAGAGGAAAGTGATTGGTTCTCAGTGAATGTAGGTTTGCGGCAGGGGTGTGTGATGTCTCCATGGTTGTTTAATTTGTTTATGGATGGGGTTGTAAGGGAGGTAAATGCAAGAGTCCTGGAAAGAGGGGCAAGTATGAAGTCTGTTGGGGATGAGAGAGCTTGGGAAGTGAGTCAGTTGTTGTTCGCTGATGATACAGCGCTGGTGGCTGATTCATGTGAGAAACTGCAGAAGCTGGTGACTGATTCATGTGAGAAACTGCAGAAGCTGGTGACTGAGTTTGGTAAAGTGTGTGGAAGAAGAAAGTTGAGAGTAAATGTGAATAAGAGCAAGGTTATTAGGTACAGTAGGGGTGAGGGTCAAGTCAATTGGGAGGTGAGTTTGAATGGAGAAAAACTGGAGGAAGTGAAGTGTTTTAGATATCTGGGAGTGGATCTGTCAGCGGATGGAACCATGGAAGCGGAAGTGGATCATAGGGTGGGGGAGGGGGCGAAAATTTTGGGAGCCTTGAAAAATGTGTGGAAGTCGAGAACATTATCTCGGAAAGCGAAAATGGGTATGTTTGAGGGAATAGTGGTTCCAACAATGTTGTATGGTTGCGAGGCGTGGGCTATGGATAGAGATGTGCGCAGGAGGATGGATGTGCTGGAAATGAGATGTTTGAGGACAATGTGTGGTGTGAGGTGGTTTGATCGAGTAAGTAACGTAAGGGTAAGAGAGATGTGTGGAAATAAAAAGAGCGTGGTTGAGAGAGCAGAAGAGGGTGTTTTGAAATGGTTTGGGCACATGGAGAGAATGAGTGAGGAGAGATTGACCAAGAGGATATATGTGTCGGAGGTGGAGGGAACGAGGAGAAGAGGGAGACCAAATTGGAGGTGGAAAGATGGAGTGAAAAAGATTTTGTGTGATCGGGGCCTGAACATGCAGGAGGGTGAAAGGAGGGCAAGGAATAGAGTGAATTGGAGTCATGTGGTATACAGGGGTTGACGTGCTGTCAGTGGATTGAATCAAGGCATGTGAAGCGTCTGGGGTAAACCATGGAAAGCTGTGTAGGTATGTATATTTGCGTGTGTGGACGTGTGTATGTACATGTGTATGGGGGGGGGGGGGGGGGGTTGGGCTATTTCTTTCGTCTGTTTCCTTGCGCTACCTCGCAAACGCGGGAGACAGCGACAAAGTATATAAAAAAAAAAAAAAAAAAAAAAAAAAAAATATATATATATATATATATATATATATATATATATATATATATATATATATATATATATATATATATATATATGTATATATATATATATATATATATATATATATATATATATATATATATATATATATATATATATATATAAATATATATATTCGCCTTCTACGACACACAGGGACTACGTGAGCAGAATTCTTCCTCTCCTGTCCCCAGGGGATAGGGTAGAAATAATTCTGCTCACGTAGTCACTGTAGGTCGTAGAGGGCGACTAAAAGGGATAGGAGTGAGGGGCTGGAAATCCTTCTATCTTGTTTTTACCACTATCGAGAAATCTTTGCATGGAATTCTTTGAAACAAAATTCCTAAGGGACATCTTATCCTCTAATGCAATTAGGTTTAGGTATGTAGATGATATTCTTTGTGTTTGGCCAACAAACGAAAACTTACAAACATTTGTCCCTTTACTTAACAATTTAGTACCCTCCATCATCTTTACTGTGGATGTGGAAATTAATGATATGATACCAGTTCTAGATTGCATGATCCATAGGGGTAGAAACATGTTTTAGTTTAGCACGTACAGAAAACCCACCAAAGTTTGTTCATATATTCATCACTAATCAGCTCAACATGACAGTTAGATTATTATCATTATTCCAGTCGAAGTTTCTTTGGGCATTACGTATATGTAGTCCAGAATTTAATGATGATGAGTTTGAAAAGATATATTCCATTGGATCCAGGTTAAAACATCCTAGATCTTTTATTGATAAATCCCATACGTTGGGGAAAAAAAAGCATTTCATGGAGTTAAACCCAAACCTCCCCTATATACCAAAAATCTTTTAGTTCTCCCTTTCGGTGATAATCTTACATTACTTCTCAGGTTTCTGAAATTCTTTAATGTAAATGTAACCTTCGTTGACTCTTGATTTCATACAAAAATATTTACTTTCACATAGATTTTCATTTAAAGACATTTATCGCTTTTTCATATATATATATATATATATATATATATATATATATATATATATATATATATATATATATATATATATATATATATATATATATATATATATATATATATATATATATATATATATTCATATAAACGTAAGGGATAAGAAAAAAGATCGTTTAAAATCAATTACTCGCAAAATATGTTCTCTTCGTTTCGGATTACTGGCTTCCAAATCGTTGTTTGTTTCACTTAAAAATACTCGATATCCCTGTTCAGTTTAATCTAGCTCCTGACAACAAGGAGTTTTATGGACATGTCAAAAGCAAGGGAGTCTCTACCCGGTCAACTAGTTCATTGATAACTGAAAATGGTGATTTGGTTCACGACAACGAAGACATGGCAAGGATTTTAGATGATTTCTTCGCATTTATATTTACAATTGAAGGTATAACTCATGTACCGAATCCATTTCTAATGCTCATAAGAGTTGAAGATATAGTGTCAGCACGAAACTGAATGAAAATGAATAACACATCAGGACCAAATAAGTTTCATCTGAGGACAATGAAAGAGGCAAACAATGCGACAGGTAAGTCCTTGACTGCTTCCTTCAATAAGTCATTTACTTTGGGGACAGCTTCAGAGGAATGGAAGCTTGCTAATATAACTCCCATATTCAAAAGGTAATGAATCACTGTTCGGAAATTATCGTCTGGTCAGCTTAACGTCTGTATTTGGTGAATTTATGGAAACCGTCATTTGGGGTGATTGCAAACCATTTAGAGGACCACCACATAATGAACGATTCTCAGCATGGTTTTCGACGACTGTTCATGTCTGAAACATCTGCTTGATTTTTTTTTAATGATGCATTTATCATGTGTGACGAAAGTAGAGCTGGTGATGAAATCTATCTAGATTTTTCAAAAAGCATTCGATAAAGTACAGTCACATGGTATAGATGAGGTTGTACTTCGTTGGTTAGGAAACTAGTTCACTGGCCAAGAAAACAGAGTTGTGATTGATGGTTAAGCCTCAGAATGGTTAAACGTAATCAGTGATGTACCACAAGGGTCAGTCTTGGGACCACTTCTCCTTCTCATATCTATATATATCCATGACACCGATATGGGCTGCACTGTGAGATACTGAAATAAATATAAAACAAATACTGAACGTTTACAGCATCAAATGGACGTAGATAAACCGATAGACCGGGCTCACAAATAGCATATGAATGTTGATATCAATAGGGGCTAAGTTTTACATGTCCGTAGTAAAAATGAAAAGGGAAGCTACAGGACGAATTCTGTTGACCTACAAAATATAAATGAGGAAAATTACTAGGTGTAATAAACTCTGGTGATCTAAAGCCAAGTAAACAGTTCACAGAAACAGTTAAAAAGAACAAAACTCTTGGATTTATAGGTAAGGATGTCGAATCTAAGAACAGGGAAATTATCCTTGCCATTTACATAATGAATATTGTGCTTACATAATGAATGTTGTGATCGGTTTTGGTCACCCTAACTGAGAAAATATATAAAAAGGATAGAGTGAGTACAGAGATAAGCTACCAAAATGATTCCCAGTCTGAGAAACAATTCCAGTGAGAACCAAGTAAACAACTTAATCTATTTAGTTTAGAAAAGAGAAGGTTAAGGAGTGATCTGATACAGACATTAAAAAGTATTAAAGGCTTCGGTAAGCTCGATCTAACAGAATTGTTAACGTAAGGAATGATTTACCAGTTATGTGGTTGAAAGCAGTACTACAGATACATTTAAGTATAGACTTGGTAAATATTTCGCTTCATGTCTACGACCGTCATTACTTGCACCTCCTTAGATACATGAAAAGGTTATAATATCTTTCTTTTGTTCAAATATGTATGTATTTCTCTTCTCACCACACCGATCTATGATTTCCACTCTCACAAACAGACTTTAAGGGACTCTGTGATCTGTTGACATTTGAATTCTTCTGTGTCGTTCTTACAACATCCCTCACCATCTTAGACTCTCTCTCTCTCTCTCTCTCTCTCTCTCTCTCTATATATATATATATATATATATATATATATATATACATATATATATATATATATATATATATATATATATATATATATATATATATATATATATATATCAACAACAGCAGAAGGTGGTGGCACCACAGAGTTTTCACACAATTCTTGTTATCATTCTCTCCCTCAGGATGAATGATGTGCCTCAGAATATTAATGACCTACAAGTCTTCATTGATGACCTTTTGATCATGGTTCTTTTCATAGAAGGATCAAATGGCTTTCTGAGAATTCCACCTTAATCCTGCCAACGTGAGCTGAATGACAGAGACACGCACGCCAATGGCAAAGATCGGACCGTGGAATGTTGTCATTTGCAGTCAGAAGTATAAATGAAATGAACCACTGTAATTGTTTGCTCTAAGATCTCCCTCAGGGTTACGTCTCATTTATGATTCCAGTGGACATAAAAAAAATAAATCTTATTAGAAATACCTACAGTCACGAGCGAAAAATAAAGTCTAGCTTCATCTGACCTCCAATGTGCCTTTGACCTGTGATATTAAAGCGGAAGAATGAAGCTAAAGGTTTGATAAGATGTTCGGTCCACTGGATCATGTAACAGTTATCTAATCATTTCAACTATATATATATATATATATATATATATATATATATATATATATATATATATATATATATATATATATATATATATATATATATATTTTTTTTTTTTTTTTTTATTTTTTTTTTATACTTTGTCGCTGTCTCCCGCGTTTGCGAGGTAGCGCAAGGAAACAGACGAAAGAAATGGCCCAACCCCCCCCCCCCCATACACATGTATATACATACGTCCACACACGCAAATATACATACCTACACAGCATTCCATGGCTTACCCCAAACGCTTCACATGCCTTGATTCAATCCACTGACAGCACGTCAACCCCGGTATACCACATCGCTCCAGTTCACTCTATTCCTTGCCCTCCTTTCACCCTCCTGCATGTTCAGGCCCCGATCACACAAAATCTTTTTCACTCCATCTTTCCACCTCCAATTTGGTCTCCCTCTTCTCCTTGTTCCCTCCACCTCCGACACATATATCCTCTTGGTCAATCTTTCCTCACTCATCCTCTCCATGTGCCCAAACCACTTCAAAACACCCTCTTCTGCTCTCTCAACCACGCTCTTTTTATTTCCACACATCTCTCTTACCCTTACGTTACTCACTCGATCAAACAACCTCACACCACACATAGTCCTCAAACATCTCATTTCCAGCACATCCATCCTCCTGCGCACAACTCTATCCATAGCCCACGCCTCGCAACCATACAACATTGTTGGAACCACTATTCCTTCAAACATACCCATTTTTGCTTTCCGAGATAATGTTCTCGACTTCCACACATTCTTCAAGGCCCCCAGAATTTTCGCCCCCTCCCCCACCCTATGATCCACTTCCGCTTCCATGGTTCCATCCGCTGCCAGATCCACTCCCAGATATCTAAAACACTTCACTTCCTCCAGTTTTTCTCCATTCAAACTCACCTCCCAATTGACTTGACCCTCAACCCTACTGTACCTAATAACCTTGCTCTTATTCACATTTACTCTTAACTTTCTTCTTCCAAACACTTTACCAAACTCAGTCACCAGCTTCTGCAGTTTCTCACATGAATCAGCCACCAGCGCTGTATCATCAGCGAACAACAACTGACTCACTTCCCAAGCTCTCTCATCCCCAACAGACTTCATACTTGCCCCTCTTTCCAAAACTCTTGCATTTACCTCCCTAACAACCCCATCCATAAACAAATTAAACAACCATGGAGACATCACACACCCCTGCCGCAAACCTACATTCACTGAGAACCAATCACTTTCCTCTCTTCCTACACGTACACATGCCTTACATCCTCGATAAAAACTTTTCACTGCTTCTAACAACTTTCCTCCCACACCATATATTCTTAATACCTTCCACAGAGCATCTCTATCAACTCTATCATATATATATATATATATATATATATATATATATATATATATATATATATATATATATATATATATATATATATATATACATATATATTTACCGAACCTAACTGTACAGCGCGGAGGTATATGGATACGAATAAAGTGCATATGAACGCGCACCTTCATAGAACATACAACAAACAAACCTGTTGTTAAAATGACAAGATAACTGCTTTTTTCTCAGATCCTTTCTCAATTTTTCAAGTTGTCTAATATCTGTCTTTATAAGGGTGGGGAGGTTGTGTAAGACACCTTTTAGGATTGCCTCGACGTTTCGATTTGAAACAGTCTGATCATCTTCAAGAGTACGTGGAGAGGTCAGTGGAGCAGCTGGGAATGACTGCGGGTAGCTGGGTGAGGCGAGGTAATACCATTGGGTGGACGTGCATGTAGCGCTGCGCTCTTATTGGTTATAACGCGATGCTGGGGCGTGAAGCTGAAGTAGTCTGTCTTAGACTGTGTTCTAGTTATTGAGTTTAGGTTTTTTCTTTGGTGCTAAGTGCCTCGGCGATGTGAAGTCGTCTTGTGTCTTGTTCATGTTGGAGTATCCTTCTAAATCTATCAATCGTCTCTCGTGTGAGGGCAGTGTTGTGCTTCTTGGTGACATGGAGTTTCATGGTGCCATCTTGCAGATGTAGGGCGAGTCTTATGGATGGTGTGCTAGTCGTGCTTCTCACGCACGTTAGGTTAGTAAACAGCTTCCTCTTTTTCTCTTCACTATACCAACATTCGTGGTCTCGCTCTAGTAACCTCCCCTATGTTGAACACTATCTGTCTAGTACTTCTTATCCTTTTCGATGATGATTGTTGCACATGAAAGTTATTCGTAAAGCAAGCTTAGAAGTTACCAACTATGCTCTGTTTAACAGAATGATCTTTAGTAGTTTTGAGCAAACTATGTTGTGTTTTCTCGGAAAAATCATTAACTTAGTTTGAATCCCAATCATTCACTAAGATGAAATAAAGAACTATTCAGATTACCTTATTTAAAGGAAGTAACGTATCAACAGATAAGATTTTGAAGAGAGATATACAGCTTGGGAAGTGAGTCAGTTGTTGTTCGCTGATGATACAGCGCTGGTGGCTGATTCATGTGAGAAACTGCAGAAGCTGGTGACTGAGTTTGGTAAAGTGTGTGGAAGAAGAAAGTTAAGAGTAAATGTGAATAAGAGCAAGGTTATTAGGTACAGTAGGGTTGAGGGTCAAGTCAATTGGGAGGTGAGTTTGAATGGAGAAAAACTGGAGGAAGTGAAGTGTTTTAGATATCTGGGAGTGGATCTGTCAGCGGATGGAACCATGGAAGCGGAAGTGGATCATAGGGTGGGGGAGGGGGCGAAAATTTTGGGAGCCTTGAAAAATGTGTGGAAGTCGAGAACATTATCTCGGAAAGCAAAAATGGGTATGTTTGAAGGAATAGTGGTTCCAACAATGTTGTATGGTTGCGAGGCGTGGGCTATAGATAGAGTTGTGCGCAGGAGGATGGATGTGCTGGAAATGAGATGTTTGAGGACAATGTGTGGTGTGAGGTGGTTTGATCGAGTAAGTAACGTAAGGGTAAGAGAGATGTGTGGAAATAAAAAGAGCGTGGTTGAGAGAGCAGAAGAGGGTGTTTTGAAATGGTTTGGGCACATGGAGAGAATGAGTGAGGAAAGATTGACCAAGAGGATATATGTGTCGGAGGTGGAGGGAACGAGGAGAAGAGGGAGACCAAATTGGAGGTGGAAAGATGGAGTGAAAAAGATTTTGTGTGATCGGGGCCTGAACATGCAGGAGGGTGAAAGGAGGGCAAGGAATAGAGTGAATTGGAGCGATGTGGTATACAGGGGTTGACGTGCTGTCAGTGGATTGAATCAAGGCATGTGAAGCGTCTGGGGTAAACCATGGAAAGCTGTGTAGGTATGTATATTTGCGTGTGTGGACGTGTGTATGTACGTGTGTATGGGGGTTGGGCCATTTCTTTCGTCTGTTTCCTCGCGCTACCTCGCAAACGCGGGAGACAGCGACAAAGTATAAAAAAAAAAAAAAAAAAAAAAAAAAAATATACAATGAAACTGAATCTTGGAATCTAAGCCAATGCAGACAAAACTGTGAATCCCAGAATGTGTCATTCAAACCAAGAGCATAGATGCTGATTTATCATTGAAAAGTATCAGACCCTAGTAAGCCGATTAGGCCTGTTAGTCGTGTTGCCATGTCCCCAGAGGGAAAATCGAACAAAGTTTAATGCTATTGGCTGGCTGGACCTATTACAACCATGGTGATTTACTCCAGCTGAAACGGTGCCCATTTATCTACCAATTAAAGTAAAGACTGACATCTGAATACACTGTGCATCATCTGCCCGTGCCAGGGATCGAACCCGGACCAATAGACAGGAAGTCATAACTGCAAACCAGTAAACTACAGTGGCGGTGACTCATTTGTTATATTTACTAAACATCAAAGCTTAAACAAGGAAAACCCAACGATTTCACTTTTTCAAACCATCAGCTGAAGGGTCCTTCAGCGTTCTCATTGGGTGCTCGAGTGAAGAGTTGGTGGACAAGACTCTCGAGTTGGACTTTAGTCCACAGGGACGAGGTAACGAGATAAGTTCTTGGAAAATGGGTTAAGAGGTTTCAGATAGGCTACTTGTGTGTGTGCCGCGTGGAATCATGGGATGTCAAGGGTCTGGCTTCTGGAAATGGAGTTAATTGCGCACTGTCGGTTAAGAAACAGGAAAGTTTTACCAACTGAGGAGTCTAACTATGTGGACAACTTGCGAAAGGCAAGGACAGTGCTGCAGATACGGCTCAACAAAAGATATGTGGAAAGGAAAAATGTGAAAAAGATAATGAAATATAACTAAGTGCTTTGGAAAAGATAATCAGTGAAGGTTTGTTACTTCCGCCAGTCCTCAGGCACCCCTCCTTGACCCATATATATATATATATATATATATATATATATATATATATATATATATATATATATATATATATATATATATACTGAAAAACTTAACGAAGCAACCAACAGCACTCTAAGCCCCTTTCGTAAGAATTTCTACAGCAATTCCATCCACTCCATTTGCTCCGCCACACTTCATCTTATGTTAACCTTTGATCACCTCTACTCTTTTCATCTAACCACTTGCACCGCTTTCTCGCTACACATAGCTTCATGCCCAAATACCTAAATTCAACCGTTCTTCAAAAAAAAACTCACGCCATCTCTTCACTTTGTCTGTACTTATCATTTCCTCACTTGTTCCTTTCACTGATGCTCCCGAATTGTTCTCTAATTCTCCTCACGCTATTCACCTCCTTCCAAAATATTGTTTTATTCTCCCTGAAGTCTGACAATACTTTCTTATCCCAACTCAAATTTATTCTCTTTTTCAGCGTCTGCATCTTCCTCTTGAATTACAGTAAATTTGATGGAAGGTACCTACCATCAAATTTACTGTAGAAAACGAAAATAATAGTATGTTACAATTTTTAGATTGCATGATCCATTGGCAAGGAAACAAGTTTAAAATCAGCATATACAGAAAACCTACCAATGTATGCTCATATATCCATTATTACTCATCTCAACATGACAGAGTTAAATCATCATTTTAATCTATGTTCCTTAGAGCATTACGTATTTGTAGCCCAATGTTTTTTGATGTTGAGTTTGAGAAGATATACTTTATTGGATCTAAGCTAAAGTACCCTAGGTCTTTCATTGATAAATCTCTTAAGTTAGCAAAGAAATCATTTAATAGAGCTGAACCAAAACCTCCCATTGAGGCCAAAAATCTTTTAGTTCTCCCTTTTAACAATAATTTTACTTTACTTCCCATATTGCTGAAATCGTTTAATGTAGATGTTGCCTTCAGTAACAATAATACAATAAGGAACATCTTAAAAAGGAACTCACCAGAAAATTCTCCTGGATGCATCTATAAAGTGCCATGTAGAAATTGTGATAAGTTATATGTAGGGCAAACAGGTAAAGATCTTTCTGTTAGACTTAATCAACATAAATATAGTACAAGAACAATACAAGAATCAAATGCCTTGTTTAATCACGTTAAAAACTATAATAATTGTGTTGACTGTAATGCCATCTCAGTTATTAACTAACTCCAGTATGACGAGAAATATCATTGAATATTCTATCATCAAATACACAAAGAATTATAACCTTGATATTAGTGAAGGTCTAAACAAATTGGATAACTTTGTTAGTGATAAAATTTGTACCTTCTTGTCCATATAATAAGTTCATAAGACGCTCGTTGTCTGTCTTGGACAATCACTTGTTTACCAAATGGCGTCCTAGCTACGTCTCTTCGTTGTATATCACCTGACAGTTACATTTCTTTCTTGTATCTCCCTTGATGATGTGATTATAACACGAAAGTGCACTTGAGAACTTATCGTGTTTCATTTTCCCCGTGGATTCTTAGGAATATACTTCATCACGCGCAAAATTGTGATCCTTTCCAATATATATATATATATATATATATATATATATATATATATATATATATATATATATATATATATGTATATTCGAGAGAGAGAGAGAGAGAGAGAGAGAGAGAGAGAGAGAGAGAGAGAGAGAATATATATATATATATATATATATATATATATATATATATATATATATATATATATATATATATATATATATATATAAGTATATATAAGTATATAAGTATATAAGTATATATATATATATATATATATATATATATATATATATATATATATATATATATATATATATATATATATATATATATATATATATATATATATATATATATATTCAAATCACCTATCACTAAAACCCGGTCTCGTGCATCAAAACTGCTAACACACCTGTTTTCATGTGTTCGCTTTTCCCACAATACTAAAATAGTATCAAGAATTTTGATTGGGAAAATCTTAACTTTACTCCTTATCATACATACATATATTTTCATTTAACGTTCAAGTGGTGTATTAAAGTAAACAAATGCATATGCAAACTAATCCCGGCTCATTATTCATAGTGAATCTACACAGTTTTCCTTCGATAGTTTAGATACTTGTATCATCTCATGACATTTGGCACAAGCTAACCCGTGTTTATTTGTAGAAGCATACTAACTGTATCAATGTAAAGATAACTAGATAAGTATATGGTGCACAAGATGAGAGAGAGAGAGAGAGAGAGAGAGAGAGAGAGAGAGAGAGAGAGAGAGAGAGAGAGAGAGAGAGAGAGAGAGAGAGAGAGAGAGAGAGAGAGAGAGAGAGAGAGAGAGAGAGAGAGAGAGAGAGCAGTGTTGGCAGTGGCCACCATCCACCTTAGGGATCAGAGATGATATTGGTGCTGGTTGGTAGAGTTCTTTGGCAGACGTCCAGGTCTGGGATCAATGAAGGATCTATCACAATCATTTCTAGATGATTCTGACGGTACACTTCATCATAAATCCTTGATCTGCCTACGTCTTGTGGTCAGCCACACATAATATGGTCAGACGATATATTTTACTTGGTAATGCTAAAGAAATATTAAAAAAAAAAAACACGGTTACTTTTGCTGGAAAATGAGCGATTCCGAACGTTAAAACATGACATGGGCAATTAAATCTCAAAATCCTCGCTTTAATGGTAGTCACTGTCATAACTCCATTTCTTTACGTCAGCGCTGTCATGTCTCACGCACCAAAGAGATCTGCAGTTTTCCTGAACTATCGTCATAGCATACGATCCCATATCCGATCCGCAAGTAGTGATAAGAAACAAAAGTTGGTGGAGTTTCCATATTCATCAAATAATATCGTTGGGGTTTATACATTTTTGATATTACTATTTCTTACAATGATTCAGAGACCTTTGGGTCGAGGGCAATGATGGCATGATAACTGACTTGTCGCAGATGCAACTTTGAGTTGATCACACAAAACTGTATTGATGAAACATTATTGTCAGTAGAAAAGGGAAATGAAAATGACAAGCCACTGATCAACGGTATAATTTACATTCGCTTACACGGTCTCATTTTCCCAAGATCTTAGTAATCAGTTGTGTGGACACAGACGACCATGAAGATTACTGGAACGTCCACTAGAAAGCAGGATACTCTTCCATGTTCTACAGAGGCAATCATCCTCCCTTCCCAGGGAGGCACTACCATCTGGGTATCTCTAGGAAGGTTAGTGCTGGTGAGGTAGTAAGCCTAGCATTACAGTGGTCACATTACAGTGGTTGTCATTTTCATCTTCCTTGACCTAAAGTCAATGACGTAGACTGAGGGCAAGCTGAAGGCTGGCTGGGAGGTAGCTGAAGGTACACTAAGGGCTGGATGAGGGCTGGGTGAGGACTAGTGGCAGAAAGCTGGCAGAGAGCAGGACGAAGGCTAATGATGGCAGGCTACGGGCTGGCTGAGGACAGGCTAGTGGCTAGCTGAATGGGTCACATGAGGATTGGCTGAGCCTTATATGAGGGCTATATAAAGGCTAGCCTAAGGTAGGCTGAGGGTACTCTGCGGGATGGCTAATTGGCAGACTCTGAGACAGCTGGGGATAGGCTAAGATCTAGCAGAGATCTGTCTATGTGTTAGTTGAAGACGTCGCTCTTGTTGTAATTGACTACAAGAGATATTGTTCTTTTTTTTTCCTTAAGGGGAAAAAAAAAGAACAATATCTCTTGTATGATCGACCTTCAGATTATATCACGCACAGACGAGCTGATGGTGGGACTTAGTGAAATCAAGATCACCAGAGGTGTTACAACTTCAGTTATCTCTAACGGCACATAATGAAAATAAAGAATAGTAAAAACGAATGGCAATCTCTCTCTCTCTCTCTCTCTCTCTCTCTCTCTCTCTCTCTCTCTCTCTCTCTCTCTCTCTCTCTCTCTTTCCATCCTGGCCATACAGAAGACATGCGTCGCGCGATAAAGACCGAGGTCTCGTCGTACACTCCGTGATTCTGCATAGAAAAGCTTCCTTCATCTATGGAATGTATTGCTGCGCACTGTGGCCAGGGGAGAGTTCAAGACCTAAGTGTGTGAGGGATTCATGCACAAGGAAGAGAGCTCTCTCACAACGCAGCGTGAGGTCAGGCAGAGCGTCTATCACCTTTCAGTTCAGGTTGTCTTAGTCAATAGCCATATTTTTACTCTGTGGTTATATGTTTGTCCGTGTCCATGCCTGGCAGCCTTTGCGTGTGTCTTCATAACTGTCTGTTGAATTGCCTGCCTCTCCACACGTTTGTCTGTCTTCCAGACACTCCCACTGCATTTTCACCTGCCCTTAGCACTTAATGGATGTTTTCTTCCGTCTGCCAGTCTGTCTGTATGTCTTCCCTAATTAGTCTCTTTTTCTGTATCTGTACGTTCTGCTTCCTGTGAGATACGAATTGCAGCTGCATCAATTCATGTTGAAGAAAATAACAGGATTTTAAACCCGAGAGTGTAAATGCCTTTAGTGAAAAAAATATGTCTTAATCAACAGGGAAAATATGACAAAGATAAGAACTAAACTTGAACAAATATGTAAGAACTAGTGATTGAATGTCTGTGGATTATATCATCGTTATAATTCACACTGTTATTCAAAGTGCAGTATAGAATACTACACAAACCAATGTCCTGATGATATTTTCTCCCCAGTGTAGCTCAGTGTTGGAAGATATACATTCTGTTATGAGAACAGAATGATGGTCTCATACAGAATGAGGGAACAAGCGAGGCTGTATACTGAAGCACAGTGTCTCAAGACAATTTTCCACACTATGCTACACACACAACACTTTAGCCTTCTGGCATCCACTCGTGTTTTCCTCTCTGACAAAAAGTTTACTATCCCCTTCAACACAATAGAGTTGAAATCTACAAAGAATAACAACTACAGAGAGTAAGATCGTCATGTGTTCTGTGATGGTTATGGCCTGGCTGGGAGATCCACCCGAATGTGTATCAACTATAAAACATTACCTATTGTAGTTCTCAGCCCTGAAGTTACTGTATTTAATGTGCGGAGAAGAAAGGACGGCTATGGAAGGCTGGAACACGGAGCTGAGAAAGATCATGATAATGATAAGGGAGTAAGCAAGGAAGACGTGATTGAGAGGAATAAGGTGATGAAGAAGGAAGGACTTCATACAAGACTCAAGGGAGGATGTAAAGGAAAACAAGAGGAGGAGGAAGGACAGAGGGATGGCACTAAGAACTTTTAGTGAAGAAAACACCAAGAGGGGAGAGGAACTCAGAAGATGCAGCCTTAATGAGTTCTTGAGAGAAGGAGGAGTGTCCTCAGTGAGGGAGGCAGTGAGGGAAAAAGAGATATGATATTGCAACTCGCAGAGAGAGAGAGAGAGAGAGAGAGAGAGAGAGAGAGAGAGAGAGAGAGAGAGAGAGAGAGAGAGAGAGAGAGAGAGAGAGAGAGAGAGAGAGAGAGAGAGAGAGAGAGAGAGAGAGAGAGAGAGAGAGAGAGAGAGAGAGAGAAGCACTGGCATATGATACAACAAAGCACATATCCAGATTTTGCCCTTCTAGTATTTGCCTGCACAACTGTGTGTGTGTGTGTGTGTGTGTGTGTGTGTGTGTGTGTGTGAGCCACATCACTTCGTTATATTTTAGATACTGAAATTCTGATGTTGTACTCTAATCATGCCAGTAGAGGGTTGGGCTACTGGTAGTACGAAAAATAGAAAATAAAAGTTACCGATGATATCCATAATATCAATTTAAAATCAAATATTCGTGTGAAGAAAATGAATCGATTAATGAACACACTCGCTTTTATACTTGGTTTTATACTTGGTCTGCCTCAGATATGGAGGAAAAATAACATATGCAGAGACATTCAGAATTCCCAGTGATTCATATTCATGGTCCACCGAGTAAAGCTGTTCCTTCGAAGTGTAAAGGTAAATAGCGAGTTTCGAAACTGTTACGCATTTAGAATCCAGAGCAGATTAGACTCCATTTTCATTTAAACGTAAAACTACGGTTTTATTTATTCAAAAATGAAACCGTGTTATACAAGGAAATACATAAGTAAATCATAAGAACATAGTTTGTTTTGTTTCCAATGGAAATGATTTTTCTCGGAAACATTATTTGCACGTGATCACAACAGTGGGACACGCGAGTACATGTATGTATGTTTACTGTGGCGCTGTCTTTTGCTCCTGACAGTAAACAGATTTTAGCGAAAAAGATGGCTTGTATCAGCACTACTGGAAGAATGTATGTCTGGGGTCGAAATGTAGTTACAGATATGTAAAAAGTGATTATGTCATTTCTAATCAAGAAGATATTTCAAAACATTATTAAGCAGGTGATGCGAGCAGACTAGTTAAGGTAAGAGACGAATACATGGGATCATTGCAAGGCAGAAATGATGTATCCCGTTGATAATGTAGTAACGGGTAAAACAAGGGATGTGTAGGGAGATCATAGTGAACTTAGATGAATGTGTGTGGAGAGGGGAATGCTGAAGTGAATATAAAACAGATGCAACGCGAAAGTATCTGAAGAGAATTAGAAACCTCGAAATATGAGCTATGGTGAAAGACTATCAGGTTGAAAAACATAGGCCTGAGTGGGCTTGAGTGTTAACACCACGTGGACCGTGTTGAAAGGTATACGAGTGGTTAGAGCTGTGATGAGAGTAAGTTAGAAGATAGATGTGATGGTACAGGAACGGCAGAACCTGTAAGCTGGGTCAATACAGCCGATTCTGATATATCAAATCAGAGTCTGATATATTGTCGTAGAATTACAGGAGAAGCGGCTGGAACCGTAAGAAGGCTTCATGATCGGTATGTATAAGGAGTGATGAGAGACAGCATGTCAAAGCAGTACCTGTGATTAGATTATGCCCCAGGGCAGAGCCAGCCCGCAGCGCTCAACGAGAGAGAGAGAGAGAGAGAGAGAGAGAGAGAGAGAGAGAGAGAGAGAGAGAGAGAGAGAGAGAGAGAGAGAGAGAGAGAGAGAGAGAGAGAGAGAGAGAGAGAGACTCTACCTCCTTCCTTGTGTTTCCAAAAGAAAAAGTGTTTCCTCGTGTCTCATACATTAGAGACGCCAGACACAAGACCCTCGAGAGTCCAAAACATATTCGTTTGCCCCAAGATTAATGTTTCTCTTTTTTTTCTTCTTTTTTGTCCAGAAAAATCAGTCAAGGATTGGGGATATATATCACCCTTGAGGGGAAATTTCTGTTATGGATTCTGCATTAGCGCCATCCATCATGGCAACTTTCAATACGGAAATATGCATCTATCACTGCAGAGGAGAGATACGTCAGGATGTATGCATTCTATATTTTTCAGTGTTCTCATAAGACGATAGATCACCTCAGTCGGATAACTGGCATTCATCGTAGGTGGGTAACAAGAAGGAGACAGCGTACTGGTCGTCCGTCTACCAATGAAACCAAGTGTCTGTAAGACAAACGACGCACCTTGGTGACCCCCTGATGAGATGTGGGATGACAGACCAGTGGTATCTCACTGGTATTTTACTCCGGTGATCGTTGGTGAGAACTGTTTTCCCCTCAAGTGAGTACCAATCCATAATCTGTTTTGGTTAATGCTCCAGCAGTGGACAGGAGAGACTTTCATTCATATCTAGTCCAATTCAGATGACTGTAATGACAAAGGTGAAATGCCAAAATAATGAGATGAGATTAAACGATTTGAGTCTATTTACCTTAGAAAAGAGAATGTTAAGATGTAATCAAAACTGATCAAAGGCTTTGGTAAAACAGAAAAAAGGAAACAGCTCCTTACCTTTTCAGCTAAAGAAAGGAATGAAAGGATGGGTCACTTGTTCGAACTTAACAAGCTGTCTTAAGTTACGAAGGAGTTACTATGAAACCTGTAATAGACAGCAGTGAGTGTGTATAGAGCATGGACAGGAGGGAATGTGTCATGTGTTGAGCCACAGAGAGGGAACGTACCATGTGCATCCGTGAAGACTGGGTATCTTGCGGAGCCATGGTGGAAAAAATGTCTTTGTGGAATTCTGGTGGAGGGAGAGCGTTGAATAAGGCCATGATAGAGGAGTGTGTTATGTGGAGCCACGGTGGAGGAGTGATATATACTGTCACAGTAGGAAGGAGTGTTGTGTGGAGCCATGCTGGGGTAGTATGTTGTGAGGAGCCACAGTGGAGTGTGATATACTGTTATGGTGAGGGGAGAGTGTTGTATGGAGCAATGGTGAGGGAGTATGATATATTGTCGAGGTGGTGGGAAGAAAGTTGTGTGGAGCCCCATATGGTGGAGAGGAGAGTTGTATGGAGCCAAGATGGAGAGATGGAGTATGATAGATATTCATAGTTGAAGACAGTGTTGTGTGGAGCCATGCGTGTCTAACATTGTTGGAGTTTATCTAAGAGAAAATAGTTGACCGTTTAGGGTGACAGGAAGATGTGAGTTAGATTTACATCTCTCAGAGGTAAAAAGAATGACGATGAACTTCTCTGTCCTGAGTGAGACACTACTGCAGTTGTGTGATGTATTATTGCTTTATTTCTAATGCTTTGGCAGTGACAGGTTGCCGTGATAAGATTGTAAAGTGATCTGCTGGAGGTGAGCATACAGAGGTCTACGGGAGGTGACGGAAGGTCGTGTAGGAAGAGATTGAAAGGGGTTGGAGATAGAGTTGCTCCTTGGGGAACTCCATTGTAGAGCTTAGGGTTTTGGGGTGAGGTGCCTTCTCGTTTCTCTGCTTTACAGACAACTTGACGAGCTTGCTTCTTGATTCTCTTCTTTCCTGACTTCGATTACTCCTGTGGTCTGCGACTGACGTCCAGTTATCCTAAGATTCTAGTTTAAGGCTTGGTTAGTGTACTGGTTATCTAATCTTCATGATTTTGTTTTTATTTTGTAGCATTACTTGTCACTGTTTGACATCCTACTCTTCCTTTTTCTTCTTTCTACATTCGCCTTTATTTACACTATTCCATCACTCATTACCTTCTCTTCTTAACGTTTATCCCCCCCCCCCCTATCAACCTCCACCCTCGACCCTCAATCCCTCTGATACCCGTGCCTTCATTCAGTGATCCTGAATGTCCCATCAGGCTGGTCGGTTATCCTTCATTAGTGACTTATATAACGGTGACTCGGCCAGTAATTAGGCTATTAGATCTTATAAGTACTTCCTTGTTGAGGTTATTTATAGATGACCAGATTACGTTTTAGACGGTAACCTTTTACGGTCATCGTCCAGTATGATACAGTCTTTCATAATTTCATGTAATTTTCCTAATGAGTAGATTCTAATTAGTCTTCGTAATCACAGGCTGACATTATATTCATGACCCATGGTGAATCATCATCCAAAATACTGATTTAAGCTGTGGCTTGTATACATTATGTCGTGAGCAGTGGCTTGTGTACATTATTCCTTGAGCAGGAGTGGAAACAAGAGCAGGAGTTCATGACGAAGACGGTCTTATAACACTGACTATATCATTAGTATATTCTTGCCTGCCATTTATCTAGTTTTCAGTTCAGTGATAACTGAAAGGGTATCCTCAGTTGGTACGATGAGGTAGAGTCGTAAGCATAATACTTAGCAAAGCATCATGTTGTCTGTAAAGCAGAGAAACAAGAAGGCACCTTACCCCCACGTCCAAATCCCCAAGCTCTACAGCGGAGTTCCCCAAGGAGCAATTCTATCTCCAACCTTCTTCAATCTCTTCCTACATGACTTTCCATCACCTTCCTAGAAGGCGCTCACTCATTCTTGAGACAAACACAAATGCAGGCTGGACACAGGACTCAAATAGGAATTGTAACCGTAGAAACTAAACATAACAAATTCTATGGTGTTATAAACAGGGAAATGGAGTTAAACTGTCAGGAACCAGGGCAATGTGAAGGAAGGCTTTGTGAAATTTACGGTGAAGGAATAGAAACATGAGTACCTCTAGCTTTAGACAGATAGAGAAGCCTGCGAAACAGGGAGTAGTGCTCAACAGAATATATCAGAAAGCGAAGGGGCTTCGCGATGTGAAGTGAAGATGATATAATTAGCGCTCCAGCCAACCAGCATTTATAATCAGTTAGAGACGAACAAGCAGGATTCGGAAGGAGGAACAGAAAAATTTCCAAAACAAAATTGTGGGTAAAGCAGGAGACACCCAAAAACTTTTCTAAAGATCAACCAGGAGTAGATTTTCAATTAAAGTGTGGCTAGTTAGGCTACAGGGTTCAATGGGAAGAGACACAGCGAGAGATTCAAAAGTGTTTTCACAAGGGAAGACGCTATACAACAGCCCCGAGACCAGTAAGATGGAATGGGAAGGTCTTGGGAAATATTGAATTTATCTGAAGACGACATATACAGATTAATAGTAAAGGGTTTTGTCCTATGTAAGCCTCTTGGCCTTGATAAAATCTCTCCATATATGCTGAAGATTGTTCTGACACACTTGAAATACATTTGAAATGTTGATTAAGATGTCGCTTTGAAAAGGTAAAATACCGAGGAATGGATGAGGATAAAAGTCATGCCTCTCCACAAGAAAGGAGATGAGGCGCTGGACAATAGACCAGTTTGTCTGACGGACGTTGCCTGTAGGGTACTGGAAAAGAATATCAGAAAACAAGTGGATGACAGTGCTGAGGAGAAACTACCTGAGAGGCAACACGGTTTCAGGGAAAGGAGGTGGTCGTGTGTCACGAAAGTCTACGATTTCTCTGAGACACTACACTGTTTTAGGAAAAAGTCAAGGTTAATGTGGTTTGTCTGTATCTACATTGCCAAAACAGCATTTGACACTACGGCATTTAAAAGGGTGGTAAAGAAGGTGGATCCTCAGCCAGGAATAAAGGACATAATACTTCGATGGAAAGGAAGTTAGCTTAATGGACAGAAACAATTGACGCATACCAGAGACGCCTGCTCGAAATGAGTTAAAGTTAACAGTGGTGTGCTGCAGGAGTCTGCTCTGAGACCATTACTTTTCTTGATCTGTGCCAATGACTTACTAGGAGTACTGTACTTAGATAGGTTTGTGGATGATACGAACTTCACGAGAGTAATGAAAAGCGAAGAGTATTGCATCGTTTTACGAGGGCATCTAAACAAACTCCAAAGTTAGTCTGACGTGAATGAAGGCCTCGATTTAGATATCATCTTACGTGAAAAAGGATGCAGCAGACTGTGTACGAAAGAGAGTTGGGAGTTGATATCATCCCTAACCTGTCGCCAGAGCCCTGCATTTGGAGAACAGTGAAGGAGACAAATTGTCTGCTGGGAAATATTAGAATAACGTTCAAGGACGTGGTTAAGGAAATATCCTGCAAGGTGTTAACATCCTACATAAGGCCAAAAGTATAACATGCTTCTCAAGTTTGGTCATGCTATATGAAGAGGCGCAACGAGCTAATAGAGATAGTCCAAAAGAAGGCAACAAAGATGGCAACGGAGATGGCACAATAACGAAGAGAGCTGAGCTGCATAGAACTTGTCCACCAAGATGTTGGCAGTGAATAGTTCTTCGAAAGACTCAAAGTTAGAACGACCATAGGTAGTAATATGAAAATAAAAAAAGAAACTTGATAAAAAAAGGATGTATAGAAGTATTTCTGTATCTTAAGGGCGGTGGATGACTGAAATAAACTGAATTATGAGATACTGATTGAGGACTGCATAGAGAAGTTAAAGAAGTTGTATGATGATACAGATAGTTTAAGAGATGGGGTCTCATGAGTGTAAGACTTTCTCTTTACAAATAAGTAGTTACAATAGGCTCATTTAGCAGATAGCTGTTAATCTACACTGGCAAACAACCAGACATTCAAGCCAGTAAGACGATAGTTAGTAAAATCAATAAGAAAATAATAGGTCAGTTTGGCAAGAAGCCAGAAAGCCAATCCAGCAGGCAGGTGCACCAGTTCCACATACCGAGGTTACCAGCTGGGTCAACAAACACACACACACACATTACGCTGATGGATCAGTATAATGCAGCTGGTGAGTGGCAGAGTCCAACTGTTGTATCAATATAATGCAACAGCGTCAGGGGATGGAATCAGCAGCTTGCTCGGGTATTATATTTTACAACTAATTGAATATTTCTTGGTCTGCCTTTTGTCAGACGGTACTTGAGTGTAAACCCCGTACCCCCAGGTGAGAGGAATAATTTCCCTGATATTCTGAATTCATATTCCAATCAAGCCCATATTAGTCATCACCCCAGTTTTAAACTCTAAAGCGTTCCAGCTATTAATGAGACGGCCATTGTGCGGGATAATGCATATATCTCGCCTCTTGTCACATATTACAGGAGGATGAAAGCTGAAATTTCCTTTAAGGGTTTTTCGTATCCTAAGGATTACAGTAGCTGCAGCTAAAAAGCTGGGAAATAGCCTTTGCGCTGGATGTACAGAAAAGCAGAGGAATATTGTGGTGACAAATGCTTAGATAGTGAAGGGATGGCAGATATGTGAGCAGCAAGGAAGAAGCTGAAGAAAAAAAAAAAAATATGGCGGTATAAAACGTAGTTTCCAGGGAAAAAATTTACCCTTGTATCCAACACTGACCAACACTGGCCAGCAGGCACTGGGACGGGCCATCGAAGGGTAAGCAACGTGGCATTCTTCTGTCTATAGTCTATCATTAAAATGCTTTAGGAGAACATTGTGTGTTATTACTTAACTGCCAAGATCCCTCAGGAGCAGAGTTTTATGTGCATGATCCCGCCATTGTTGACATGATTCATGTAAAGCAAAGTGACCAGTTTGCCGGTGTCGTATGACACCTGCTCAGCAGAGATTGTTCAGTGTTCCTAGATCTTCGTGTTGGCCACAACCTTTGCTCCCTCAGAGGTGCCTACGTTCATGACCGTGATGGATACTCTTGGTTTATAATACGCTTCCTTAACCCTCTTGTTTTCGTCCGTTTCTCACAAAAGAATGGTTCCAACTGCAATTGAGAGAAGCTCAGGTACATAATGCAGAATGCATACTATAAATGAATGCAGCTTTAAATTTTCGGTTATTCATCTTTATGAATATCTAGGTAGATAAGTCACAACCCTTGAAACTTTCGCTTACAAATACTGATAATTTGACGTTTAGGAAGCGTAAGATATGGTTTTGCATAACATATTGCGATCTTTCATTTTGAGTACACTGATTATAAATCAGATGATAATGTGGGACAGATGGGCTTCGAAGGCAGCAGACTAAGTCACATGACTAACGTAAGCAGCATTATCATAAGTTCCGCGAGTCTTCTTAGGCTTACAATCAAACCTACGGTACAAAAATATATTAATTTCGAAGCTTGACAACACAGGGGGTGAAAACACAAGTTAGCTGGGAGACCAGTGTGTGTCTCCACTCAGAGCTGGCCGTTAACTACTTCCCTCCTGCCCGGCGTCAGCTCCCTGCTAGCGGAGGAGCAGGAGTTTGAAACACGCTGACACTAACAGTGGAACTTTCCATGGTACCTTCCACGGTTCTTCTATGCTGATGACTGAGGATTACATTATAAGTTTTCACAGGAGCATGAAAAGATAACGATAAAGATTCAAATGATAAGGATTACTGATATATATTATCTGGCAGACTTTTCTTTTTCCTTTATCATTAAACTGATATCTTCAATACCATGTTCATCAGGTGGTGCAGGGTGGGGTACCATTGATTAGTTATCACGATACCTGTTATATTGTTTCACTTACTGGCATGACGGCTCACTACATGTAATGTGAGTTTTTTAGCGGAATACATAAATGACATCTATTCTGACATAAGACTTGCACAACAAGAAAGAGCAACCATACCTCAAAACATGCAACCTCTGTACCTCTATGTGGAGTGAACAAAACCCCAGATTGCCGGTGGCTGAGTTATGTCCAACACTGAACACTGTTCATTTATCTATAGCTGAGGCTCACAGTGAAGCAGCCAATAGTTTGTTACATGATAACATCTCTAGGAGAGGAGGGATGAGCTGGTGATGGGGAGCGTTAGGTGGACTGATTGCAGTTTTCTACAGCGCAACGAGCTCGTCTTCTTCAAAGCCAATTTTGACTGGGTGACATGACACTCCAGATTAAAAGTGACAGTCTTGGGGGGTTGTTGAGTCGCAAGGTATGTCCATTGACCGTCATATATCTCCCCATATGAAAGCACTACCGATGTCACCACAACATCATTGCAGACCTACAACAGTGATATAGAGCGTTGTAAGTATCAACATCGTACTACTACATAAAGGTCAAGTTGTGAGATTTGTCTTTTCATCGGTTGGTTTGGCTGCTAAGTGTACCATGTCTTCATCTCTGGAAATGGTTACGCTAATTTCTACGGCGTCATCATGATCGTTTCCAAGACTAATTGATGTCTTGTTTAACGCAAACTAGAAGTGGTTACTGAAGCACGTTGTTAAGGTTGTTTGGTTAACCTGTTTGTCCACTTA
>NC_092241.1:38662296-38734796 GCF_036320965.1 Panulirus ornatus | reverse complement strand
ATCATCATTATTATTATTATTATTATCATTACATTATTATTATCATTATTATTATCATTATTAGTATTATTAGTATTAGTATTAATATTAGTATTAGTATTATTATCATCATTACTATTACTATCGTTTTTATTATCATTATTGTTATCATTATTATTATTATCATTATTATTATTATTAATGAGGATATTGATTAAGAGGGTGAAGGCATGTACGGGAAGAGCAGTGTGGTTTCAGAAGTGGTAGAGGATGTGTGGATCAGGTGTTTGCTTTGAAGAATTTATGTGAGAAATATTTAGAAAAGCAAATGGATTTGTATGTAGCATTTATGGATCTGGAGAAGGCATATGATAGAGTTGATAGAGATGCTCTGTGGAAGGTATTAAGAATATATGGTGTGGGAGGCAAGTTGTTAGAAGCAGTGAAAAGTTTTTATCGAGGATGTAAGGCATGTGTACGTGTAGGAAGAGAGGAAAGTGATTGGTTCTCAGTGAATGTAGGTTTGCGGCAGGGGTGTGTGATGTCTCCATGGTTGTTTAATTTGTTTATGGATGGGGTTGTTAGGGAGGTGAATGCAAGAGTTTTGGAAAGAGGGGCAAGTATGAAGTCTGTTGGGGATGAGAGAGCTTGGGAAGTGAGTCAGTTGTTGTTCGCTGATGATACAGCGCTGGTGGCTGATTCATGTGAGAAACTGCAGAAGCTGGTGACTGAGTTTGGTAAAGTGTGTGAAAGAAGAAAGTTAAGAGTAAATGTGAATAAGAGCAAGGTTATTAGGTACAGTAGGGTTGAGGGTCAAGTCAATTGGGAGGTGAGTTTGAATGGAGAAAAACTGGAGGAAGTGAAGTGTTTTAGATATCTGGGAGTGGATCTGGCAGCGGATGGAACCATGGAAGCGGAAGTGGATCATAGGGTGGGGGAGGGGGCGAAAATTCTGGGAGCCTTGAAGAATGTGTGGAAGTCGAGAACATTATCTCGGAAAGCAAAAATGGGTATGTTTGAAGGAATAGTGGTTCCAACAATGTTGTATGGTTGCGAGACGTGGGCTATGGATAGAGTTGTGCGCAGGAGGATGGATGTGCTGGAAATGAGAGGTTTGAGGACAATATGTGGTGTGAGGTGGTTTGATCGAGTAAGTAACGTAAGGGTAAGAGAGATGTGTGGAAATAAAAAGAGCGTGGTTGAGAGAGCAGAAGAGGGTGTTTTGAAATGGTTCGGGCACATGGAGAGAATGAGTGAGGAAAGATTGACCAAGAGAATATATGTGTCGGAGGTGGAGGGAACGAGGAGAAGAGGGAGACCAAATTGGAGGTGGAAAGATGGAGTGAAAAAGATTTTGTGTGATCGGGGCCTGAACATGCAGGAGGGTGAAAGGAGGGCAAGAAATGGAGTGAATTGGAGCGATGTGGTATACCGGGGTTGACGTGCTGTCAATGGATTGAATCAGGGCATGTGAGGCGTCTGGGGTAAACCATGGAAAGCTGTGTAGGTATGTATATTTGCGTGTGTGGACGTATGTATATACATGTGTATGGGGGTGGGTTGGGCCATTTCTTTCGTCTGTTTCCTTGCTCTACCTCGCAAACGCGGGAGACAGCGACAAAGCAAAAAAAAAAAAAAGTTATTATTATTATTATCATCATTATCATTATCATCATTATCATTATTATTATTGTTATTATTATTATTATTATTATTATTATTATTATTATTATTATTATTATTATTATCATTATAGTTATCATAATTATTATTACTATTATTATTATTATCACCATTATCATTATTATTATTATCATTATATTATCATCATTATTATTATTATTATCATTATTATTACTATTATTATTATTATTATCATTATTATTATTATTATCATTATTATTATTATTATTATTATTATTATTAGTATTATTATTATCATTAATATTATCATTATTATCATTATTATTAGTATTAGTATTATTATTATCATTACTATTGTCATCATTATCATTATCATTACTACTACTATCATAATATGCATGTTTGAAGGGGACTGGGTTCAACTGGCATCATTGGACGATATTCTACTCAAGAAACATGCAGAGGAAATCTCGATAAATGTAAATGTGCTGAGAGGGCTGCAAGTCGAGTGTCTAAACATAATTTGATGGAGACGAGTGTGAAAGTTTGTGTTGGTTTTTGAATATGACACGTGTTGGAATAAATAGAACTGAGGGATTTTGCATAAATGCCAGGAGAAAATAAGTGAAGGCTAGCGTAGCGTTGGAGAGAAATGATAGGGGAATGGGTAAGGAAAGGAAAGTAGCAACCGAGGCAACATTTACAAGAACTGGTGAAGTGTTTATCACGTGGGAGCAAGTAGGTTGTGGTCGTATGAGCAAGGATGGTGAGAGGTGGGATGAGGATGCTGACTTAACAGTGAGAGAAAAAGGTGTGTGGGTGGTGTATAAATAGACGCAAAGCGCGTGACTGGAAGTAGTGCAAAAGCGAAAGACATTAAAGGTCAAGGCAAGGTATAAGAGTTGAAGAAAATAGACAAATTATAATAAATGGTGCAAGAAAGTATCGATGCCTTTAAGCCGGAACAGGAAATCATTTTTGGAAGGAACTGAACTGTGCGAGAACAACAGAACCAATGAAGGCAACATAAGGGAAAGTGATAACAGGAAACTAAGAGATGGGGTTATTATGATCAAGGAAAGTTGGATGAGTTAAACGACAGGGTGGCGGATGTGGTGTGTCTGGGATGAAGGTGGTAAATGTAGTGAGAGTCATGGCTATTCGACATTTGTAAGGCCCAGGGTAAAGTGTCTGAAGACTGGCAGGATCTCTGTATACTGCCTTCATATAAAGATAAGGGCAGGATAGTGCTCGAATAACGTAGATTTAAATCAGCTAAATATTCCTGGAAAGGTTCATGAGAGAGTGTTGCGTGAGAGTGTGTAGACACACAGAACTTCTGATGGGGAAGGAGGAAAGTGGCATCGGATGAGGTAGAGGGTATATTGACCAGGCACTTACAAGCAAGAAGTTGTATGAGAAATACTGGAGAACTAGAGTGAATTGCATGTGGCATTTCTGGGTCTGGAGAAAGTATATGATGGGAATGCCAAAGAGGTAAATGGAATGCTCGGGGTTTGGGTGATAGCAAATGGTCAAACTCAGTGAGACTGTGGGCATACTGGCTGATACTTGGGAGACATTGAAAGTCTTCCAGTCTGTCGGGCATTTTGACTGACGGAGGGAAGCACTGATGGTGGAGCTAGGGTTGGTGTGGATAGCTCAGGGCAGAGCGCCCTGGTTGCAGTTAGCGCGCATTACCTCGAAAATGTGTAACTCTGACGAGTTCAGATTTGCGCCGACACAAGACAGGGAGGCAGATGCTGTCAGTGCTCAGGAGTCTTCCTCAGCTGATGACGAAATTACCGTTAATAAGGTGAACTACTTTTTCACTGGATGCGTGACTGACACAGGGGAAGGAGATGACACTGCTTGTTATATCCGATCAACTCTTTCATTTTCCTAAACCGCTGGTTGATGGACTGTTTCAGAGGTTGTACTTCCCGTTGGATAACAAGATGTCTTCGTAGTATGTACACTACGAATCGTCTTGCTACGAAAGGCCTTGGTCTTGTAGGGACTAAGAGTGTAAACCTCAGTGTTCAAATGAGACTTGGTAAAACAGGGACAACATAAGCAGAGGTAGAAGCAGCTCCCTCTGTGTCACTTCTGGAAGTGACCTGTACTGCTGTTATCTGAAGGTCTGCAAAAACATTTTTGAACTAACTCGACAATATATCTTTGAAATGTCAAGATGATTCCTATAATTAGCTCGATGATACAAAGGAGATGAATATGAAAATGAAATGAATTATTACCATAACTAACGGATCGATGTTGAACGACTGTAATGTAGAAGTTATGGAGAACATTCCTGAACTGTAAAGTAAATAACTGGAATTTTCGTCTCGCAACCATCACAATAGAGACAAAATAACGTGACTATGGTATATTCTGCTTCATCCGAGTGATAAGCTAATCAATCTCTTATAGATTCGAGAATGTTAGCGGAAAGGAGGAACTTCTTGTTAACCCATTTACTTATCCCAGTAACTTAAGCTTCTAAGGTCCCACGTGCTTTCCCTCTTCTTTCATAATGTTAAGTTTCTATCGGTTGATAGCGTGAAACGAGTACTTCACTGGTAGCGAAAACTCGTCTTGGGAGTACCAGAGTTAGGGAAAGTCTGTCACCCCACGACGAACTCTCGAAGGATAAATGATTTCTGTAAAGTTTCTCGGATCTGACTTACTACAGTTTTCAGTCATATATATATATATATATATATATATATATATATATATATATATATATGTGTGGATCAGGTGTTTGCTTTCAAGAATGTATGTGAGAAATACTTAGAAAAGCAAATGGATTTGTATGTAGCATTTATGGATCTGGAGAAGGCATATGACAGAGTTGATAGAGATGCTCTGTGGAAGGTATTAAGAATATATGGTGTGGGAGGAAAGTTGTTAGAAGCAGTGAAAAGTTTTTATCGAGGATGTAAGGCATGTGTACGTGTAGGAAGAGAGGAAAGTGACTGGTTCTCAGTGAATGTAGGTTTGCGGCAGGGGTGTGTGATGTCTCCATGGCTGTATAATTTGTTTATGGATGGGGTTGTTAGGGAGGTGAATGCAAGAGTTTTGGAAAGAGGGGCAAGTATGAAGTCTGTTGTGGATGAAAGAGCTTGGGAAGTGAGTCAGTTATTGTTCGCTGATGATACAGCGCTGGTGGCTGATTCATGTGTAAAGTGTGTGAAAGAAGAAAGTTAAGAGTAAATGTGAATAAGAGCAAGGTATTAGGTACAGTAGGGTTGAGGGTCAAGTCAATTGGGAGGTAAGTTTGAATGGAGAAAAACTGGAGGAAGTAAAGTGTTTTAGATATCTGGGAGTGGATCTGGCAGCGGATGGAACCATGGAAGCGGAAGTGGATCATAGGGTGGGGGAGGGGGCGAAAATCCTGGAAGCCTTGAAGAATGTGTGGAAGTCGAGAACATTATCTCGGAAAGCAAAAATGGGTATGTTTGAAGGAATAGTGGTTCCAACAATGTTGTATGGTTGCGAGGCGTGGGCTATGGATAGAGTTGTGCGCAGGAGGGTGGATGTGCTGGAAATGAGATGTTTGAGGACAATGTGTGGTGTGAGGTGGTTTGATCGAGTAAGTAACGTAAGGGTAAGAGAGATGTGTGGAAATAAAAAGAGCGTGGTTGAGAGAGCATAAGAGGGTGTTTTGAAATGGTTTGGGCACATGGAGAGAATGAGTGAGGAAAGATTGACCAAGAGGATATATGTGTCGGAGGTGGAGGGAACGAGGAGAAGTGGGAGACCAAATTGGAGGTGGAAAGATGGAGTAAAAAAGATTTTGTGTGATCGGGGCCTGAACATGCAGGAGGGTGAAAGGAGGGCAAGGAATAGAGTGAATTGGATCGATGTGGTATACCGGGGTTGACGTGCTGTCAGTGGATTGAATCAGGGCATGTGAAGCGTCTGGGGTAAACCATGGAAAGCTGTGTAGGTATGTATATTTGCGTGTGTGGACGTATGTATATACATGTGTATGGGGGTGGGTTGGGCCATTTCTTTCGTCTGTTTCCTTGCGCTACCTCGCAAACGCGGGAGACAGCGACAAAGCAAAAAAAAAAAAAAAAAAAAAAAAAAAAAAAATATATATATATATATATATATATATATATATATATATATATAGAAAGATAGATACATACTTACTTAGGGAGATATATATCTACAAAGAGATATATATAAGGAGAGAGAGAGAGAGAGAGAGAGAGAGAGAGAGAGAGAGAGAGAGAGAGAGAGAGAGAGAGAGAGAGAGAGAGAGAGAGAGAGAGAAACAATAAATGGCTCGAGTTGCTCCTAGGTTAACTTTCTGCTGGAGTTGAATATACGGTAGACTCTGAAGGTGTTTAATGTTTGCTATCAATGTTGTTTCTGTCACAGACCAAGGCACATCCAGGCTCAAATGAATAGCTTCACTCTTTCACACACAGAAAAATATCATGAGCTTTTTCATATGCTCTTATCATTCACCTGTTAATTTTCTGTTTGATTATGTATGTAATCATTATCATAAATTCGTTCTACGGTATACTGTCTCCTTCACACATCACAGTCACCTTGGTATGCCTCTCGTTCCGCAAGGAAAGTAAATGTATACAAAGTGTTTGGTGAATGAGAGATGACAGAAACATCAAGTACAGAGACTGAATCTTGAGGATTACAGACTATATGTATATCTGAAGGTCTCCTAACATGGCGTACACCTGAAGGTCTCCTAACATAGCGTACACCTGAAGGTCTCCTAACGTGGTGTACACCTGAAGGTCTCCTAACATGGCGTACGCCTGAAGGTCTCCTAACATAGCGTACACCTGAAAGTCTCCTAACATGGTGTACACCTGAAGGTCTCCTAACATAGTGTACGCCTGAAGGTCTCCTAACATGGCGTACACCTGAAGGTCTCCTAACATGGTGTACACCTGAAGCTCTCCTAATATGGTGTACACGTGAAAGGTGTTTAGGAAGACCTGGAAGTTTTGGAAGGAATGGTGGTTTTGGAAATGTTGCAATTTAGGCAAGGTTAGGTTAGGAAGGTCTTACAGTTTCGGCATGATAGTTTAGGAAAGATTGATCGGTAAGGCCTGGGAGATTAGGAGGAGAGGGAGTTTGGGAAGGCCTGATGGATAAGGATGGCCTAGTAGTTTAGGAAGACTTAATAGTTTTGGAAGGAATGGTAGTTCAAGAATACCTAATAGCTTACGAAGGCTTGGTTGTTTAGGAAGGCATTTGTAGGTTAGGAAGGTCTGATAGTTTAGGCTGGCTAGGTAATTTAGGAAGGAGTGATAGGTTAGAGAGATTTTACATGACCACACCATTTGGTCTTGGCTCAAGGCTTTAATAATTTTATGATCATCATATTGTTATGAGCGAGCGAAAGATATGCGTGATGTCTCCATGGTTGTTTAATATGTTTATGGATGGGGTTGTTAAGGAGGTGAATGTAAGAGTTTTGGAGAGAGGAGCAAGTATTTAGTCTGTGGTGGATGAGAGGGCTTGGGAAGTGAGTCAGTTGCTGTTCGCTGATGATACATCGTTGATGGCTGATTCGGGTAAGAAACTGCAGAAGTTGGTGACTGAGTTTGGTAAAGCGTGTGAAAAAAAGAAAGCTGAGAGTAAATGTGAATAAGAGCAAGGTTATTAGGTTCAGTAGGGTTGAGGGACAAGTTAATTCGGAGGTAAGTTTGAATGGAGAAAAACTGGAGGAAGTGAAGTGTTTTAGATATCTGGAAGTGGACTTAACAGAGGAACCATGGAAGCGGAAGTGAAGGGGCGAAGATTCTGGGAGCGATGAAGAATGTGTGGAAGGCGAGAACGTTATCTCGGAGAGCAAAAATAGTTCCAACAATGTTATATGGTTGCGAGGCATGGGCCATATATAGGGATGTGCGGAGGAGGGTGGATGTATTGGAAATGAAATGTTTGAGGACGATATGTGGTTGGAGGTGGTTTGATCAGGTAAGTAATGAAAGGGTAAGAGAGATATATGGTAATAAAAAGAGTGTGGCTGAGAGAGCAGAAGAGGATATGTTGAAGTGGTTTGGACACATGGAGAGAATGAGTGAGGAAAGATTGACCAAGAGGATATATGTGTCGGAGGTGGAGGGAACGAGGAGAAGTGGGAGACCAAATTGGAGGTGGAAAGATGGAGTGAAAAAGATTTTGTGTGATCGGGGCCTGAACATGCAGGAGGGTGAAAGGAGGGCAAGGAATAGAGTGAATTGGATCGATGTGGTATACCGGGGTTGACGTGCTGTCAGTGGATTGAATCAGGGCATGTGAAGCGTCTGGGGTAAACCATGGAAAGTTGTGTGGGGCCTGGATGCGGAAAGGGAGCTGTAGTTTCGGGCATTATTGCATGACAGCTAGAGACTGAGTGTGAACGAATGGGGCCTTTGTTGTCTTTTCCTAGCGCTACCTCGCACACATGAGGGGGGAGGGGGATGGTATTCCATGTGTGGCGAGGTGGCGATGGAAATGAATAAAGGCAGACAGTGTGAATTGTGTGCATGGGTATATAGGTATGTGTCTGTGTGTGTATATATATGTGTACAATGAGATGTATAGGCATGTATATTTGCGTGTGTGGACGTGTATGTATATACATGTGTATGGGGGTGGGTTGGGCCATTTCTTTCGTCTGTTTCCTTGCGCTACCTCGCAAACGCGGGAGACAGCGACAAAGCAAAATAGATAAATATATATATATATATATATATATATATATATATATATATATATATATATATATATATATATATATATATATATATATATATATATATATATATATATATATATATATATATATATATCTTTTTCTTTCTTTCAAACTATTCGCCATTTCCCGCATTAGCGAGGTAGCGTTAAGAACAGAGGACTGGGCCTTTGAGGGAATACCCTCACCTGGCCCAATTCTCTGTTCCTTCTTTTGGAAAAAAAAAAAAAAAAAAAAAAAAAAAAAAAAAAAACGAGAGGGGAGGATTTCCAGCCCCCCGCTCCCTCCCCTTTTAGTCGCCTTCTACGACACGCAGGGAATACGTGGGAAGTATTCTTAATCCCCTATCCCCAGGGATGATATATATATATATATATATATATATATATATATGCAGCGATCACCACTGAAGAGAGAAAATAAAAAACGGTGAGAGAGAGAGAGAGAGAGAGAGAGAGAGAGAGAGAGAGAGAGAGAGAGAGAGAGAGAGAGAGAGAGAGAGAGAGAGAGAGAAGAGTAACTAACGAAAAGTTACACAACAGCGCACAATGCTCTCCTGCAGACTTCATGGCAGAGAAAAATCAAAATCATTTTTGAAATGTTTGATGCATTCCCTGGACATGCCCTTCGCTTTTCCTGAAGAAGTTCATGATCAGTTTGATATGTAATACATCATCAGCCTCCTCAAGTTACAAGACAGCGTCTGACTCGTAATGGTTTTATTACGGCGTTGATGAAGCGATGTTGGCGGGCGACTGGCAATGTGAAAAGACAGTGGTATATAGAAAGTCAGCTGTTATCAGATACGTCAAATATTTCTCGTCAACGTTTGTAGTGTAAGTGATACCTCTTACTTACATGATTTTCACATTAAAGTGACCGACCATCTTATTCCCTAATTCCTTGTGTAGTAACTGGTTATAGCTGTCACTCTCTTACCTAACTGGATAGGAGAACTGTCAATCCGTTTAGCTGTTATGATAGTTATCAAGTTATGTTCATTACTGCGTTTCTATCGAATCCTTTACCAGTATGAAGAGATATCCGTATACACTATCGTTATGCAACCCATCTCTTGTTAAAAATCTGTTCTGAGACACACAGACAAGACTGATATCTTATGTGTTAATGAAAGCATCCAGCAGTATTTTTCAAGATATTGTAAGTTGGAATAGAATGAACACCATAAATGACCAGTTCTGTGCATACAACGATTGATGGCAAAAAAAAGCCAGTTAAGTACATGCACTGATGAAGGATATGCTGGTAAGAACATACTGTGCTGGGAGAACCTGTTAATATTTCACCACAAACCATAGGCATCACCATGATGTACGCTGCGTCATAGTAATTCATGTTGAACGACTACGAAGAATGATGCACAGCCTCGTAGTATGTTGTACAACTGCGATATCTGCCACACTACCACGAATCAAACTGCATCTGTACGAAGTATGATACACCATGACGAGTCATGCTACATCTCCAAGCAACATGCTACACCACCACCAATTATGCTGCACCACCACGATGTATGTTCTACCATTACCACGTATACTACACCACCACGACATTCAAGGCATCACAGCATAATATGCTGTTTCTTCACGTAGTAAGCCGCACCATCACTATGAATGCTGCATCATCCGGAAGTATGCTGCATCACCACAAAGAACAGCATTACCGAGACGCACACTTATGATGGCTTCAGCAGCTTGCTGCACAATACGGTTTACACTGTACATACAGTGAAGACAGTTTACACCACCTTATTGTACACTGTAGGATCAGCACGTTGTGGTTTACATGGCGGAACCAGCATGTAGCCTCACCTCCATGGTATCCATTATAAAGCCAGCATGTTGCCTCACCTTCCATGGTATTCATTATAAAGCCAGCATGTTGGTGCATCTCCACAGTGTCCATTACGGAGCCAGTACGCTGCTGTATTATCATCATTTACATCATAGAACCAGAGCATTGCTACCATGGTTTGCCGCAGGTACTCACAATAGTACCCCACACTTGGGTACAGCAGACATCAGAAAACGAAATAGGTCATATATGTAACCATGTTTACACTTATCTCTTTCAAATTCATGGAAGAGAGAAGACTGAGGGGTGACCTTATCACAACCTTCAAGTTTTTAACCAAACTGATGTAGTAAACAACGAACAGTCCCTCGAAAGATATAGGTATAAAACATCCAGAGGAAATAACACGAAGTTAAGAAAGAAACTTGTTGGAAAAGATGAAGAAAAATTGCTGTTCTTGTATCAGTCTGGTGGAGGGATCGGATATACTGAAGTCAGTAGGATGTATGACAGTACAGATTGTGCATGAGGTGGGGCCCCACGCATGTAAACCCTTCAACCTGTACAGTACATACGGGTAACTACAATGAGGTGATTGCACACACACACACACACACACACACACACACACACACACACACACACACACACACACACACACACACACACAAAGTATTATGAAACAATATTGCAAGATTCTTCTTTATCATTCTAATCTTGAAGGATGCAATGCTTAGAATAAGATTTGGTTATTTGCTGTTTCATGTTAAAAATTCGAAGCTTTCTGACATCAAAAAGACTTCTAGATATTCACAGATCTGAATATCAGAGTCACATAAAGATCTTACCCAAAGAAAGTCTTTTTGACTGATATTAATCATTGTTCACTGGTCATGCACCCTCACGACTCACCTTCATACTCCACACTTAAAGTTCAGCAATGACAGTCTTAAAGATACCCTTTGGACAAGACAGCCTTCAGATGCCCCTGATATAGCAGTATGATAAGGGACTCGGTCCATAGATTGATCATATTAACACCAAAGTCTGAATCTTCACATGTGTAAGACATCAGAAACCAGCCCTTAGAGTCCCCCTTAAAGAGCGAGCGGCTTGAGCCACGTACAAACGATCTAGCAAACTCTCTTCCTCGTCCGGTTACAGGGAATGATATATGGATCCATCACTGGAATGCCAAGTCTTCCGTTTGAATCCGTCCAATGGGGAACACCGTGCCTCTCCGACGCTCCGACCAGTTCTGGTCGTAACAATCGGCCGGCAAGATCATACATGGCCACGATCTTCTCTGATGTCAAAAGGATTCTCCCGAGTGACTATATACCACGTGAAGCAGCGATCTCAGGTGACACTTGTGTTGGTCTGATTCAAATATCGAGCAGTGCCATCAAGGAGAAACGGCGGAGGGGGAAAACGTTTGACCACGAGTAAGTTCCTGTTCCGTGACAATACGCTGGCCCACGAGGCTCACATTGTGGCAGTTGCTATTTCTGATTGTGGTTCCAAGGAGACCAACCAAGTGGCCTCCCTACGGCCCACACCTGGACACAAGTGACTACCACATCTCGTGAGTGTGTCGCTTTGACGATAATGATCAGCGCACAGAGGTTAATGAAGCCTGGCCTAACCACCTATCGGAAGATTCGTATATGTTCCAGCATTACATGCATAAAGGACGAACGAAGAATGTGTTCTGAGACCACTGTAGATATGCTGAAATGTAAGGTAATTATTGTCTATCATTCTATTCCCGAACATGTCTGTAAAACTTTGCTTTTTGACTCTCGCTAGTCTGTTCTTCATCTGTTACTGACATTATCTTACCACACAGGATTATCTATCTCGTTATCTATCTGTCTACATATCTACACACTCACAAACACACACACACACACACACACACACACACACACACCACACCTGAACGCCATTTCCCGCATTAGCGAGATAGCGCTAGGAACAGTTGTCATGTGAAATGCACCCTCTCCACAACCAGGCCCCAAAAACCTTCCCATGGTTAACCTAGACGCTACACATGCCCTGGTTCAGTCCAGTGACAGCACGTCGACCCCGGAATACCACATCGTTCCAGTTTACTCTATCTCGTGCACACCTTTCACCCTCATACATATTCAGAACCCAATCGTTCAAAATATTTATCACTCCATCCTTCCATCTCCACTTTGGTTTCCACGTTCCCCATGCTCAGTCCATTTCTGATACATATGTCCCTTTGGTCAACCTTTCCTTACTCATTTTTTCCATATGTCCCAACCATTTCAATACCCCCTCTTCAGCTCTCTCAACTATACTCCATTTTATCACCACACATCTCTCTTACCCTTTCATTACTTGCTCGATCAAACCACCTCACACCACATATTGTCCTCAAACATTTCACTTCCAACATACCCACCCTCCTTCGCACAACTCTGTCTATAGACCATGTTTCGCATCCGTAAAATGTTGGGACCACTATTCTCTCAAATATACTGTGTATATGTATATATATACACATATATATATATATATATATATATATATATATATATATATATATATATATATATATATATATATATACATATATATATATATATATATATATATATATATATATATATATATATATATATATATATATATATATATATATATTTCTTTCATACTATCCGCCATTTCCCGCGCTAACGAGGTAGCGTTAAGAACAGAGGACTGGGCCTTTGAGGGAATATCCTCACCTGGCCCCATTCTCTGTTCCTCCTTTTGGAAAATTAAAAATAACGAGAGGGGAGGATTTCCAGCCACCCGCTCCCTCCCCTTTTAGTCACCTTCTACGACACGCAGGGAATACGTGGGAAGTATTCTTTCTCCCCTATCCCCAGGGATAATATATATACGCATATATAGATAGATAGATAGTAAGTGATGAAAGGGTAAGAGAGATGTGTGGTAATAAAGAGTGTTGTTGAAAGAGCAGAAGAGTGTGCTAAAATGGTTTGGACCTGAGAGAATGAGCGGGGAAAGGTTGATAAAGAGGATATACGTGTCAGAGGTGGATGGATCAAGTAGAATGAGAAGACGAAATTTGGAGCTGGAAGGGTAGAGTGAAAAAGATTTTGAGCTACCGGGGCCTGAACTTGCCAGGAGGATGAAAGGCGTGCACCGGACTGAGTTGGAACAATGTGGTATACTGGGGTCGACGTGTTGTCGATGGACTGAAACAGGGCATGTGAAACGTATGGGGTAAACCATGGGAAGGTCTGTGGGGCCTGGATGTGCACAGGGAGCTGTGGTTTCGGTGCCTCCACGTTACAATGTATACTTAGCACTTATACCTCTGTCATTCGAGCATTCATTTTTGTTCCCCTTACCTTCACGGCACTACACAGGCATTTCACTAGCCTCCGGGCAAGCTCACCTCGAGTCAGACACAAGTAAAAAAAAAAAAACTCAACTAACAGATCAAACAATGCTGTCACTCCCTTTCTTAAGAAAGTCATTTGTAATCATATCTATTCCTGTCGTCTTGCCACACTCTCCTCGAGCCGCGTTGTTCTTCCGTAATCTGATGCTCTGTGCATGCCATGATCGGTTGTCAACTTGCAAAGGTGACTATATGACTTGAATATCGGAACACAGGATCACTGTAGGAGCTTCGGTAAAGCCTCTTTCGTCGCTGATAATCCTTCAATCTCTCGTAAAGAAAATAAAAAATTATTGGATCAGCCTGGCTCTTCTTCACGATAACATGAAACCATCTTTTGTGAAGTACTAGAATGCGACCCATTGAGAGAGAGAGAGAGAGAGAGAGAGAGAGAGAGAGAGAGAGAGAGAGAGAGAGAGAGAGAGAGAGAGAGAGAGAGAGAGAGAGAGAGAGAGATGAAGTCGTTTTTGTCGGACTACGGGAAATCGGACAGTAATCACACGTTCAGAGTGGCTTTCTAAAATTCCTCTAGCCCGTACGTTTAGTAAACCACGTTAGTGATATATGATGCTCTTTTATTCATGTATCTATCCATCTGTGTGTCTGATCTATCTTTTTATCCATGCCTATCCATCTATCTGTATGTCCGATGTATTCATTTATCTATGCCTATCCATCTATTCGTATGTCTGATCTATTCATTCATCTATGCCTATCCATCTATCTGTATGTCTGATCTATTTATTTATCTATGCCTATCCATCTAGCTATATTTCATGAGTATCTATCTATTTATCTATGCGGCTAAATATCTATCTCGTCTTCGATACATTATCATTCTTATGTCTCTCTATCATTCATTGTCCTTTTGTGAAAAAAAAAATTAGATAATATATAAATGAACAACATAGAGGAATCCCTGCCTAATAGCTCCTCATAGGTCGCCAATTATCTAATTACACAACTACTCAAGTCAAGGAACCGTTTATATTTCTCGCAAATTATCATGCCTCCGTTGGCTCTGCTTAGTACTAAATTACGGTAGAGGATAAAGTAAAATCCATTGTCAGATTTCTCAAAGGACCCGACGTCTTTATTCCCAATTCAAGTTCAACAACGATGAACTCAGGTGAAGTAGATTAATCCCTGATAGTGTTTGATCCCTTACATGGTGCGCAGACGACACAGATGTGGTGAGGACGACTGCGACGACAAATGACCATCACTACCAAGATGTGACGACAAGTAACCATTACTGCTAAGCTGTGACGACAAGTAACCATCACTGCTATGCTGTGACGACAAGTAACCATCACTGCTAAGTTGTCATCACAAGCAGCCATCACTACTGAACCATCATGACAAGTAGACATCACTGCAAAGCTATGACGACAAGTGACCTCTACCGCCAAGCGTTGATGACAAATTACCCTGACAAGTATACCTCAGTGACGAGTGACCGTCGTGAAGAAAGTCTTAATGACCGTCTACCAGTAACACCCACTATTATAATGACAACTTGCCGTAAGTGGTGATACATTAGACAAAAGCACAACGACTTTACAATCCTTACATAGTCCCAGTTACGGTGAAATCTATAGAAGAAACTGACTTCAGTAACTTCCTGCAAAATTACTATTAACGCAAGGTCATGCACTTCAGAAGTCCCGCATTGAGTTAAATGTTGTCATCAGAGAAACCTAATGTATGTGTTTTCATGACGAGCTAGGGGCCCTGTGAAGGTAACCAAAAATCTTTATCGTAAATAAAGAGCCATTTCATCTCAAGACAGAACCTTCAACAAAACCCGGTATTTGAATATAATGAATAAAGCAGTGATATTTGACGAGTTTATGTCACCATCACCACTTTCATTTCTCAATCCATTACGAAGTGTCGAGACTAATGCATTTCGACTCTTGAAGATCTCTAGGGAGTGTGAGAACGTCTCACCACATCTACTTGAGAAGCCAATCACACGTGACACCAGCCTCTCTAACCCATCTATATAATATTTCCACAAAAGAGATATATTTCCTGAGATGAAGATTGCTAAAGTAGACCATTCTCTCTCTCTCTCTCTCTCTCTCTCTCTCTCTCTCTCTCTCTCTCTCTCTCTCTCTCTCTCTCTCTCTCTCTCTCTCCACACACACACACACACACACACACACACACACACACACACATATGTATATATATATATATATATATATATATATATATATATATATATATATATATATATATATATATATATATATATATATCTTTTTTTTCTATTTCTGTATTCATGACAATACAGAAAATTAATGTGAAAAACAATGAAATTAGTAAGAGGAAGAGGAGGACTTAATATTGTTCGAGAGTTACGCAGTAGGAAAAAATTGTAAGGTAGAATTTGTGAGGGATGTGAAGGACCACATGGTTACATACAAGGTTGGTCAGTTTTGTCATCCTGTACAGGAAGGCAGGAATGACTGTCCACCGTGGGAGGAAGAGAAAAAGGATGTACTTATCCGGCCATTAACTGTGAAGAAGGCCATGTGTGCTGCGGGATATTTGAAAGCATTATACAGTCACGTGTTGATGATGTGAGGAAGAAAGATAAGATACGTATTTTCTGTGATGGTTCAGTAGATGAGGAAGGAAGGGCAGGCTGCGGAATATTGTTATGGAACTTTGATACATGTGGGAAAAATGAAACATTTTGAGTATTAGATTATCTAATGGTATTTCCTCTACTCAGGCAGAGTTACAGGGAATTTATGCTGCTCTTCGTCGTCAAGGATAAAGGATAGTATTTACAAGATATTTCTACTGATAGTAAAGGAGAATTAGAATTACTTATCGAGGGATTGTGCTATTATTTAAGAATACCTGAAAGATACTAAGGTTCAATTTCACTCGATCCCTTCTTATGTTGGGGTTTACCCAAATAAGACCGTGGACATGCTAGCTAAAAGTGCAACTGCTGAAGATGATAACTGATGTCCTAGGTCGCTGATCTTGGGACAGATACGAACATTGATCAAGTGTGAACAAGAAGAAATGAATAAATGTAGGATGATGAATGAAAATTTTATGACGATACCTTTATTCTAGACACTGTAATAGTAAGCGATAATACTAACGATATTTATGGTAGAAATGGTACGAGGAATTATTTCATCCAAATGAGACTTAGATTGCGATATGAATACTATTGGCAATATGGGGCTGTTTCTACCATACAAGAGAGATGTAGAGTGTGTGGTGGTGAGGATGGTCACACATTAGACCATTATGTTCTTAGGAGTGTATGTATCGCTTCATACAGGAATGGCATAATTGAAGATGTGACACAACAGATTATTTGGATGTTAAATAATGAAAAAGTTAAAGATGTTAAGAGAACATAGAATGCTTGCTCCTCCGTGATGATATGTAATTTGACAAATATATAGTTATTTTGTGAGAGTAATGATTAATGCTAATACAACTATACAGTAACCAATGCATGAATATTGTAACTAATATTAGATCAAAATAATGTAGTTAAGTGTTGTGTATTCAGATGAATGGAATGTGCTCAGTACAATCAATGTACAGTATTAGGTGAAAGCAGGAAGCTATCTCATCCTATTGTCTCGTATCTTTTTATTTTCATATGACAATAAAAGATTACTTCTTAACTCTTAAGTTACGTAAAGGGACACATATCAAGAGGTCTATAGAGTGCATCAAACATGTTACCTAAAATGAGAAAGCACATCTACAGGGAAAGGATAGAAGCAAATGAGTTTGCTCACAATGGGAAAATGAAGTGTAAGGGGAAACTTGATGACAACTACCAAGTTTCCAAGCTAGTTCAACAATGCCAACATCGAGCAGTTAACGGTGAGATTCAAAGACGGAACAACCCAGAAGATAAAGTCTTGTTACAAAACATGTAAAGAAGTACTGGTATGGTTTGTGTAGTGGAAGGAGGGTGTAAGGTAAATGATGAAGCTGTGAACGCACACAGTAAAAAAGTTGAAACAGATGATCTAGAAAATTGAATATGCAAACGAATGAAGTATGTCTCCCTCAGTACCGTCATTAACTATCATACTCATTATAGAGAGAAATAGCATTAAACTTTTCACTCCTCCCTCGACAAACCTACTTCACTTCAATGTTGACTTTTCACCCTTGAAGAACACACCTTCACAACACCCACTACAACCCTAACTTCATTTCACCCTCGACAGACTCATCCTCACTTCACCCTCGACAAACCCAGCTTACTACACTCTGTTCTTTTTATTCCTAAACTCCGGCATTAGGATTTACAATGTAACTTTTCATTAATGTTTTCTTCCTAGAAATCTTGCGTGTGAGTATCGCAGACATAAGTTACGCTCGTATACATTTATGTTTACATTTATGTGTGGATATCAGTATTAAGTTGCAACATCGTCCGCAGTTGAGACTAACAGTCAACAGAAGATGAAGGGGAAAAAAAGTCGACATGAATTGTGTCTACAGAGTCCTGTTACCTTCAGAAACAACAATGACTGAGACCTTACTAACGGCTCCACTAACGCCCCATGTGGTATGCTATTACGTTTCACACGGCAATCTTAACGTGAATGTTGTTGCTTTGTCCATGCACACTGTTTCTGTTCCCTGAAAGCCACACCCCAGCACGAGTAGGTATTAGGATACCTTAGGTATATTAGAAGCGTGATCACTACCTCCACTTCCTCAGTCGCCTTTGAAACCACAGAACTGTCCTTCGGGGTTCTGTTAAGGTAAGCATTTGATGTGACTTCAGCTTCTGTAATTGCAGGACCGTCGTTTAAACCGGTATGTTCTGACTTTGAAAGGTTCGAAATCACAATTCAGGATGTCGTAGGAAAACAGATTTCATGTAAATGATTTATAGTTTTACAATACATTGTGACCGTAATGTCCTTCAAAGCGCACTTCAATTCAATCTAGCCTTAGGTCATAGAATGCAGTCTGTATACACTGTTCTTACCTCAGGAGAAAGGAAACGTACTCCTGCAGTAATGTCGTCTGTTGGCTTCAGAAGTGAGAGTGTCCGATACAAGACCATTGTTGTGATTTCCAGCTCACCACACAGCATCATCCCACGTCATGTTGATAACATGTATCTTTACATATTTTTTTTTCTTACCTACTGTCGAAAATTGTGATAGAGGAAAAGAGCCTTAAACTTAGGTTTTCCCAGCTACAGCTATAGGTAAAATAACCAGCACAAAACTTTACAAATATCGCCTCCATATACCGGTCAAATATAAGTCAGTACACGCTTATAGTATTAGCAATTAAATTTGGCGCTTCCGAGTTTACTGTCATCATAATGAAAGGGATTGGAATTCTCGGCACCGAATGATGATATCAGAAATTATGATTATTATATTACTTATTTTTATATATTTGATAAATATGATGCTCGTCATCAGTGTGACATTTCTATCATCAAGTTAAGTATTACTTACGTACCTTTTGAAAGGTACATCACTCTGGCTCAGGAAAGAAAGCCTTTAATCATTATATTTCTTCTTCTTTTTTTCTATACTGGACTTCGCTGTTTCTTACTAACTTATCTATGTTCCGTGTCCATCCTACATTCTAATCTCCCTCACCGTTCTTCACTGCAGCTATGTTCACTATCCACTATTGCAAAATCTCTCACTATCCTTTGCTACAACCCTCCACACCATTGCCAATCATGACATTCCTTGTCATCCTCTACTTCAAACTTTATCGCCATTAACAAATACGATCGTGTTCGCTATCGTCCAATAAAACAAGACTCCTCATCTCCAACCATAACCTTTCTCACTATTTTATATAAAAACCTTCCTTTACTATAAAGTTCTTTACGAGTCTCTACATTAAGCTTAATATCCACTCTTCACTACATCACCCATCGCAATGTTTCATTTCAGCTAACATCAACTTTCATCTCTATTTTCTGATGTAGTTTTTCTCACAATCGATCAGGACAACATCTAACCTTCCTCAAGTCTAACCTCCACATCCTCCGCCATAGCTTTCCTTAACTTCCTCCAATAGATATTACATTCACCATCCTCTTTCACAGAGCCCACTACTACCATCCTCACGATCCATTTTCACCATCTCTTTCACTGTCGTTCATCATGATCACTTTCATCATCCCTGCAACGTAACAACTATGCGTGTTTGCCTTCCCTTCTTCGTTCCGAATGATGTTTTAAGAATTAGTCATCTGACCCTTCTTTGTCAACAATCTTTTGATGACCCATTTATATCGAAATTAAAGCACAAGACATTCTGTAAGTTCACTAAAATGGCATCAGTGCTTATGACCACTGTTTACACACTGACTAAGCATATCTCGAGACCTTTCATGTCTAAAATGCAAATTACCAAAATGCAGACATCAAATACTACATAACTCTCCCATATTCTGCCCCCACACAAACACCCTCGCATCACTTGGTACACTGCATGACCTGTGGTCCCACACAGTGGGTGTGAACTGTTTCCGGATTACTGCGGGAGCCGTACAGTAGAATGGAACACTAGAATGGAGTTCCCCAGGGAGCAGTTCTGAGTTACTGAGCATAAAACGTCACATAATGATCATGGAGATTCGCAAATCTTACTCCAGATCTGACCGCAAAGATAATCAGTTATGATTCGCACTGAATCGTAATGATAATCAGTTATGATTCGCACTGAATCGTAATGATAATCAGTTATGATTCGCGCTAAATCGTAATGATAATCAGTTATGATTCACACTAAATCGTAATGATAATCAGTTATGATTCGCACTAAATCGTAATGATAATCAGTTATGATTCGCACTGAATCGTAATGATAATCAGTTATGATTCGCACTAAATCGTAATGATAATCAGTTATGATTCGCACTGAATCGTAATGATAATCAGTTATGATTGGCACTAAATCGTAATGATAATCAGTTATGATTCGCACTAAATCGTAATGATAATCAGTTATGATTCGCACTGAATCGTAATGATAATCAGTTATGATTCGCACTAAATCGTAATGATAATCAGTTATGATTCGCACTAAATCGTAATGATAATCAGTTATGATTCGCGCTAAATCGTAATGATAATCAGTTATGATTCGCACTAAATCGTAATGATAATCAGTTATGATTCGCACTAAATCTCTCACACAACTTGAAATCAACTTTTCAATTACTATTTATTTCATCGGCTTCTGGCTGGACCTGAGATTATTCCTTAACACATCGCCATCGGTTGCTAAACTCTAATCCCATCCTTCTCCTGGTTCACAACATCAGATCTCATATCTGTAGGTAACAAAATAATATAGACAGCTTACAGTTATGAACAGCAAGCAATAAAGAATCTTAAACATGCTTATGTAGTTTAATTGCACAATAACAGAGGTGTTATAAATGTTAATGTGTACAGTGGTTCAGCTTAACTACATCTGTTGTATTTTCAGGTATACAGTAACTGACAGTGTAACTGGAAACTTGGCATTGATCTGCAATGACTCGTAATGTGTGGACTTGGATTAGTTCTTATCTCAATAAATTCTTGGCGTTGATAATGAGGTCATTTTTATGTAATGGAACTGGATGGTTTACGATGGATGAAAGAGGCGCTTTAGGATAAGAAATGGAGCTCGCTCTTGTTAGTGGAGGAAATCATGAAAATGGTTAACCTTGGCGTTACGCAACGAGAGGTCACCTCCACCCTCATCATACTCTGGCGTCTGCGTTAAATGGTAATGAAGGCGTCTGTCATGCTGGCGCAAAAGCGAGGGGACAGGGTCGACATATATTCCCATTTGGTGTTACGCAATTTTTTTCTTTTTTTTGTGAGTGTGTGTGTGTGTTGCACCTAGTTCAGACACAAAAGGTAGAGGTCACTACCTACATTTGGCCCAACAAAAATTGCAATTGCATGCCGTGAATTTCCATAGATATATCCATGGATATGTGTGCACGAGCTTATGTCACGCAATTTGAACTATTGATGGAGTGAATGTTGATTAGTGTATACTGCCTGTGAGACCAGGCTTATGAGATCCACGTATCAAGGAATGTTCGTATGATTCATCTCCAAGCACACGGCTTGGGACATCAAATCAGCTTTGCCTCATATCTTAAGGCTCTTATTGTATCAAATATATAAGAAAAGACATAATCCTTATGGTCATTATTGAACTCAACGCCAAACCTCTCATAGTAATAATGGTAAACATGATGATGGCATAATTATACAATAATAATAATGATAATAGTAATAATAATAATAATAATAATAATAATAATAATAATAATCCCTGGGGATAGGGGAGAAAGAATATTTCCCACGTATTCCCTGCGTGTCGTAGAAGGCGACTAAAAGGGAAGGGAGCGGGGGGCTGGAAATCCTCCCCTCTCGTTTTTTTTAATTTTCCAAAAGAAGGGACAGAGAAGGGGGCCATTTGAGGATGTTCCCTCAAAGGTCCAGTCCTTTGTTCTTAACGCAACCTCGCTAATGCGGGAAATGGCGAATAGTATGAAAGAAAGAAAGAATAATAATAATAATAATAATAATGATAATAATGATAATAATAATAATGATAATAATGATAATAATAATAATAATAATAATAATAATAATAATAATAATAATAATAATAATAATAATCCTCAGGTCAAGTCAATTGGGAGGTGAGTTTGAATGGTGAAAAACTGGAGGAAGTGAAGTGTTTTAGATATCTGGGAGTGGATCTGTCAGCGGATGGAACCATGGAAGCGGAAGTGGATCATAGGGTGGGGGAGGGGGCGAAAATTTTGGGAGCCTTGAAAAATGTGTGGAAGTCGAGAACATTATCCTGGAAAGCAAAAATGGGTATGTTTGAAGGAATAGTAGTTCCAACAATGTTGTATGGTTGCGAGGCGTGGGCTATGGATAGAGTTGTGCGCAGGAGGATGGATGTGCTGGAAATGAGATGTTTGAGGACAATGTGTGGTGTGAGGTGGTTTGATCGAGTAAGTAACGTAAGGGTAAGAGAGATGTGTGGAAATAAAAAGAGCGTGGTTGAGAGAGCAGAAGAGGGTGTTTTGAAATGGTTTGGGCACATGGAGAGAATGAGTGAGGAAAGATTGACCAAGAGGATATATGTGTCGGAGGTGGAGGGAACGAGGAGAAGAGGGAGACCAAATTGGAGGTGGAAAGATGGAGTGAAAAGGATTTTGTGTGATCGGGGCCTGAACATGCAGGAGGGTGAAAGGAGGGCAAGGAATAGAGTGAAGTGGAGCGATGTGGTATACAGGGGTTGACGTGCTGTCAGTGGATTGAATCAAGGCATGTGAAGCGTCGGGGTAAACCATGGAATGCTGTGTAGGTATGTATATTTGCGTGTGTGGACGTGTGTATGTGCATGTGTATGGGGGGGGTTGGGCCATTTCTTTCGTCTGTTTCCTTGCGCTACCTCGCAAACGCGGGAGACAGCGACAAAGTATAAAAAAAAAAAAAAAAAAATAATGATAATAATAATAATAACGATAACAATAATAATAATGATTATGATCATGATAATGATAACAATAATAATAATGATAATAATAATAATAATGATAATAATGATAATAATAATACTAATACTAATACTAATAATAATAATAATTATAATGATAACAATAATGATAATAATAATAATAATAATAATAATAATAATAATAATAATGATAATAATAATAAAAATAATAGTAAAAAATAATAACAACAATAATATTGATGATATAACAATACTATTAATGATAATCTACGAATTAATTATGTGTTGTGATTTCTGTTTGAGTGTTATGGAGAGAACGATTTCCACCTGTATTACATCGTCCACTCACCATATATATACACATGTATCTTGTGTTAGCCCCTTTGTATGCCGAGACACACATCCCGACTTAAGCCAGGTCCCTATTCACCGACCAGTCCCGAGGGGAGTATGAACACCTGCGTTGGGTGTGGGCTCGACTACCACGACCAGGATTGAGCCCCATGCGGGTCCTACCCTGGGCAAGGCAATTCTGACTTACTGTCAGTAATACTAACCACGTGTGTGTGTGTGTGTGTCTGTGGAAAGACTCGACGGCCTAACTTAATACACAGACATATACATATATACACATGTACATAATTCATACTGTCTGCCTTTATTCATTCCCATCGCCACCTCGCCACACATGAAATAACAACCCCCTCGCCCCCTCATGTGTGCGAGGTAGCGCTAGAAAAGACAACAAAGGCCACATTCGTTCACATTCAGTCTCTAGGTATCATGTAATAATGCACTGAAACCACAGCTCCCTTTCCACATCCAGGCCCCACAGAACTTTCCATGGTTTACCCCAGACGCTTCACATGCCCTCGTTCAATCCTTTGACAGCACGTCGACCCCGGTATACCACATCGTTCCAATTCACTCTATTCCTTGCACGCCTTTCACCCTCCTGCATGTTCAGGCCTCGATCACTCAAAATCTTTTTCACTCCATCTTTCCAACTCCAATTAGGTCTCCCACTTCTCCTCGTTCCCTCCACCTCTGATACATATACCCTCTTGGTCAATCTTTCCTCACTCTTTCTCTCCATGTGACCAAACCATTTCAAAACACTCTCTTTTGCTCTCTCAACCACACATCTCTCTTACCCTTACATTACTTACTCGATCAAACCACCTCACACCACATATTGTCCTCAAACATCTCATTTCCAGCACATCCACCACCCTCGTGCGCACAGCTCTATCCATAGCCCACGCCTCGCAACCATACAACATTGTTGGAATCACTATTCCTTCAAACATACCCATTTTTGCTTTCCGAGATAATGTTCTCGACTTCCACACATTCTTCAAGGCTCCCAGGATTTTCGCCCCCTCCCTAACCCTATGATTCACTTCCGCTTCCATGGTTCCATCCGCTGCCAAATCCACTCCCAGATATCTAAAACACTTTACTTCCTCCAGTTTTTCTCCATTCAAACTTACCTCCCAATTGACTATATATATATATATATATATATATATATATATATATATATATATATATATATATATATATATATAGGGGAAGAGTGGTTTGGAAATGTCTGGGGAGTGAAGTCAGGGGTTAGTAAGAGGACAAGAGCAAGGGAAGGAGTAGCAATACTCCTGAAACAGGAGTTGTGGGAGTATGTGATAGAATGTAAGAAAGTAAATTCTCGATTGATATGGGTAAAATTGAAAGTTGATGGAGAGAGGTGGGTGATTATTGGTGCATATGCACCTGGGCATGAGAAGAAAGATCATGAGAGACAAGTGTTTTGGGAGCAGCTGAATGAGTGTGTTAGCGGTTTTGATGCACGAGACCGGGTTATAGTGATGGGTGATTTGAATGCAAAGGTGAGTAATGTGGCAGTTGAGGGAATAATTGTATGCATGGGGTGTTCAGTGTTGTAAATGGAAATGGTGAAGAGCTTGTAGATTTATGTGCTGAAAAAGGACTGATGATTGGGAATACCTGGTTTAAAAAAGCGAGATATACATAAGTATACTTATGTAAGTAGGAGAGATGGCCAGAGAGCGTTATTGGATTACGTGTTAATTGACAGGCGTGCGAAAGAGAGACTTTTGGATGTTAATGTGCTGAGAGGTGCAACTGGAGGGATGTCTGATCATTATCTTGTGGAGGCTAAGGTGAAGATTAGTATGGGTTTTCAGAAAAGAGGAGTGAATGTTGGGGTGAAGAAGGTGGTGAGAGTAAGTGAGCTTGGGAAGGAGACCTGTGTGGGGAAGTACCAGGAGAGACTGTGTACAGAATGGAAAAAGGTGAGAACAATGGAAGTAAGGGGAGTGGGGGAGGAATGGGATGTATTTAGGGAATCAGTGATGGATTGCGCAAAAGATGCTTGTGGCATGAGAAGAGTGGGAGGTGGGCTGTTTAGAAAGGGTAGTGAGTGGTGGGATGAAGAAGTAAGAGTATTAGTGAAAGAGAAGAGAGAGGCATTTGGACGATTTTTGCAGGGAAAAAATGCAATTGAGTGGGAGAAGTATAAAAGAAAGAGACAGGAGGTCAAGAGAAAGGTGCAAGAGGTGAAAAAAAAGGGCAAATGAGAGTTGGGGTGAGAGACTATCAGTAAATTTTAGGGAGAATAAAAAGATGTTCTGGAAGGAGGTAAATAGGGTGCGTAAGACAAGGGAGCAAATGGGAACTTCAGTGAAGGGCGTAAATGGGGAGGTGATAACAAGTAGTGGTGATGTGAGAAGGAGATGGAATGAGTATTTTGAAGGTTTGTTGAATGTGTCTGATGACAGAGTGGCAGATATAGGGTGTTTTGGTCGAGGTGGTGTGCAAAGTGAGAGGGTTAGGGAAAATGATTTGGTAAACAGAGAAGAGGTAGTAAAAGCTTTGCGGAAGATGAAAGCCGGCAAGGCAGCAGGATTGGATGGTATTGCAGTGGAATTTATTAAAAAAGGGGGTGACTGTATTGTTGACTGGTTGGTAAGGTTATTTAATATATGTATGACTCATGGTGAGGTGCCTGAGGATTGGCGGAATGCGTGCATAGTGCCATTGTACAAAGGCAAAGGGGATAAGAGTGAGTGCTCAAATTACAGAGGTATAAGTTTGTTGAGTATTCCTGGTAAATTATATGGGAGGGTATTGATTGAGAGGGTGAAGGCATGTACAGAGCATCAGATTGGGGAAGAGCAGTGCGGTTTCAGAAGTGGTAGAGGATGTGTGGATCAGGTGTTTGCTTTGAAGAATGTATGTGAGAAATACTTAGAAAAGCAAATGGATTTGTATGTAGCATTTATGGATCTGGAGAAGGCATATGATAGAGTTGATAGAGATGCTCTGTGGAAGGTATTAAGAATATATGGTGTGGGAGGCAAGTTGTTAGAAGCAGTGAAAAGTTTTTATCGAGGGTGTAAGGCATGTGTACGTGTAGGAAGAGAGGAAAGTGATTGGTTCTCAGTGAATGTAGGTTTGCGGCAGGGGTGTGTGATGTCTCCATGGTTGTTTAATTTGTTTATGGATGGGGTTGTTAGGGAGGTAAATGCAAGAGTCCTGGAAAGAGGGGCAAGTATGAAGTCTGTTGGGGATGAGAGAGCTTGGGAAGTGAGTCAGTTGTTGTTCGCTGATGATACAGCGCTGGTGGCTGATTCATGTGAGAAACTGCAGAAGCTGGTGACTGAGTTTGGTAAAGTGTGTGGAAGAAGAAAGTTAAGAGTAAATGTGAATAAGAGCAAGGTTATTAGGTACAGTAGGGTTGAGGGTCAAGTCAGTTGGGAGGTGAGTTTGAATGGAGAAAAACTGGAGGAAGTGAAGTGTTTTAGATATCTGGGAGTGGATCTGTCAGCGGATGGAACCATGGAAGCGGAAGTGAATCATAGGGTGGGGGAGGGGGCGAAAATTTTGGGAGCCTTGAAGAATGTGTGGAAGTCGAGAACATTATCTCGGAAAGCAAAAATGGGTATGTTTGAAGGAATAGTGGTTCCAACAATGCTGTATGGTTGCGAGGCGTGGGCTATGGATAGAGTTGTGCGCAGGAGGATGGATGTGCTGGAAATGAGATGTTTGAGGACAATGTGTGGTGTGAGGTGGTTTGATCGAGTAAGTAACGTAAGGGTAAGAGAGATGTGTGGAAATAAAAAGAGCGTGGTTGAGAGAGCAGAAGAGGGTGTTTTGAAATGGTTTGGGCACATGGAGAGAATGAGTGAGGAAAGATTGACCAAGAGGATATATGTGTCGGAGGTGGAGGGAACGAGGAGAAGAGGGAGACCAAATTGGAGGTGGAAAGATGGAGTGAAAAGGATTTTGTGTGATCGGGGCCTGAACATGCAGGAGGGTGAAAGGAGGGCAAGGAATAGAGTGAAGTGGAGCGATGTGGTATACAGGGGTTGACGTGCTGTCAGTGGATTGAATCAAGGCATGTGAAGCGTCCGGGGTAAACCATGGAATGCTGTGTAGGTATGTATATTTGCGTGTGTGGACGTGTGTATGTGCATGTGTATGGGGGGGGGTTGGGCCATTTCTTTCGTCTGTTTCCTTGCGCTACCTCGCAAACGCGGGAGACAGCGACAAAGTATAAAAAAAAAAAAAAAAAAAATAATGATAATAATAATAATAACGATAACAATAATAATAATGATTATGATCATGATAATGATAACAATAATAATAATGATAATAATAATAATAATGATAATAATGATAATAATAATACTAATACTAATACTAATAATAATAATAATTATAATGATAACAATAATGATAATAATAATAATAATAATAATAATAATAATAATAATAATGATAATAATAATAAAAATAATAGTAAAAAATAATAACAACAATAATATTGATGATATAACAATACTATTAATGATAATCTACGAATTAATTATGTGTTGTGATTTCTGTTTGAGTGTTATGGAGAGAAAGATTTCCACCTGTATTACATCGTCCACTCACCATATATATACACATGTATCTTGTGTTAGCCCCTTTGTATGCCGAGACACACATCCCGACTTAAGCCAGGTCCCTATTCACCGACCAGTCCCGAGGGGAGTATGAACACCTGCGTTGGGTGTGGGCTGACTACCACGACCAGGATTGAGCCCCATGCGGGTCCTACCCTGGGCAAGGCAATTCTGACTTACTGTCAGTAATACTAACCACGTGTGTGTGTGTGTGTGTGTGTGTGTGTGTGTGTGTGTGTGTGTGTGGAAAGACTCGACGGCCTAACTTAATACACAGACATATACATATATACACATGTACATAATTCATACTGTCTGCCTTTATTCATTCCCATCGCCACCTCGCCACACATGAAATAACAACCCCCTCGCCCCCTCATGTGTGCGAGGTAGCGCTAGAAAAAGACAACAAAGGCCACATTCGTTCACATTCAGTCTCTAGGTATCATGTAATAAATCACTGAAACCACAGCTCCCTTTCCACATCCAGGCCCCACAGAACTTTCCATGGTTTACCCCAGACGCTTCACATGACCTCGTTCAATCCTTTGACAGCACGTCGACCCCGGTATACCACATCGTTCCAATTCACTCTATTCCTTGCACGCCTTTCACCCTCCTGCATGTTCAGGCCTCGATCACTCAAAATCTTTTTCACTCCATCTTTCCAACTCCAATTAGGTCTCGCACTTCTCCTCGTTCCCTCCACCTCTGATACATATACCCTCTTGGTCAATCTTTCCTCACTCTTTCTCTCCATGTGACCAAACCATTTCAAAACACTCTCTTCTGCTCTCTCAACCACACATCTCTCTTACCCTTACATTACTTACTCGATCAAACCACCTCACACCACATATTGTCCTCAAACATCTCATTTCCAGCACATCCACCCTCGTGCGCACAACTCTATCCATAGCCCACGCCTCGCAACCATACAACATTGTTGGAATCACTATTCCTTCAAACATACCCATTTTTGCTTTCCGAGATAATGTTCTCGACTTCCACACATTCTTCAAGGCTCCCAGGATTTTCGCCCCCTCCCTAACCCTATGATTCACTTCCGCTTCCATGGTTCCATCCGCTGCCAAATCCACTCCCAGATATCTAAAACACTTTACTTCCTCCAGTTTTTCTCCATTCAAACTTACCTCCCAATTGACTATATATATATATATATATATATATATATATATATATATATATATATATATATATATATATATATATAGGGGGAAGAGTGGTTTGGAAATGTCTGGGGAGTGAAGTCAGGGGTTAGTAAGAGGACAAGAGCAAGGGAAGGAGTAGCAATACTCCTGAAACAGGAGTTGTGGGAGTATGTGATAGAATGTAAGAAAGTAAATTCTCGATTGATATGGGTAAAATTGAAAGTTGATGGAGAGAGGTGGGTGATTATTGGTGCATATGCACCTGGGCATGAGAAGAAAGATCATGAGAGACAAGTGTTTTGGGAGCAGCTGAATGAGTGTGTTAGCGGTTTTGATGCACGAGACCGGGTTATAGTGATGGGTGATTTGAATGCAAAGGTGAGTAATGTGGCAGTTGAGGGAATAATTGGTATGCATGGGGTGTTCAGTGTTGTAAATGGAAATGGTGAAGAGCTTGTAGATTTATGTGCTGAAAAAGGACTGATGATTGGGAATACCTGGTTTAAAAAAGCGAGATATACATAAGTATACTTATGTAAGTAGGAGAGATGGCCAGAGAGCGTTATTGGATTACGTGTTAATTGACAGGCGTGCGAAAGAGAGACTTTTGGATGTTAATGTGCTGAGAGGTGCAACTGGAGGGATGTCTGATCATTATCTTGTGGAGGCTAAGGTGAAGATTAGTATGGGTTTTCAGAAAAGAGGAGTGAATGTTGGGGTGAAGAAGGTGGTGAGAGTAAGTGAGCTTGGGAAGGAGACCTGTGTGGGGAAGTACCAGGAGAGACTGTGTACAGAATGGAAAAAGGTGAGAACAATGGAAGTAAGGGGAGTGGGGGAGGAATGGGATGTATTTAGGGAATCAGTGATGGATTGCGCAAAAGATGCTTGTGGCATGAGAAGAGTGGGAGGTGGGCTGTTTAGAAAGGGTAGTGAGTGGTGGGATGAAGAAGTAAGAGTATTAGTGAAAGAGAAGAGAGAGGCATTTGGACGATTTTTGCAGGGAAAAAATGCAATTGAGTGGGAGAAGTATAAAAGAAAGAGACAGGAGGTCAAGAGAAAGGTGCAAGAGGTGAAAAAAAGGGCAAATGAGAGTTGGGGTGAGAGACTATCAGTAAATTTTAGGGAGAATAAAAAGATGTTCTGGAAGGAGGTAAATAGGGTGCGTAAGACAAGGGAGCAAATGGGAACTTCAGTGAAGGGCGTAAATGGGGAGGTGATAACAAGTAGTGGTGATGTGAGAAGGAGATGGAATGAGTATTTTGAAGGTTTGTTGAATGTGTCTGATGACAGAGTGGCAGATATAGGGTGTTTTGGTCGAGGTGGTGTGCAAAGTGAGAGGGTTAGGGAAAATGATTTGGTAAACAGAGAAGAGGTAGTAAAAGCTTTGCGGAAGATGAAAGCCGGCAAGGCAGCAGGATTGGATGGTATTGCAGTGGAATTTATTAAAAAAGGGGGTGACTGTATTGTTGACTGGTTGGTAAGGTTATTTAATATATGTATGACTCATGGTGAGGTGCCTGAGGATTGGCGGAATGCGTGCATAGTGCCATTGTACAAAGGCAAAGGGGATAAGAGTGAGTGCTCAAATTACAGAGGTATAAGTTTGTTGAGTATTCCTGGTAAATTATATGGGAGGGTATTGATTGAGAGGGTGAAGGCATGTACAGAGCATCAGATTGGGGAAGAGCAGTGCGGTTTCAGAAGTGGTAGAGGATGTGTGGATCAGGTGTTTGCTTTGAAGAATGTATGTGAGAAATACTTAGAAAAGCAAATGGATTTGTATGTAGCATTTATGGATCTGGAGAAGGCATATGATAGAGTTGATAGAGATGCTCTGTGGAAGGTATTAAGAATATATGGTGTGGGAGGCAAGTTGTTAGAAGCAGTGAAAAGTTTTTATCGAGGGTGTAAGGCATGTGTACGTGTAGGAAGAGAGGAAAGTGATTGGTTCTCAGTGAATGTAGGTTTGCGGCAGGGGTGTGTGATGTCTCCATGGTTGTTTAATTTGTTTATGGATGGGGTTGTTAGGGAGGTAAATGCAAGAGTCCTGGAAAGAGGGGCAAGTATGAAGTCTGTTGGGGATGAGAGAGCTTGGGAAGTGAGTCAGTTGTTGTTCGCTGATGATACAGCGCTGGTGGCTGATTCATGTGAGAAACTGCAGAAGCTGGTGACTGAGTTTGGTAAAGTGTGTGGAAGAAGAAAGTTAAGAGTAAATGTGAATAAGAGCAAGGTTATTAGGTACAGTAGGGTTGAGGGTCAAGTCAGTTGGGAGGTGAGTTTGAATGGAGAAAAACTGGAGGAAGTGAAGTGTTTTAGATATCTGGGAGTGGATCTGTCAGCGGATGGAACCATGGAAGCGGAAGTGAATCATAGGGTGGGGGAGGGGGCGAAAATTTTGGGAGCCTTGAAGAATGTGTGGAAGTCGAGAACATTATCTCGGAAAGCAAAAATGGGTATGTTTGAAGGAATAGTGGTTCCAACAATGCTGTATGGTTGCGAGGCGTGGGCTATGGATAGAGTTGTGCGCAGGAGGATGGATGTGCTGGAAATGAGATGTTTGAGGACAATGTGTGGTGTGAGGTGGTTTGATCGAGTAAGTAACGTAAGGGTAAGAGAGATGTGTGGAAATAAAAAGAGCGTGGTTGAGAGAGCAGAAGAGGGTGTTTTGAAATGGTTTGGGCACATGGAGAGAATGAGTGAGGAAAGATTGACCAAGAGGATATATGTGTCGGAGGTGGAGGGAACGAGGAGAAGAGGGAGACCAAATTGGAGGTGGAAAGATGGAGTGAAAAAGATTTTGTGTGATCGGGGCCTGAACATGCAGGAGGGTGAAAGGAGGGCAAGGAATAGAGTGAATTGGAGCGATGTGGTATACAGGGGTTGACGTGCTGTCAGTGGATTGAATCAAGGCATGTGAAGCGTCTGGGGTAAACCATGGAAAGCTGTGTAGGTATGTATATTTGCGTGTGTGGACGTGTGTATGTACATGTGTATGGGGGGGGGGGGGCCATTTCTTTCGTCTGTTTCCTTGCGCTACCTCGCAAACGCGGGAGACAGCGACAAAGTATAAAAAAAAAAAAGAAAAAAAAAAAAAAAAAAAAAAAATATATATATATATATATATATATATATATATATATATATATATATATATATATATATATATATATATATATATAAACGTATTATCATATCAAAAAATGATCGCCAACAACGCTTTACATATAACCTGTGACCAGTGTTACGTAATCGTCAAACAACGTTCGGAAGATGATACCTTATGATTAGCTAAAATATCATTGCTAAACAACGTTTAGTTTATGTAATCTGTTGGACAATGGTCATCTAAACAGCGATTGGAAAACATTCTATATCAAGTTGAAAAACTATCACTAAACAACTTTCGGAATACAATCCAAAATACGGTAAACTAGATCGCCAAACATCGTTGACCATACAACCTGTATTAAGCTGAAGCAGAGCCGTAAGACAGGGTCTGGAATACAGTCTATATTTTGTTGACATATGATCACACGAACAAGACAACTGATTAAACAACATTACCTTCCACGTATCACCACCAAACATGATAAATAACTACAACATGGCACTTACCTTCCTCATATTAATACCAAAGAAGAGAAATGATTAAAACATGTCACTTACCTTCCACATATCATTACCAAACAAGAAAAATTATTCAAACATGTCACTTACCTTCCTCATATCATTACCAAAGAAGAGAAATGATTAAAACATGTCACTTAACTTCCACATATCATTAGTGAACAAGAGAAATGACTAAAACATGTCACTTAACTTCCACATATCATTAGTGAACAAGAGAAATGATTAAAACATGTCACTTAACTTCCACATATCATTAGTGAACAAGAGAAATGATTAAAACATGTCACTTAACTTCCACATATCATTAGTGAACAAGAGAAATGATTAAGACATGTCACTTCCACATATCATTAGCGAACAAGAGAAATGATTAAAACATGTCACTTAACTTCCACATATCATTAGTGAACAAGAGAAATGATTAAAACATGTCACTTACCTTACCTATATGATCACCAGACAAGACAATTGATTAACCAGTGTTACTCACCTCCAGCCGCCATGCAGGTGTAGTGCTGTAACAATCTTCAGTCACGAGTAACAACAAGGGTTTCAGCAAATGAATCACTTATAATGAATTTTCAGAACAATCAATGTTTATTCAAGTACTGGATAGAATTTCATATGTGGTTTTATCTCAATGACTTTCATTATACATTTCAATGTTTTCACCGTATTGTTCATCAGGCACTGTTGGATATTTCCAAGTTTTCCAATATATTGTTCATCAATCAGACGCAGTAATTTACGCATTTTTTGAATCACTTTAACACTATATGTGACAGTGTTATTACCACAATATAAAACAATATAACCACCAGAGACTTCACCAAGCAATGTTTCTACAATAAATGTAGTAACTATTTTGTGTTGGATTTTGTGTTATTGTATGGTGTATTGGAAAAGAGGATTTTGTAATGAGTGGTTGTGTAAGGTAGACCGGGATAAGTAGTCGTTTGAACAAATCACAAAAGGGAATTCAGTACCATTAAAAGGAATCCAATGCCGTTAGTTGACAACTGGGGTGATTCTATGATAGAAATTACACGTAGGCATTGGAAAGGATTCACCTCTGTGGGCGGGGAGAGTTGGTTTCAGTTATGACGTATAAGAACAACACATCACTCACCCTCCAACGCAGTCAGGGGAGATATGAGGCTTCGTAACGTTGTCCTATTGGTCGGACGGAGCGGGTATCACAGATTATAAACAAGCAGTCAGACCAGTTGTAGCGGTAATTCTACTGGAGACAGTGTACACAGGCAAATACTTGAAGACGTAATATTTTGGTTGTTGTTTTTCCACTGTTTCCATTCCTTGCATATTTGATGTATTTCATGGCTCGTTGTGGTGAGAGAGGGAGTGAATACGAGGCCAAGACTTAGTCTTCGTCAGAGAAGTTGTGAGGAAGAAACCCAGACTCGTCGTCGTCAGAAATTTGATGAGGACGTACCTAATTTGTTTATGACGATTGCAGATCTCGAGTAGTTCAAGTTTTGTAACAGAAAGGTTATGATTAATTCTATTTGACTCCTACTACTGAATTATTTGGTACTTTTAGTAGGTGACTGTTAGAATTTTGTTTAATATTTTGGAATGATACGGGGCATTATCCATAATAAGTGACGAAGGCACTTGCTTTTTTTGCCAGGCAACTTGCTTTTTTTTTTTCATCCCCGTAACGTTTCACACATAGCGAGTTTCATTAATTCTATATGTTGAGCATATTTTGATCTTCAAAAAAAGTTGATGATTACATGTTTCTTCTTATGTTCAGTGCAATTTGTCCCAGTTTACGTTGAAATAGGTAAAAAGTTACAAATGAAATAGCAAGCATCCGAAAGCAAGCTTAGGTGGTTGACTTGGGCGACTATTCTAATTGAATTTAGACTTATAAACTCATTACTTCATAATCTCTTTACTCATTAGCATTATCTCTTGAAATACCATATATCTTAGGGAGAAATTTGAGTTAGCAAATAAGTTTTGATTCGCATTATCTGGTAATTTCTTAAATATAACAATGTTATTCGGACATGTTCCATTCAGCCAATCATCACCAACCTGTCGACTACATTGTCGCCTTGTTTAAAAAAAAAGTGTAGTCGTCCCCAGTACACCTTCGCACGAGGAGGTGCAGTATTTTTGAGTGTGTGTGTGGTGAAGTACTTTTACACTGGACGTGTTAAATCGGGTGCATTATGAGACAACGCTAACACTGATTGGAGGATGATATGATTTAACGTTTTTTGTAATATACTCTTGTCTTTATCACAAGAAAATTAGAAGGCCCATGTATGTGTAACGGTCATGAAACGAAGTGACAATTGTGTACGCGAAAAATTTGGAGTCGCTTCAATTGATACAAAGACAGTGTTTATGCGGTTAAATTATAGAGATTCCTTCCTGTTTCTGAAGTCATATGACGGATTTAGAAAATGGTGAATATAGAATGCACCATTCACTTGTGAAAGTGAGTGTTCTCGTTTGCCTTGGAAATAGCTTTCTGCAGAGGTGGGTCAACACCGACTCTTGAGGACTACACTGTTATGTCCATCATCCAACAAACAATAATGATTCCTATTGTAAATGATGGAGAAAGTGAGTGAGGTGAGAATGAAGATCGAGAAATTGCAATAATATAAAATATAGAGAGCATATTGGGGGACAATGCAACGTACATAGACTGTTGAACAATATGTCGGTATGAACATATAGTAAAAGACAGTGATAGATGAAAATTAAGGTGTACATTATGTGGTATACAGTGTCATGAACAATAAGGTGAAGCGTTTGGGGAACTATATGGTGAAACAGCAACATACCTTTGACAGGTGGAAAAATAGAGCGATAATATCGTTATATAGCAACTCTTGAACGATAGGATAAAACTGTCGGTATGTGTAATAACTGATGAACATTATGGTTGGAATATTGTACTATTGGTAATTGATATCTAAAAATATTTTGACTTACAACGATCGTAGTGGCCAGCGAACAGTGTACTGAAATGTTGTGGAATATGATGACAGTTAATGGAGTAAATGAAACAATCTTCAGAAATAATTCTATTACTTGGAAAATTTAGAATGGTGATTACTTTTCGTCAAAGCCTCGTCACACGTTTGACTGATGGCTTTCACAGCAGTGCCGGGCGGCGGAAGGTAAGTAACATAACTAGTTTGATAGATCACCTTTTAGCTAATTATAATCTGCATTCCAAAAGCCCGCTGGCGTTCATGTCTCACGTAATCATTATCATAAGTATAGGATATATTTCAAAGGTTGATTGGCGTTAGATGTTTTTCTAGTTATATATCTGATAATATCTGATGATAGGATATTGCCCAGTTTCATGTTACGTGTAAAAGGCTGTTTGACTTGTTTGCCAAGTATTTTTCCAATTGATGTATGTTGTACAAAATTTTACGATCATGTTTCAACTTTTATATAATGTTGAACACCTGGATGATTACGGTAAGTTACTGGATGCACAAAACCTGCTGTTGGTAAGTTACTGGATGGAGTAAAACCTGTTGTTGCTAAGCTATTGAATGTAGCAAAACCTGCTCTTCGTACTGATAGGCTATTTTATATGAGTATCAGTGGAGTGTCCTGGAACTTGTTAGTGTTGTTTGTTCTCACTGTTGTCAACTGGTATGGTGGTGTCAACAACTCCCTTGCCTCTGGTATCGGTATGCATCACTAGTTATAATTCAGTTACTTTATGGACTAGGTTTGCTTTTTCTTATACGTTATACTCCATTCCTGATTCTCGAAGCGATATGGCATTGACCAAGCACTTGAATTGCACGTTACGCATGCAAGACTACCTTCGTAGGCAGGGTTATTTGATGAGTTCTCAACGTCCACAGATCGACTGCAGCTCAACGCTGGATATGTAGTGCTCCGCAGAATCCTTGAACAGGTGCCTCACATTTCTCCAGGAATGAACCTGATCTCTTCCATCCTGTTAGATCCTATTGTCTTGTTATCAAACACGAAACCGTACAAGACAAATCTTTTCTTACTTAATTCGATGTACTTGGGAACCATGCTTAGGTTACTGTATCTCAGTCTTACATAATGACTGCTTTTTAGGGTGGAGGAGAAAAGTCGAAGTTTTTAGACTGTCATATCATTGGTTCTGATGAGTTAAGTACTTATTTTCATTGCCACGTGCAATATGTATGGTCTCATATATTCACAAACGTGAGATCTATAATTCTGAAGGCACTTGAGCCCCGCAATTACAAGTTCGAATATTCACTTTGTGTTGTGGGTTTTGTTGTAGCATCTATATTCCCGGGAGAAGTTAGGTGGTGCGTCTATGGTGTCACTTTGAAAACAATGACTTTATGTCCATTTCTTCCCTTTTAGGAAGCTATTATCAGTTTCTAGTACCTGCAGACTATAGATTAACTTCCTGATTTTCCCTTCTCTCCTGATGATCTTCCTTTCACAGTTTTATTATTGTACCACGTTATTTTATCAGGATAAGTTTTGCTCTCTTGTCACACACCTACGATTTTTATTGTCCATGCGTTTTGTTGCGTCTGCACATCTGATTCATCCAAGTGTAAGGTATATTCCAAAAGCTATTTTGGCGCTCATGTTACTACTGATTATAGGTTGTATTTCAAACGCTATTTTGGCAATAATGCTTCCCGGGTTGTCATACGTGAAAAACTGCTTCGTGATTGTTTTAACCAGTGTGTTACCTTTTTTACGCTTTTTGACGAACATGTCGATGGGTTTGTTTACGATGCCTATGTTCCAACTGACTTTATGTGCTAAACCCTGTCGGACGATCAAGTTTTAATTGATTCTGTACAATCTAAAAGCTGTTGGGTAAGCGTGATTTCTACTCTGTTTTATATCGGTCAGGTTAGGTGGATCCCAGGACCCACTTAACAGCCATCATGCAACTGGGATCCAGCCCACTTCCATAGCTACTTCTCCAAGATCTGGCTCTTTTTCTCTTCATTTCTGCCACATTCGTCGTCTTTATTTCAACCTTCTTCCATTTGATCGCCACCTGATTAATTCCGTCCGTGGTTTTTCTACTTCTATGCGAAATCCACCTGTCCAAGGCCGCTTCTCTTTTGCATTATCAGATCTCCAGCTATGTTCTGTATCATCGTTTCCGCTCCAGGAGCGGAGATTATGCCTTTTGTGGTACAAAAGCTCCTAATGTTCGCCTTAGATATCGAGCCTGTTAACTTTGGGGCCATCTGGCTCAAAATCTCTTCGTCTTCCATCATCTTGCTTTTGTGTTTCGTTTATATCCCCGCCCCCCATTTTCTCCGACTATGTACAACTCCGACTGTTTGACTTTCGCCTCGCGCTGATCCTCTGTGCTGGAGATTTCATTGTACACAATGTGGACTAGTAAGTCTCTAACCGGGACGATCCTGGTGGAGCCATGAACTTTTCTTTTCTCTCCTTTAACAATCTGGAACAATGAATCAAACACCCTACTCGAGTTCCCGGCTCTCACGACCGCTCTTCTTACATAACTTCTTAGATCTGAATCCTTCCGCTATATATATACACCATTTTTGCTCCATTCGGGTCCTCTGATCACAATCATAATTCTGGTACTTCCAGTTGGTCACGTCCATCCTCTGCTCCCCATCGAAACGCCAACTTTGGTATATTTTAGGGGACCTATGAGTTTATCCCTGTGCACCATCTCTTGACTTTCTCTGGGATGGGTACTGTTTCTCTGGTCGGGATGCTTCGTATTGTCCTGAAGGCATAGCAGAGGTTACCTAACCGGGGATGGAAGTCTACATCCCATCTGATTCTTTTCAACTCAGACCTCCTGCCCTGATGTTGCCTGTCGTATCCCCAAGACCCCACTCTGCTTTCAGTTCTGCTCTGAATTATAAAAAGAGTGTTCTGACTTAACGTCTTCTTCCACTGCTTTTTTTTCTTAACCAAAAGCATAACCGCAATTTCAGTGATTTTACCTTTCCTACTCTTGTCTAACCTCATCAATCTATCGCTAATTCTCCAGCTGATAAAGTCGTTCTCTGTGGCACTTTGTTTTGCCCTACCTCAACTTTAGATGTGTCCCCACCCTTGAGGCTTGGACCTGTGGCAAGTGATTTGCTGCTGCTTTCCACGACTTCTCGTAGACTAGGATTGGCTGTATGATGTCTCTCTTCCCTCTAACAGCTAAGGTGTGGAATTATTCTCGTTTTGTCTTTTGTTTTTCTTCTTCAGAGTCGGGTGTAAGAACACTTACGGAGCCCTTATTAATTTCTACTTTGTCTTCATCCTTTTTCATCTGAGATGACTTTGGGTCATTTAATTTATCTGTGCCATGTTGGTCCCTGTAATAAAATGCTTACAGACAATTATGCTCTGAATCTATATTCATTGTCGATCGTTCTTTGGCGATCATGCTTCACTTGTTTATGAGTTCAACGTTACTTGGCGATTAAGTTTCAGCTTATTTTTACATGTCATACAGAACATAAAGGTAGAGAAAATTGTGATTGTAAATTTAACGCTGTTTGGCGATCAAGTTTCAGCTAATGGCATGTCAGGTAATATAAGTGTAAAGGGAATTGTAGAAGGCTGACTGGTTCATGGAAGGCCACTGTTGTATACACCCAACCTGTATTAGGTATTGTAGCACCATGGACGAGTGTGACAGACGCCAGGAGACTGTAGCCCTTCTTGTAGCATAGGCTTCACGACGTGTCGGGTCGCCCGATCGAGTGGTGTGTCGTGTCTTGTGGTGGGTATGATTCAAGTGCCGCTGGGGAGCCTAGTATTATCTCCTCAAATTCCAATCAAGAGTCGTGGATCAAATTTTCATTGGAACCGTAAACAGATAAAAGTTTTAATACAGTCAAGAGTCGTAGATCAAATTTTCATTTGAAATTGCGTAAGTATATAAAAGTTTTAATATCAAAACTACAAAAGTTGTGATTATAATTTGCTATGCATCCTAACGGAGGGTTTTGTTAAAATGAAAAAAAAGTAGATATATTCAGAGTATTGTGAAATTCGACGAGTACAGCTGTAGTTTGACAACGAAAAGTTGCTTGAGTTGCCACTGAGCTAACAAACGTTATAACATGCTTTAAATGTGAACAAAATTTTCATAAATGACGTTCTATAAGCTAGAAAGATTGAAAGTGTCTGCAGGTATTGGAATCTATTAACATGACTTCGTTCATGCAGTCATATGTAGGCATGAGTTAGGATAAAAGATTATTACCCTCACGGATCGATGATAATGGAGTTATCATCATTTCCAACCATCATTTATAGTAAAGTCCAATTTGAGTTCCTATAAAGGAGTGAGCAACGTAGTTCATCTGTAGGAAACAGTAAACGAAGCTCTTGTCAGAATATAAAGCCATGTTATTGTCTATTTGTACTGCACGAGGTTGGGGGGAAGGGTTAAGTAATGGAAGGATTGTGTTACGACTGGTAGCAGGTGTGGCGTTGTGGTCGCTTATTCTATATGGGTTTTCAGCTGTAAGCTGCCCACAATGTTTCTTGTTTTATTATACCCTTTTTTTGATATTGATCACTCCATGGATCAATGTTGGTGCTCAACATACAAGCTGTTAATCTTTATAAAGTGTCAACAAGAAACCATCGGTTTTGTGACCGTATTATTTTGTTCCAATCACTGATGCCGAGAATCACTAAAAACGTTTTCTTCATATGTTAACAAACCAGTGTCTGGGGAGCCACTGGCTAACATAGAGAGACGCACTGCCGACACTGTGGCCATTGTCATGAGTGTGGTTGGGTATTGGTGAAGGAGGTGGCTTGGCTCTACAACAATTGTTTCCTACCCCTCGATGGTCTAGTGTTCGTGGATGCGTGTCATGCATAGCGTTTACAGTGAAAAATACACAGCTACTGCACTTGTAAAACATAGACTACAGTTCTATAGGAATAACGTCAGTGATCTTGAAAAAAAAATGTTTGCTTTGATAATTATTTTAACGTCGAAAAATCATTCTAACGTTAACTGCCTTTCCCAGTGAACAGATTAGGGATATGGATTACAACCCTATACAGATATAGTAAAATAGTTTTCACTTTTGCTGTTTGTAATTTGTTCGTCCACTCAAGCTTCCAGCCCAGTTTCCACACCAGACAGTTTGTTATATTGTAAAGAACAGTTTTGTGACCTGCTGTAATGATGCTCTTTGGGGCATGAATTACAAGTTATATTCATGGAAATAAACTGCATATTGTTCTGATGTTAAGGATGTGTGGAAATGAAACACAGGAATGAAATCCTTATTGACACACACTTTCACATCTTTCACGGGCATCGATCGCTTTGCTCACCTAATCCAGCAAAGATGTGGCCACACTGTAGGCCACACATCCTTGATGCCCCTACGACTCTTACCTCCCACTCCCGACAGATGATGATGGACCACAAGTTATCGATTTGGTACAGGTCACATCCTACTCTGGGCCGGTTGATTAACTCTACTTCAGGTTACGCATAAAGCCGCTGTCTCACCATCCTACTCGTGTGCAATAGGCTGGTTTTATCAGAAGAGATAGCCATGGCATGTACAGAGGTCAACAAACATCAACCTTAATCAATATATTCATCACCGTCCAGTCAACCATCAGTGTTTACCATTTCGTTTGGTCCATAGGCCTGCATCCATCCTCAGTGCCGTGGTCACTCATCCACTACACCACCCTTTCGATGATGTGCTTAGGGAGGTGTCCGGTGTTCCTTGTCCTTCAACGCTGTCTTGCTCCCGCTATTAGTGAGGTGTAAAAGTCTTTTCATCGGTGAATATTACTGATTACCAGTACTCAAGGTCATCCGCTATACTCTGGAGCAAAGCCGAAACGACCATCCTTATCTGAATTTCTCAGTGTACCCTCTGTGGCTGGACTATAACGTTGAAGGTTATTTATGTAAAGGGCGTGAACTTCCCTGCTGAAGTTATTGGCCTCTCGTCAGCCGCCTTGGTGACTGTTACAGCGTCCTCTTGGCAAGTGGCGAGTCTTGGTCGTCGACTGCGTGTGTCCAATGACCTGAACTTATACCTGCCTTACGTTTGCTCCCTAGTAAACAGTGGGAGGAGCGTTGCCTGTCACTCGTGGCAGCTCGCCCACTGTTTCCCCAGACTTTCGCATTCCACTGGTACGTCCTCGACCAGATAATGACACCAGGGAAGTTGTCACGACTCGTTGGCATTCCTGTATGGATGACACAAAATTCTAAACCTGTTATAGAGATGTTATGGATCATTATGATTTATTTAGTCAGTATATGAATTATCATCTCAGCAATGCAAAAAAGCTTTATTGATAACTGCACATCTATAAATGGCAATCACTCCAAGTGACCGTGACGATATTCTTTACTTTAGAAACTGGGGGAGTGGGAAACAGTATCGATATTAAGACTTCAACAGCAACATACAATAATACATAAGGAATCCAGAGTCTCGCCTCTGATTGTTCATAATGAGTAGTTTTGCTGGAAACCTCGCAATCACACAGCAGTTGGCGCTCAGGTATAGCTCGATATTGCTTCGATCATGCTGCAGCGAGAATTTTTACCACGTTTATGCTTGTCCAGTCAACATGTTCAAACTTCCCTGTGATTTAGGCAAAACATGTATTGTAATCTGTTCCATTCGTCAACAACACTATTTACAAACCAGTGCCTATTTATCCCCCCCTTTGTCTCGTTTGGAAACTTTGTTCCGAAGTGGTTAAGAAGATTTTGTAATTGTGATATCTTACAAAAGGTAATGATTAGACGCCCTTGCACTGTACTCCCTGTATATTCGGTTTCTTTAGTCTGTCTCCGTAAGTTTTCTGGTATTTGATACCAGTGTTGTCATGCTTCTTTGTATACTTTTGACAGAACCGATATTCATTCCACAACTGGGCGAACAAAAGCGAGCCGTGGAACGCAGATGAGTAAGGCTTTAACTAAAGCTGAATAGAGCTTTGCAATAACATTTTGCTTATATTTTTCGATGCGAACCCAAGTATTTTGACTTTATTCCTCACATAGTTCACTTTTGCCTTGACTTTATATCCGAGCTAAGCATCATTCTTAGCTCTCGCTTGCAAGCTTATTTGTCTATTTCAACATTATCAAGCCAGTAGTTTATATTCCTGCCTCTTACCTCTAAGATCAGTACTTTACACGTCTCGATGCTGATCTACATATGCCACTTCTTTATCCAGTCCGAGAGTATTGTAGTTAGGTTTATCCTGCAGTGCTGTAGATCTTTCTCTCGCTTTATTATCCGTCAATGAACACCTGTAGTTTTGGATTATCAGTACAAATGATCAATAACAAGTCCGAGGATGGAATCCTTCGGAACACCACTTGTGACTGGCTCAGGTCAGATATTTGCCATATTGATCTTAACTTCTGTTTTCTGTCCATTACCTAAGTCTTTATCCAGTTTGATACTTTTTTCATCTAACAAAGTACGACTTGACCTTTGTGTGACACCTTACCAAAGTTTTACTTAAATTGAGATGAGTGTTATAATGTGTCTTGTCGTTTTCCGTTGTTTCATATGTTTCAAAGAAAAATGGAAGTATATTACTGAAACATGAACTGTCCGTAGTGAAGCTATGCTGTAAAACATCTATTGATCTGGTTTTCAAGGGGACACTGAAACTGGATGGACAGTAATTTTTTGTCGCAACTTTTCTACTACAGAAATCGAACTGTGATCTGAGACGAGTGGCTGAGTGAACCTTAGCGAGCATCCATGACTCTAGTACGTCATCTGAATTCATAGACTTTTTAGAGAGATCAGCCAATGGACTCCTTAGGTTTTCTCTCCATTCCATGAAAATTCTAGGAAATACTTCGTTAGCGCCAAGGGCCTGACTCGCTTTCAAGCATCTTTGTTTAAGAACGACACGTTTAATTGTTACCTCGTTTTCTTTTCGGACTCTGTACAATTTTATGATAGCTTATTCCTCGTTTCTTTTGTAAATAGAGACAGGAAATGATTAGTTATAACTCATATAATCTTTTTTGCTTGTAAGTCGTCTTATGGCTGTTTTCAGAGCCCCAGATTTCCGTTGAACCATTGTTTGATTTACTTGATAAACCCTGTAGAATTTGAATTTAGTCTTTGCCACCGTACCTTCACAATCCCTTTTGAATTTTCCGATGTCGTTTTATTTAACTTGTCCTCGTATATCTCTGAGCTTGTGCTTTAAGTTACCCCCTTCTTTTCAATGTCTGTCGAGGCTCCACATCGATCGATGATACATTGGTACCGAGCATTTTCATGTACTTTGCAATATACATAACATCATTAGCGCAATAGCACAATCACTTTTGCTTTTATCATTGCCGTCCAGTAATGTCCCCCATCATCACGCCCAATTTCCGCACACTCATTGCCATCAAACAGGACATAAACAATATCATTACTTTCTTCAGTATACTCATTATCAGAAGGGATCTCCATATCATCAATCAAGGGTCATCCAAATTTCCTACTAACACCTTTAACTGGTGTTCCCCTTCTCACTGGTGTACGATACTAGTGGTTCAGATGGGGACGGTAGAGTGATATCACCACCTCGCTGCATACCAATATTGGACCATTTGAACCACTGGGCCTTCCGTGGTGTAGTGGTTAGCTCTCCTGACCGTGACGTATTCAAGGCCCTCCCAGGTTGAGCGCAAAGGTTCGAATCCTGGTTGCGGCAGTCGGCAATTGTGTGTGTGTATATATATATATATATATATATATATATATATATATATATATATTTAGAGAGAGAGAGAGAGAGAGAGAGAGAGAGAGAGAGAGAGAGAGAGAGAGAGAGAGAGAGTTGATGAAATGGCTTTGTTAAGGGTCTCAGTTGCCTGTGCCATCTCACCTAACAAGATAGCCAAGTGATCCTTAAACACTGTACCTCCATAAAGTGTCAGTAAGGCAAAGGCGCTGACCGGTATCTCGGCATTGTATGTACTTTTTGAACGGTGGTTACGGGCCAATAGACTGTAGAATCCGAGGAAATGAAGGGGAACTCATCACAGACACTGGGTGTAGTAATTTGTTACCCAGGCTACCATCAAACAAGCTCAGTCGACGACTTAACGTTTGCTGATTCTTTGCTCAGAGTCGCCACAATTTGCTTGAATCTATGTAAATTCATTATGTAAATTCACGTAATGATATGTCATTTCAAATGTATTCTGTGGTTCCTTTTTGAGAGAATTGTTAACGTGCCATCTTTTCAATTAATGTCGAGTTTTGGGAAGAGCAAAATCAACGGACGAATACATTCGGCCGTGAAAAGTGGGCGAAGTGAGGAATTACTTGTGATTGCTGTTAACAGATTCAGTTGGGTTGCTCGCGTCGTTTCTGAACGCTAACTTAAATACAAAGATAAAAACATGATATGAAAAGAAATGCAGGAGGCCTGCTTGAATCACGTGAGGCTGGATTTATGTGCACCCAGTGTTTATTAGTCTTGTATCTACCTAAGACCTTGTTTATAACTCCTCAAAGTGCTGGCATGAATGACCTTACATAGTAACCTGTTCCATCCATCTAGACTCGTTATTATTTTCTGTTGCACCTAACAATCTTTATAGAATGCAACTCTTGTTTTCTTGATCAGTCTGTTTAGTGACATGAAAAGTTCTCATTGACCTACATATATCTTTAAGCTCACTTCTATCAGTTATCTTGTATGGTTATCGAACTGTACCGGTGTCATTGAGGTACGACTAACATTAAAGCTTGATCTGATGCCTGGTTGATGATATGTCTTCTTTAACGCAAGGAAATGTAGAGTAATGAAGATGGTCCACAGTGTTAGACGGCCTCGGTATTGATCTTAGCTGACAGGCTATAAGGTGCAGAAATATGTTTGCGAGGGAGACTTAGGAGTAGTGAAGGTGAAAATTGTCTGCTGATAAATATTAGAACACTGATGTGTGTTGATACGGAACCATTCATCAGGCTGTTCAGAACCCACTTTAGACCAAATTTAGATATGCTTCTCAAGTTTTGCGTCACAACACTTCAAGAAGTACAATTAACAGGGAGAGTCCAGAGGAGGGAAACAAAGTACCAGAGGAAAGAAAGATAAGTTACAGTGAAAGGTTAGAGGCCTTGAATTAGTTAACCATGGATGAAAGAAGAGGAAACGGTTACCTTTGATTATGCAGACAGTATACATGTCTTCGGAAGGGGCAAGGAGATGAGAACCGGAGGCCACGAGACAATATGAAGCGAGGAACCTGTTAAGGTAGTTTGAAAGACATACTTTTATTGTACAGGTATAGTTCATGAATGTAATAAAGCAAGTCATGACATTGTAGATATGGACAGCTGACAGAAATTTTTATATGTGTATAATAGTAGAACAGGTTTAAGAGATGGTGAACCAAGGGTATGACACTCCCTTCCCGTAGAGTACAAACGGGTTACTAAAAGTAGGCACCTTACACACACACACACACACACACACACACGCACACACACACACACACACACACACACACATACATACATAGAAATATATCCGCTTGGAAATATGTTTGCATGCGCACACATACATATATGTAAGCATAAACTCGTGTATACATACATACGTACACCCACTTGTTGTATATTCAATCAAAAGCAGAATCATAAAAACTTCTACAAATCTCAGAGTCTAAACTTTTATGGTTGTCATGTGAACCATAACTCATCCGGGCCGGCAGGATATATAGAGGCGGCTCAGGGGCAGCAACATCAGAGCACTACACCCTTACATCTGTCAGTCCTCACACTCACTGATGATGATATAGCAAACAGCAAACCTACCTCGAGTCTGTGTCACATGAGAATATCAAACCACTTGACAATACGCATTCATTCGTGCGTGTTTACTGTTAATACATTATGTTGGTTTACCCGGTAGTTGTGGATAACTAGTTCGTCTCATCCCTGTGTAATTGATACGCACAGTGTATGGAATATATATATATATATATATATATATATATATATATATATATATATATATATATATATATATATATATATTATCCCTGGGGATAGGGGAGAAAGAATACTTCCCACGTATTCCCTGCGTGTCGTAGAAGGCGACTAAAAGGGGAGGGAGCGGGGGGCTGGAAATCCTCCCCTCTCATTATTTTTTTTTGATTTTCCAAAAGAAGTAACAGAGAAGGGGGCCAGGTGAGGATATTCCCTCAAAGGCCCAGTTCGCTGTTCTTAACGCTACCTCGCTAACGCGGGAAATGGCGAATAGTTTGAAAGAAAAAAAGAAGATATATATCCGCGGCAGGTTTGCGGCAGGGGTGTGTGATGTCTCCATGGTTGTTTAATTTGTTTATGGATGGGGTTGTTAGGGAGGTGAATGCAAGAGTTTTGGAAAGAGGGGCAAGTATGAAGTCTGTTGGGGATGAGAGAGCTTGGGAAGTGAGTCAGTTGTTGTTCGCTGATGATACAGCGCTGGTGGCTGATTCATGTGAGAAACTGCAGAAGCTGGTGACTGAGTTTGGTAAGGTGTGTGAAAGAAGAAAGTTAAGAGTAAATGTGAATAAGAGCAAGGTTATTAGGTACAGTAGGGTTGAGGGTCAAGTCAATTGGGAGGTGAGTTTGAATGTAGAAAAACTGGAGGAAGTGAAGTGTTTTAGATATCTGGGAGTGGATCTGGCAGCGGATGGAACCATGGAAGCGGAAGTGGATCATAGGGTGGGGGAGGGGGCGAAAATTCTGGGAGCCTTGAAGAATGTGTGGAAGTCGAGAACATTATCTCAGAAAGCAAAAATGGGTATGTTTGAAGGAATAGTGGTTCCAACAATGTTGTATGGTTGCGAGGCGTGGGCTATGGATAGAGTTGTGCGCAGGAGGATGGATGTGCTGGAAATGAGATGTTTGAGGACAATGTGTGGTGTGAGGTGGTTTGATCGAGTAAGTAACGTAAGGGTAAGAGAGATGTGTGGAAATAAAAAGAGCGTGGTTGAGAGAGCAGAAGAGGGTGTTTTGAAATGGTTTGGGCACATGGAGAGAATGAGTGAGGAAAGATTGACCAAGAGGATATATGTGTCGGAGGTGGAGGGAACGAGGAGAAGAGGGAGACCAAATTGGAGGTGGAAAGATGGAGTGAAAAAGATTTTGTGTGATCGGGGCCCGAACATGCAGGAGGGTGAAAGGAGGGCAAGGAATAGAGTGAATTGGAGTGATGTGGTATACCGGGGTTGACGTGCTGTCAGTGGATTAGAGCGGGGCATGTGAAGCATCTGGGGTAAACCATGGAAAGCTGTGTAGGTATGTATATTTTGCGTGTGTGGACGTATGTATATACATGTGTATGGGGGTGGGTTGGGCCATTTCTTTCGTCTGTTTCCTTGCGCTACCTCGCAAACGCGGGAGACAGCGACAAAGCAAAAAAAAAAAAAAAAAAAAAAAAAAAAAATATATATATATATATATATATATATATATATATATATATACATATATATATATATATATTTATATTTGCATCTGCCTTCAAAAGTGAATCCTTTTTCGGCGATACACAATCGGCAATACGTGATGTCAGTAAAAGAAAAAGGGGATACCAAGTGAAAATATTGGCAGTGTTTTGTATCCGACAACCTGGTCTTCCCCAGCCTGAGGTTATTTTCGTGCACCAGCAAGCCTGCCAGCCAGGTAGTCCACAGGATACGTCAGTTGTTTTTTTTTTCCCCTAACAAAATCCACAGATAAACACGAAAATAAAGTAATCTGTTCCCTGGCGCGAGTGGATCATTGGCAGTATTTGCTATCTAGTACCTGCTCTCCCCTCGCTGATGTCATTTTTCATATAACCATTTATGACCATGGGGTGTGCTAGTTCAAGCTGGAGCCCCACTGAATGGCAGCCTCCAGATAACCTTGAATTTGAATCTATTAAATCTATTAAAAATATATGTGTCAGAGGTGGAGGGAACAAGGATAAGCGGCGGACCAAATTGGAGGTGGAAGGATGGAGAGAAAAAGATTTTGAGCGATCGGGGCCTGAACATACAGGAGGGTGAGAGGCGTGCAAGGAATATAGTGGATTGGAACGATGTGGTATACCGGGGTCGATGTGCTGTCAGTGGACTGAACCAGGAAAGGTCTGTGGGGCCTGGATGTGGATAGGGAGCTGTGGTTTCGGTGCATTAGACATGACAGCTAGAGGCTGAGTGTGAACGAATGTGGCTTTTTTATCTGTTTTCGTAGCGCTATCTCGCTGAAGCATTAAATAGCGATGGTGTGTTCTCTGGGGCGGGGTAGCGACAAGTATGAATATATACATGTGTATTTCTGTATATGTCTATATGTGTATGTATATGTATATATATGCTCGTATATGGGCGTTTATATATATATATATATATATATATATATATATATATATATATATATATATATATATATATATATATTATACTTAATCGCCGTCTCCCGCGTCAGTGAGGTAGATCAAGGAAACAGGCGAGGAATGGCCCAACCCATACACTCACATATGCATTCATATACATTTCAACGTATATATAGACATATATAGACATATACATATATACATATGTACATATTCATACTTGCTGCCTTCATCCATTTCCGTCGCCATCCCGCCACACATAAGATAGCATCCCCCCTGCGAGGTATCGCCAGGAAAGAAAAAAAAAGGCCACATTCGTTCACACTCACTATAGCTGTGATGTGTGATGCACCGAGACCACAGCTCCGTTTCCGCATCTAGGCCCCCACAGACCTTGATGTGGAAAGGGAGCTGTGGTGTCGGTGTATTACACATGACATCTCTCTCTCTCTCTCTCTCTCTCTCTCTCTCTCTCTCTCTCTCTATATATATATATATATATATATATATATATATATATTCATATGTGTGTGTGTGTGTGTGTGTGTGTGTGTGTGTGTGTGTGTGTGAGTGGATGGGGCATTCTTCGTCTCTTTCCTGACGCTATTTCGCTGACTAGGGAAGCAGCGATTAACTGCAATAAGAAATGTATATATATATGGTGGGATGAAGAAGTTAGATTATTAGTGAAAGAGAAGCGAGAGGCATCTGGACGATTTTTGCAGGGTAATTGTGCAAATGACTGGGAGATGTATAAAAGAATGAGGCAGGAGGTCAAGAGAAAAGTGCAAGAGGCGAAAAAGAGGGCAAATGAGAGTTGGGGTGAGAGAGTATCATTAGATTTTAGGGAGAATAAAAAGATGTTTTGGAAGGAGCTAAATGGAGTGCGTAAGACAAGGGAACAAATGGGAACATCAGTGAAGGGGGCTAATGGGGAGGTGATAACAAGTAGTGGTGATGTGAGAAGGAGATGGAGTGAGTATTTTGAAGGTTTGTTGAATGTGTTTGAGATAGAGTGGCAGATATAGGGTGTTTGGTCGAGGTGGTGTGCAAAGTGAGAGGGTTAGGGAGAATGATTTGGTAAAGAGAGAAGAGGTAGTAAAAGCTTTACGGAAGATGAAAGCCGGCAGGCAGCGGGTTTGGATGGTATTCCAGTGGAATCTATTAAAAAAGGGGTGACTGTATTGTTGACTGGTTGGTAAGGTTATTTAATGTATGTATGATTCATGGTGAGGTGGCTGAGGACTGGCGGAATGCTTGCATAGCGCCATTGTACAATGGCAAAGGGGACTCATAGGAATATCTTGATCACGCGCAAAATTGTGATCCTTTCCAATATATATATATATATATATATATATATATATATATATATATGATGAAGAATGTGTGGAAGGAAAGAACATTATCTTGGAGAGCAAAAAATGGGTATGTTTGAAGGAATAGTGATTCCAACAATGAAATATGGTTGTGAGGCATGGGCTATTGATGTAATTGTATGGAGGAGGGTGGATGTGTTGGAAATGAAATTGTGTGAGGACGATATGTGGTGTGAGGTGGTTTGATCGAGTAAGTAATGTAAGGGTAAGAGAGATGTGTGGTAATAAAAAGAGTGTGGTTGAGAGAGCAGAAGAGGGTGTTTTGAAATGGTTTGGTCACATGGAGAGAATGAGTGAGGAAAGATTGACCAAGAGGATATATGTGTCAGAGGTGGAGGTAACGAGGAGAAGTGGGAGACCAAATTGGAGGTTGAAGGATGGAGTGAAAGAGATTTTGAGCGATCGGGGCCTGAACATACAGGAGGGTGAAAGGTGTGCAAGGAAAAGAGTGAATTGGAACGATGTGATATATATATATATATATATATATATATATATATATATATATATATATATATATATATATATATATATTTATATGTATATTATCCCTGAGGATAGGGGAGAAAGAATACTTCCCACGTATTCCCTGCGTGTCGTAGAAGGCGATTAAAAGGGGAGGGAGCGTGGGGCTGGAAATCCTCCCCTCGTTTTTTTTTTTTAATTTTCTAAAAGAAGGAACAGAGAAGGGGGCCAGGTGAGGATATTCCCTCAAAGGCCCAGTCCTCTGTTCTTAACGCTACCTCGCTAACGCGGGAAATGGCAAATAGTTTGAAAGAAAAAGAAAAAGATATATATATATATATATATATATATATATATATATATATATATATATATATATATTTTTTTTTTTTTTTTTTTTTTTTTCTTTTTTTGCTGTCTCCCGCGTTTGCGAGGTGGCGCAAGGAAACAGACGAAAGAAATGGCCCAACCCCCCCCCACATACACATGTATATACATACGTCCACACACGCAAATATACATACCTACACAGCTTTCCATGGTTTACCCCAGACGCTTCACATGCCTTGATTCAATCCACTGACAGCACGTCAACCCCGGTATACCACATCGCTCCAATTCACTCTATTCCTTGCCCGCCTTTCACCCTCCTGCATGTTTAGGCCCCGATCACACAAAATCTTTTTCACTCCATCTTTCCACCTCCAATTTATATATATATATATATATATATATATATATATATATATATATATATATATATATATATATATATATATATATATAATGTATTTACATATATGTATATGAGAGTAAATGTTAATAAGAGCAAGGTTATTAGGTACAGTAGGGTTGAGGGACAAGTCAATTGGGAGGTAAGTTTGAATGGAGAAAAACTGGAGGAAGTGAAGTGTTTTAGATATCTGGGAGTGGATTTGGCAACGGATGGAACCATGGAAGCGGAAGTGAATCATGGGGGGGGGGGGGTGCGAAAGTTCTGGGTGCGTTGAAAAATGTGTGGAAATCGAGAAAGTTATCTTGGAAAGCAAAATTGGGTATGTTTTGAACGAATAGTGGTTCCAACAATGTTATATGATTGCGAGGCGTGGGCTATAGATAGAGTTGTGCGGAGGAGGGTGGATGTGCTGGAAATGAGATGTTTGAGGACAATATGTGGTGTGAGGTGTATTGATCGAATAAGTAATGACAGGGTAAGAGAGATGTGTGGTAATAAAAAGACTGTGGTTGAGAGAGCAGAAGAGGGTGTTTTAAATGGTTTGGTCACATGGAGAGAATGAGTGAGGAAAGATTTACTACGAGGATATATGTGTCATAGGTTGAGGGAATGAGAAGTGGGAGACCAAATTGGAGGTGGAAAGATGGAGTGAAAAAGATTTTGAGTGATCGGGGCCTGAACATGCAGGAGGCTGAAAGACGTGCAGAGAATAAAATGAATTGGAACGATGTGGTATACCGGGGTCGACGTGCTGTCAATGGATTGAACCAAGGCATGTGAAGCGGGTGGTGTAAACCATGGAAAGTTTTGTGTTGCCTGGATGTGGAAAGGGAGCTGTGGTTTCGGTGCATTATACATGACAGCTAGAGACTGAGTGTGAACGAATGTGGCCTTTGTTGTCTTTTACTAGCGCTACCTCGCGCATTTTTGGGGGGAGGGGGTTTTCATTTCATGTGTGGCGGGGTGGCGACAGGAATGAATAAGGGCAGACTGTATGAATTATGTACATGTGTATATATGTATATGTCTGTGTGTGTATATATATGTATACGTTGAGATGTATAGGAATGTATATGTGCTGTGTGTGGACGTGGACGTGTATGTATATACATGTGTATGTGGGTGGGTTGGGCCATTCTTTCGTCTGTTAACTCTCTGGCTGCCTCTCTGGCGCGTGAGACAGCGACAAAGTATAATACACATATATATATATATATATATATATATATATATATATATATATATATATATATATATATATATATATATGATAGGTAGATAGATGGATATATGTGTGAATATATGGTAAACCTCTCCGTACTTAGAATATGTATGGATATGATGAAGTTCATGATTATTTTATTCCGTTAATTCGCTCTACACAAACCCAGCGCGTTTCTGCCAGTTTTCCAAGCAATATCTGGCAACTGACTAAAAGGCCTTAATTACGGGTATATTGCAGTTAACACAGGAACTCGTGCTACGTTTCCGTCACCCAGGGAAAGACGGGGTGTAAACGTACGTTTCTGTCAGCAAGACGGGCCCGTGATACAGTAACACTAGTTTTTTGGCTTGGTGTCTTTGCACTTGATTACTTTTCATACGTACTCAAAAATGCATGATGCAGCAGCTTTATTTTGTGGTCAGAAATAATGTTAGTCTTGAAGCTCTCCACTTGGCTTTAACAGCTACGTACTGTCTGCACGATTACTGTAACTAATGAACGAATTGTGTTTGCCGTCTCTTTCGTAATTATTTATACCTGGTTTTCTTCGGTACAGCTGCAACCTCCTATCACATCCTTCCATTTATTCTTCATTCCTATCATTTTCATGCACTTTCCCGCTGCACCTAGCTAGTGGCTATGTCCTTCCCAGCCGAAAACCCTATCGTTTGAGAGCGTATATCGTCAGGTGCAAGTTTTGTAGGTTAATGGTGTTTGTTTCCGTTAGATATTGCACATTGTAATATTACCTTTCATCTCGTGATCAAACATGAAATGACTTCATAGTTATGGATATTTGCAAATAGCAGAATCATAAACAAAACACTGTTTACAACTTCCTCATTCCTGCAGTGTGATTAAACCTGCATACCTGACGGTACAAATAAATTGCCAGGGGACATAATTATGTAACAATTTACTTATTCATAATTAACGCAGAACCTCTTTCAAGGAAAGGGTCCTGGTGTCAGCAGTTCTTTCGTAGAGGTCCCTGCTGCCCTAGACTGCGCTGATTCCAGTAGCTGGGGAATGTGGACACCTTTGGAGTGAGAATTCATTGAACGCGCCTGTGAATCTAATTCGACATTATATACATGTTGTTCATAAGAGGGTTATGATTCCTATGGATGTTGTCCTCTTCCTTAATATGTTTTCGTATTTTATGACGCTACACATCCTTCCAGTAGCTTGTCCCGCACCGTGCGACTGGTCATGTATAGAACCGTGCGAACCGATCATGTGATACGTGACAACTGTCATACTACTGTAACTCTCTGTAGGTTTGGTTCCCTCCCGCTCTCGTCCCCCCTTACCTCGACATCTCATCTCATCTCTCTGAGTCACTCCTTTTGACATTTCCGATTATAGTTATATTTTTGATGGTTCTCTCTCTCTCTCTCTCTCTCTCTCTCTCTCTCTCTCTCTCTCTCTCTCTCTCTCTCTCTCTCTCTCTCTCTCCTTCCCTCCCTCACTCCCCTTCATCACCTTTTCTCCTTCCTCCAGTGATGGCGTTCGTAGGAATCCACCAGAATTATCAGAACTTCAGTGGTACTCCGGGGAGAGTAGTATTCCTTTTTGTACTCCCCCCTTCCTACCTCGCCACAACCTTATGCTTTTCCATCACACTTTTTATTGAGACTGTGATAAAAGCGTCATTTTTGAGTGAGATATTACGATCTCCGAGATATTACGGACGTATTATGAGATTTTGAGGACGCACGCGATTTAAGGAAATGCAAGATCTAAGGACCTTCGAGATTTAAGGACCATTGGGATTTAAGGACCCCACGAGATTTTAGGGACTACTACATTATGTAAGGACGTACGAGATTACTTAACTCCCCACCCCCACCAAAACCATCACCTCACGCCTAATACGGTCTGTCCCTCCTATAACGACGTTCATAGTTATGGCCTGCGCCATTACTCTATTCCTATGATAACTTCTCCATTATACTGTCCGTCCATTACTTCAGCACTGGGACTTCCCCTTCCTATCGTCCATTACCTTACCATAATGGCGTTAGTTCCTCGTTTTCCTCAGCGCCTAAAGTGAAAGTCAAGCTAATGGGAAAACTTGCGGCTCAACCTGAATATATAAGACCACCAAATTTACAGCAGGAAGCATTCTAGGAGAAGAAAATGAAAAGGAATGGTCTATTTGCTAAAAAACCGTCTTATTATATGGCACCAGAAGTACTGTATATCATAATTATCATAACAGGATCTAGGTTATATAGTCTCCTGCCTTGGTAAACACTAGATGCAAAAAACCATATATATATATATATATATATATATATATATATATATATATATATATATATATATATATATTATTATTATTATTGTTATTATTATTGTTATGATACTTATTCGTTGTTTCCCGCGTCAGCTAGGTAGCGCAAGGAAACAGGTGTAGAATGACCCAACCCTCCCACATACACATAAATATACATAAACGCCCGTACACGCACATATGCATACATATACATTTCAAAGTATACATACACGTACATATACATATATACACATATACATATTCATACTTGTTGCCTTCATCTATTCACGTCGCCACCCAGCCACACAGGAAGCAGTTCAATCCATTGACAGCACGTCGACGCCGGTATACCACATCGTTCCAATTTCCTTGTACTCCTTTCACCCTCCTGCAAGTTCAGGCCGATATCGCTCAAGATCTTTTTCGCTCCATCTTTCCACCTCCAATTTGGTCTCGCGCTTCTCCTTGTTCCCTCCACCTTTGACCCATATATCCTCTTTGTCAATTTTTCTTCACTCATTCTCTCCATGTGTGCAAACCATTTCAACACACGCTCTTCTACTCTTTCAACTACACTCTTTTCATTACCATACATCTCTCTTACCCTTTCATTACTTACTCGATCAAACAACCTCACACCACATACTATCCTCAAGCATTTCATTTCCAACACCACCCTCCTCCGCACAACCCTATCAATAGCTCATGCCTCGCAAACGTATAACATTGCTGGAACCACTGTTCCTTCAAACATACCCATTTTTGCTCTCCGAGATAACGTTCTCGCCTTCCACACATTTTTACAACGCTCCCAGAACCTTTGTCCCCTACCCCACCCTGTGACTCACTTTCACTTCCATGGTTCCATCCGCTGCTAAGTCCACTTCCAGATATCGAAGACACTTCACTTCCTCCAGTTTTTGTGCATTCAAACTTACCTCCCAATTAACTTGCCCCTCAACCCAACTGAATCAAATAACCTTGCTCATATTCACATTTACTCTTAAATTTCTCTTTTCACACACTACCAAACTCAGTCAGCAGCTTCTGCAGTTTCTCACCCGAATCATCCACCAGCGCAATATCATCAGCGAACAACTGACTAACTTCCCAAGCCCTCTCATCCAGAACAAACTGCATACTTGCCCCTCTCTCCAAAACTCTTGCATTTACTTCCCTAACAACCCTATCCATAAACAAATTAAACAACCATGGAGACATCACGCACCCCTGCCGAAAACCAACATTATCTGGGAACCAATCACTTTCCCCCCTTCCTACTCGTACATGTCTTACATCCTTGGTAAAAACTTTTCACTGCTTCTAGCAGCAAACCTCCCACACCATATACTCTTAATACCTTCCACAGAGCATCTCTATCAACCCTATCATATGCCTTCTTCACATCCATAAATGCGACATACACATCCATCTGATTTTCTAAGTATTTCTCACATACATTCTTCAACGCAAACACCTGATCCACACATCCTCTACCACTTCGGAAACCACATTGCTCTTCCCCAATCTGATGCCCTGTACATGCCTTTACCCTCTCAGTCAAAATCCTCCCATATAATTTCCCAGGAATACTCAAAACAGACTTATGCCTCTAATGCCTCCAATTCGAACACTTACCTTTGTCCCTTTTGCCTTTGTACGATAGCACTATGCATGCATTCCGCCAATCCTCAGGCACTTCATCATGATCTACACATACATTAAACATCCTTATCAACCAGTCAACAACACAGTCATCCCATTTTTTGATAAATTCCGCTGCAATACCATCCAAATCCGTCGCCTTGCCGGCTTTCATCTTCTACAAAGCTTTCACTACCTCTCCTCTGTTTACCAAACCATTCTCCTTGACCCTTTCACTTCGCACACCACCTCGACCAAAACACCTTATATCTGCCACTCTATCATCAAGCACATTCAACAAACCTTCAAAATACTCACCCCATCTCCTTCTCACTTCATCACTACTTGTTATTTCCTCCCCATTTGCCCCCTTCGCCGAAGTTCCCATTTGTCCTCTTGTCTTATGCACGTTATTCACCTCTTTTCAAAACATCTTTTTATTCTCCCTAAAATTTAAGGAGACTCTCTCACGCCGACTCTCATTTGCCCTCCTTTTCACCTCTTGCACCTTTCTCTTGACGTCCTGCCACTTTCTTCTATACATCTCCCAGTCATTTGCACTACTTCCCTGCAGAAATCGTCCAAACGCCTCTCTCTTCTCTTTCACTAACAACCTTACTTCTTCCCACCACTCACGTACCTTTCTAATCTGCCCACCTCCCACCTTTCTCATGCCACATGCATCTTTTGCGCTTGCTATCACTGCTTCCCTAAATACATCCCATTCCTCCTCCACTCCCCTCACGTCATTGGCTCTCACCTTTTGCCATTCTACACTCAATCTCTCCTGGTACTTCCTCACACAAGTCTCCTTTCCAAGCTCGCTCACTCTCACCACTCTCTTCTCCCCAAAATTCTCCCTTCTCTGAAAACCTTTACAAATCTTCACTTTCGCCTCGACATGATAGTGCTCAGACATCCCTCCAGCTGCCCCTCTCAGAACATTTACATCCAAAAGTCTCTTTTACACGCCTATCAATTAACCCGTAATCCATTAACGCCCTTTGACCATCTCTCCTACTCACGTATGTGTACTTATGTCTCACTCTCTTTTTGAACCAGGTATTCCCAATCACCAGTCCTTTTTGAGTACACATATCCAGAAGCTCTTCACCATTTCCATTTACAACACTGAAGCCATTTACACCAATTATACCCTTAACTGCCACATTACTCACCTTCGCATTCAAATCACCCGTTACTGTAACCCGGTCCCGTGCATCAAAGGTGATGACACACTCAGCTGCTCCCAAAACACTTGCCTCTCATGATCTTTCTTCTAATGACCAGATGCATAGGCACCAATAATCATCCATCTCTCTCCATCCACTTCCAGTTTTACCCACATCAACCTAGAATTCATTTTTCTTACAATCTATCACATACTCCCACAATTCCTGCTTCAGGAGCAGTGCTTCTCCTTCCTGTGCTCTTGTCCTCTCACTAACCTCTGACTTTACTCCCAAGACATTGCCAAACCACTCTTCCCCTTTATCCTTGAGCTTCGTTTCACTCAGAGCCAAAACATCCAGGTTCTTTTCCTCAAACATACTACCTATCTCTCCATTCTTTTCATCTTGGTTACATCCACACATTCAGACACCCCAAGCTGAGGCTTAGAAATTTAAATACAAAGGGGGGGGGGAGGGATTCTAGCCCCACGCTCCCGCCCCCTTTAGTCGCCTTCTACGACACGCGGGGAATACGTGGGAAGTATTCTTTCTCCTCAATCCCCAGGGATCACATCGTCAGGGGAGATACAAGAATGGGATAGAAGACATAGAACATCAGTTGATATACAAGAGAGAGACGTAGCTAAGACGCTATTAGGAAACAAGCGTTACCGAATCACGAGCACCATTGTGATCTCTTGCAATCGATTGAAATAGGGCATGTGAAGTGTCTGGGGTAAACCATGGAAAGTTTTGTGGGGCCTGGATGTGGAAAGGGAGCTGTGGTTTCGGTGCATTATTACATGACAGCTAGAGAATGAGTGTGAACGAATGTTGCCTTTGTTGTCTTAGTAGCGCTACCTCGCGCGCACGTGGGGGGAGGTGGGTGCCATTTCATGTTTGGCGGGGTGGCGACGAGAATGGATGAAGGTAGCAAGTATGAATATGTACATGTTTATATATGTATATGTCTGTGTATGTATATGTATGTATTCGTTGAAATGTATAGGTATGTATATGTGCATGTGTGGACGTTTATGTATTTTCGTGTTTCCTTGCGCAACCTCGCTTACGCGGGAGACAGCGACTAAGTATAATGCAATATATATATATATATATATATATATATATATATATATATATATATATATATATATATATATATGGCGATGGGAATGAATAAAGGCAGACAGTATGAGTTATGTACATGTGTATATATGTATATGTCTGTGTGTGTATATATATGTATACGTTGAGATGTATAGGTATGTTTATTTGCGTGTGTGGACGTGTATGTATATACATGTGTATGTGGGTGGGTTGGGCCATTCTTTCGTCTGTTTCCTTGCGCTACCTCGCTAACGCGGGAGACAGCGACAAAGCAAAATAAAATAAATATATATATATATACATATATATATATATATATATATATATATATATATTTATTTATTTATTTATTTATTATACTTTGTCGCTGTCTCCCGCGTTTGCGAGGTAGCGCAAGGAAACAGACGAAAGAAATGGCCCAACCCCCCCCCCCCCCATACACATGTATATACATACGCCCACACACGCAAATATACATACCTACACAGCTTTCCATGGTTTACCCCAGACGCTTCACATGCCTTGATTCAATCCACTGACAGCACGTCAACCCCGGTATACCACATCGCTCTAATTCACTCTATTCCTTGCCCTCCTTTCACCCTCCTGCATGTTCAGGCCCCGATCACACAAAATCTTTTTCACTCCATCTTTCCACCTCCAATTTGGTCTCTCTCTTCTCCTTGTTCCCTCCACCTCCGACACATATATCCTCTTGGTCAATCTTTCCTCACTCATCCTCTCCATATGCCCAAACCACTTCAAAACACCCTCTTCTGCTCTCTCAACCACGCTCTTTTTATTTCCACACATCTCTCTTACCCTTACGTTGCTCACTCGATCAAACCACCTCACACCACACATTGTCCTCAAACATCTCATTTCCAGCACATCCATCCTCCTGCGCACAACTCTATCCATAGCCCACGCCTCGCAACCATACAACATTGTTGGAACCACTATTCCTTCAAACATACCCATTTTTGCTTTCCGAGATAATGTTCTCGACTTCCACACATTCTTCAAGGCCCCCAGGATTTTCGCCCCCTCCCCCACCCTATGATCCACCTCCGCTTCCATGGTTCCATCCGCTGCCAGATCCACTCCCAGATATCTAAAACACTTCACTTCCTCCAGTTTTTCTCCATTCAAACTCACCTCCCAATTGACTTGACCCTCAACCCTACTGTACCTAATAACCTTGCTCTTATTCACATTTACTCTTAACTTTCTTCTTCCACACACTTTTCCAAACTCAGTCACCAGCTTCTGCAGTTTCTCACATGAATCAGCCACCAGCGCTGTATCATCAGCGAACAACAATATCCAATTGAACGATGTAGCAATATAAACACGTCAGTGAGCCACACAAAGAAAAAAAAGAACTCTCCTGGCTTTATCTTTCGTTCCTTGTTTTGGAAAGAAATACAGGAGGGGAGGATTTCCAGCCTACCAACTCCCGCAATGTGGGGCGAGAAGCTGAAAGATATAACCCTAATCAGGAATACACAAGGAGTGACTCAGTGAAGGCATGAGATGCCGTGGTAAGAGGGCACAAGGGAGCAGGAGGGAAGCAGGCCTAGATGGAGTGAGCTTGATGGCTGTCACTTGACTGAGGATATGTGTATGACGAGTCCTACGGTTCGAGGATAGGGTGCCGTAAGGACATGTAGCACCATAGAATTACAAATATGTATCAAGGAAGGAAGTTTCCATAACCATGCACCTCAGCTGTTTAGATCGTCCGGTATGCAGATCTAACCAGATATCAGGTATGAGTTGCATCTAACGTCTTACGTATAATCTCAAGTATGCTGTATATGCTTCTGCTACACACTAGACACCATCACTGTGAATTCATGTTTGACAAGTGGATGATCAAAGGTAGCATTATAATCTAAGATATCAGTGAGACAGTATCAAATACATCCTTCAACCCTGTGACTACATTGTTATCATGGTTCCAGATGACGATATACGGTCTTAAAGTATGTGGTGGTCGGCTGGGAAGGACAGACCAGCTACTAGGTGCGGAGGGAAAGTGCATGAAAAAGATGATAACAAAGAATATACAGAAAGATTTGCAACAGACAAAAACAAGGCATAGATATAAATGGGAAGAAAGATAAACGCAACTTGCCCCTTGATTCTGCGAATCAAATAGACAGTAGTGACTGCTGTATATGGAAGGCTTCTGAAATGAGAATATTTCCCACCAGAAAATGAAGTTCCTACATGATGAAAGAAAAGTTCCAAAGTCACTTCACCAAAGGGAAAGACACATTTCTGAGTAGGTATGAAACATTATCACATTAACATGAATAAAGATATCAAATTAAAAAGAATGGTAAATTGGTGCTTAGCGTTGCTGAATCACACACAGGCCCAGAGTTCGAATCTTGGGCTGGGCTATTGGCCTTCTGGCAGCCTAGCTATTCAACTTCACCTCAGTGGTTGGTCGATAGATGGGTACCTGGCTTAGACTGGGGAATCATTAAATGTATGTAGAGTATATGAAATGGCCCGTGTCGTTATAACTACTACAGAAAAAGTGAAAAGACATTTTTGAAAGTTGAAATACTCATTGTCTCGACCGCTGAGTTACATGGAGTAAAGACAATGAAGCTTTGTGACTGTCCGAGCCTGGCGGGCTGAAAGGTAAATTTCCTGACGCTTGAAAACCTGGTGTAAGATCTTGCTTTCTTCAAACATGTGGTACACCTATGCCCACCTCACTCATTTCCATTAGGATGCTGTTTTCATGCTCATTGCCTCTGCATAATTTATTATTGTATTAGAAATGCTTTTTCGGATGGAAAACCACTAACAAAAAAGAGGAAAGAATAATTCATACCTGAAGACTCACCTTTTCTATTCTAAATGGTAGTGTTAAATGCTTTCTGACAGTCAAGGAAAGGAGCACACAGTCCACCCACCTTGCTCTTTTGTCTAAAGGGGAGCTAACTAATTCAGAGACGATTAAGAGATTTCTAACACTTTCGTAGCTTCTTTGCAAGTAATTTATATTAACTCAGGGTTGAATTTCACGTAGCACTTATAAGAACGTTTTGGGGTTTATCTAAGTCCCGTTTTAAGTTAATGTAATTCTCATCATTCTCTACTTCCGTCATGACCTTGGTATCGTCCGCAAACATACCTGGGTAATATATCCAGTACTTCTAGCGAGTCATTGAAGCAGGTAAAGAGGAACAATGGTCCCACGACCGAGCCCTGCGGCACGTCTCTGGTGACCTCATGAGGCTCCTCTGCCATGAGTGTTTTGTTCCCCTTCCACAAAGATGATCTCTCTGTTGAAGGAGTCTTCCCTCTGTTTCAAACTGTTGGTCGAGTTTCTTCGTAAAACCTTATGTGGTAAAGTGCCAAACGTTATCTTACAGTCGAAATACATACAATCCGTCCAGCCTCTTCTATTGTCTAAAACGGAGCTCAGTCTATCGTACATAACTTACGAGGTTCGTTCTTCATGATATCTTTATCTTTGTCCATGTAATTACACATGACAGCTAGATACTGAGTGTGAACGAATGTGGCCTTTGTTGTCTTTTCCTAGCGCTACCTCGCACGCGCATGGGGGAAGAGGGGTGCCATTTCAAGTGCAGCGGGGTGGCGATGGCAATGGATGAAGGCAGCAAATATGAATCTGTACATGTGTATGCATATATATGTCTGTGTATGTATATGCATGTATACGTTGAAATGTATAGGTATGTATATGTGCGTGTGTGGGCGTGTATGTATATACATGTGTGCGTGGATGGGTTGGGCCATTATTTCGTCCGTTTCCTTGCACTACCTCGCTGACGCGGGAGACAGCGACAAAGTATAATAAAATATGTATATATGTATATACTAAATGTATGATACAGCTGTGTTTGGGGAAAACAAGGCCTCTCTGGCTTAATTCTTAGTACAATATATTTGCTTATTGTATAACTATGTTCAACAGTGTATATCTGTTTCGTTATTTAAATACAAAGGAATGCAGATGACTACAAAGGAATTCAACCAGCAACGTAAGGCTGTTTGTGATAGTGGAAGGAATATGAATGTCGGAGATCAATGTGGTAACAGTAAAAATACGTACATATTAGTGAAAAGTTTACCATCATATAGCTTTTATAAAGAATGATCTGGCCGTTTATGGAATCAGACCTGCGAGAGCAGAAGACCTAAATACAGTATCTTGCATTAGAATCAATGCCGCTTCTGTTTGATAGAAATTTCTTTATATCTATCAATTCCCCCGGCTATTTCGAGAGCTTGAGGCTTCCGCGAATAACTCCATATCCTGTTTAACTCTCCTAACAATCTGCTTACTGGCTGTTCATAACAGTTTCTATACCAATGCGCATCACCACGGTTTAAACTCGAACAGATTAATGTCCAAATTTACAGCAAGACGATCAAAGCATTTGCTCTGACTGCAGAATGTGGGCTGAATCAGGTGGGTGGCACAGCAACGCCAGACGTACGATGCTCTGATGCAATATGCCTGATACAGTAAAATAAATAGTTAGACGATAGATCTGTCGTACCACAGGAACAGCCATGCCAGCCATGGTTGTGCCTGACCAACATAGCTTTTACCCAAAGTAAGACTAGTGTGGTGGCCGCCAACATGGTAAGATAGCTGCTTACCTTGCTGGCTGGCTGGCTCACTGGTCGGTTGGCTGTCCACCAGGATTACTGGTCATCTGTCTAGCATGTTTGCTGAGTAACTGGCTGAGAAGCTCCTTCCCTGACTGTCTGTTTGGCCAGTTTGTGTTAGATAGAAAATGAGTATTCTCTACCATACCATTTGTTGTACTGACTTGGAATGGTATCGACAGTATTGTGAAACTAACAAACGGATGAGCTAAAAAAAAAATATTTCACTGGGACACTTGACAACTTTTCTCTCATCAATCTAGTGAGATAACGCAGTTGATGCTATCAGGAATTTGTTAGCTCCTGGTCTCTTCACGTATTGATATGCAGCCCACTCACTACACTCTACTCATTTTGCATAAGTATTACAGGATATCTGCTCGGTAGTTGTACATTGCCTGCGTCGAAGTTATGTTGGTCTACAACCTGCAGATAACACGGCCCTAAACCATTTATAGTCAGGGCTATTCAGAAATAAAAAAAAGTAAAGCAAAGACTGCTGCTGCTCCTCTGGCGATAGTTACAGTGGGTATAAAAGGAACAGCCTAAAGAAAGAAAGGTACACCGAAAGGGGTTGCAGGGGTGAATGTGAAAGATTTATTCACAAGAAACACAATTGGAATGGACAGGTGGCTTAGGACCGACTGCAGTGAAATGGACGCACTGCAGAGTATGACTCAAGGTGGCCACCGCTGGAGAACTGGAGACATAATGTATAATCTCTATATGTGATGCCAGGGTAACCAGGGTGAGTGAAGAGATCGGCTATAGAGAGACCAACGCTGAAAACATAGAATACCAGTATTCATAAACAACTCTCAAGAAGGAAGTAAAACCATGTTAAAGACTGAGCTTCTAATGTTGCAAACCGACTTAAGAAAATTGACACATTGGGTTTCGCAAGAGGCAAATGTATTCGTAGAGTGAACTTCACACCGTCAGCGAAAAAGAAAGAGTATAACTGCTGTTTGAACTCTGCTGAGATGCATTATGTAGATTAAAAGAAAAAAGTCTTATGTAATTTATGTACTTCGATGACGAGCCAACTAAGACGTACCGTATAGGCGGTAACAAGGGGGAAAAGATTATACTTCATAGGAAGGGCATTTGAATTCAAGCCATAGGAAACCGTCAATCCTTACTCTACACGTTTCACTGGTGCGTCCTCAGCTGGAGTACTGTTTTTCGTTTTGGTCGCCTGCATTAAAGACAGTGAAGTAATATAGAGAGTATTGTGGCGCACTCTGAAGATTATTTCATGCACTAGATACAAATCTTACGAAAGCCGACGAGACGACGTTACCTCAGTCTGTTTAGAAAAAAAATGGGTTTAAGTGGTAATGAAAGAACTATTTACATTTTCAATCTTAAGTTATTTACGATTAGATAAGTCTGATATCCCATGTAGTAAGAGAAACAAGCTCATAAGTACACATTTTACCTCAAAAGAGGCAAAGTGGATTTTCTTCAGTAGGACCGTAAACATTTGGAAGTCCGACTTACAAAAGTTAATGAGAACTATACCATATTACCTTCATATATGGACTTAACGAATCCTTCTCCTCACGTCCGCGAGTGACGTTACTTGTGCTAACGAAGCTAACAAATTTGCGAGCATTTATCCTTAAGTTTTGTATTGGCTTTCCTTCTCTTTTTACACTGAGCTCTCTTATTCGAAATCTCTTATTTTCACAAACAAATTCTTCAGAATCAATTGGTATTTTTGTAATTTGCATGCATTCAAATTCGTCTGTATTATCTGGGCAAGGACAGGGAACGAGAACAAGCCATTCCACACGAAGGGGTTATTGTTTACTATCTATTTCATGTTTCTTACTGGAGCTCCATACGCGTGAAATATTTTTTTTTCTACTGTCCATACAAATTTAAGATACTTCACTGCATAATGATACTGCACACTGCACTGCATGAAAATACAGTACACTAGCACATTACACCACAAGCTGTCATATTCAAGGGAGTTGTTACACAAGTCTGGGTAGAGAGAAAACGTGTTGGTATATGTGTTTCGTCATTTTCACCGACGTAGAATATACCAGAATAAGGGAGCAAGTCCTTTTCATGGTTTTTTTTTGAAGGTATTGTTCATCTTTGCATGGCTACTCTGCACACTATGGAACTCTAATGCTCTCTTTCACCAGCAATCTATAAGAAAAAATTGATGATTCTGATATATCCACTTAGGAATATCATCTACGTATAACTTGTGTAGCTTTGTGAGTTGTAAGTCTCTGGAGACACTACACCTGGCGTAGAGCAGCATAACAGCTGCAGAACGCTCACAATTGATGTTGTATAATTATCTTTACAGCAATGACAAGACGGGCTTAGATTACCTCAGGCATAACCAGCACTCTATAGGCATCCGTGGTGTAGCGGTTAGCGTTCCTGACCGTGACGCACTCATTGGCCGCCAGGGGTTGAACGTATCGGTTCGAGTCTTGGTTGCGGTAGTCGGTCCACAGTTCACCCAGCTATTCATCCTGTCCAAAGAGCTGTACAATAAAATGGATACCTGGCTTAGGCTACGGTACACACACACACACACACACACACACACACACACACGTGTTGAGGGGTGGCGACGAAATGGATGAAGGCAGCAAGTATGAATATGTACATGCGTATATATGTATATGTCTGTTTATGTATATGTATGCATACGTTGAAATGTATATGTATGTATATTTGCGTGTATGGGCGTTTATGTATATACATGTTTATGTGGGTGGGTTGGGCAATTCCTCTTCTGTTTCCTTGCGTTACCTCGCTGACGCAGGAGACGGCGATTATTATAGATAATATACATATATATATATATATATATATATATATATATATATATATATATATATATATATGTATTTTTTTTTTTCGTCGCTGTCTCCCGCGTTTGCGAGGTAGCGCAAGGAAACAGACGAAAGAAATGGCACAACCCACCCCCATACACAATGTACACACACACACGCCCACACACGCAAATATACATGCCTATACATCTCAATGTACACATATATATACACACACAGACACATACATATATACCCATGCACACAATTCACACTGCCTGCCCCTATTCATTTCCATCGCCACCTCGCCACACATGGAATACCATCCCCCTCCCCCCTCATGTGTGCGAGGTAGCACTAGGAAAAGACAACAAAGGCCCCATTCGTTCACACTAAGTCTCCAGCTGTCACGCAATAATGCCCGAAACCACAGCTCCCTTTCCACATCCAGGCCCCACACAACTTTCCATGGTTTACCCCAGACGCTTCACATGCCCTGATTCAATCCACTGACAGCTCGTCAACTCCGGTATACCACATCGATCCAATTTACTCTATTCCTTGCCCGCCTTTCACCCTTCTGCATGTTCAGGCCCCGATCACTCAAAATCTTTTCACTCCATCTTTCCACCTCCAATTAGGTCTCCCACTTCTCCTCGTTCCCTCCACCTCCGACACATATATCCTCTTTGTCAATCTTTCCGCACTCATTCTCTCCATGTGCCCAAACCACTTCAAAACACCCTCTTCTGCTCTCTCAACCACGCTCTTTTTATTTCCACACATCTCTCTTACCCTTACGTTACTCACTCGATCAAACCACCTCACACCACACATTGTCCTCAAACATCTCATTTCCAGCACATCCATCCTCCTGCGCAAAACTCTATCCATAGCCCACGCCTCTCAACCATACAACATTGTTGGAACCACTATTCCTTCAAACATACCCATTTTTGCTTTCCGAGATAATGTTCTCGACTTCCACACATTCTTCAAGGCCCCAGGATTTTCGCCCCCTCCCCCACCCTATGATCCACTTCCGCTTCCATGGTTCCATCCGCTGCCAGATCCACTCCCAGATATCTAAAACACTTCACTTCCTCCAGTTTTTCTCCATTCAAACTCACCTCCCAATTGACTTGACCCTCAACACTACTGTACCTAATAACCTTGCTCTTATTCACATTTACTCTTAACTTTCTTCTTCCACACACTTTACCAAACTCAGTCACCAGCTTCTGCAGTTTCACACATGAATCAGCCACCAGCGCTGTATCATCAGCGAACAACAACTGACTCACTTCCCAAGCTCTCTCATCCCCAACAGACTTCATACTTGCCCCTCTTTCCAAAACTCTTGCATTTCACCTCCCTAACAACCCCATCCATAAACAAATTAAACAACCATGGAGACATCACACACCCCTGCCGCAAACCTACATTCACTGAGAACCAATCACTTTCCTCTCTTCCTACACGTACACATGCCTTACATCCTCGATAAAAACTTTTCACTGCTTCTAACAACTTTCCTCCCACACCATATATTCTTAATACCTTCCACAGAGCATCTCTATCAACTCTATCATATGCCTTCTCCAGATCCATAAATGCTACATACAAATCCATTTGCTTTTCTAAGTATTTCTCACATACATTCTTCAAAGCAAACACCTGATCCACACATCCTCTACCACTTCTGAAACCATTCGCCATTTCCCGCGTTAGCGAGGTAGCGTTAAGAACGGAGAACTGGGCCACTGAGGGAATATCCTCACCTGGCCCCCTTCTCTGTTCCTTCTTTTGGGAAAAAAAAAAAAAAATAAAAAGAATTGAGAGGGGAGGATTTCCAGCCCCCCGCTCCCTCCCCTTTTAGCCTCTCATGATCTTTCTTCTCATGCCCAGGTGCATATGCACCAATAATCACCCATCTCTCTCCATCAACTTTCAGTTTTACCCATATTAATCGAGAATTTACTTTCTTACATTCCATCACATACTCCCACCACTGTTTCAGGAGTACTGCTACTCCTTCCCTTGCTCTTGTCCTCTCACTAACCCCTGACTTTACTCCCAAGACATTCCCAAACCACTCTTCCCCTTTACCCTTGAGCTTCGTTTCACTCAGAGCCAAAACATCCAGGTTCCTTTCCTCAAACATACTACCTATCTCTCCTTTCTTCACATCTTGGTCACATCCACACACATTTAGACACCCCAGTCTGAGCCTTCGAGGAGGATGAGCACTCCCCGCGTGACTCCTTCTTCTGTTTCCCATATTAGAAAGTTAAAAAAAATACAAGGAGGGGAGGATTTCTGGCCCCCCGCTCCCGTCCCCTCTAGTCGCCTTCTACGACACGCGAGGAATGCGTTGGAAGTATTCTTTCTCCCCTATCCCCAGGGATAATATATATATATATATATATATATATATATATATATATATATATATATATATGTGACATTCATTTTCTCATTTCATTTCAAGCTAGAAGTTTCAGTTTTCTAAATTATTTCTTACTTTTGTCATATGTATATATATGTATATGTGTGTGTGTGTATATATGTGCGTGTGTATGTGTATGTATATATATATGTATATATATATATATATATTATCCCTGGGGATAGGGGTGAAAGAATACTTCCCACGCATTCCTCGCGTGTCGTAGAAGGCGACTAGAGGGGACGGGAGCGGGGGGCCAGAAATCCTCCCCTCCTTGTATTTTTTTTAACTTTCTAATATGGGAAACAGAAGAAGGAGTCACGCGGGGAGTGCTCATCCTCCTCGAATGCTCAGACTGGGGTGTCTAAATGTGTGTGGATGTGACCAAGATGTGAAAAAAGGAGAGATAGGTAGTATGTTTGAGGAAAGGAACCTGGATGTTTTGGCTCTGAGTGAAACGAAGCTCAAGGGTAAAGGGGAAGAGTGGTTTGGGAATGTCTTGGGAGTAAAGTCAGGGGTTAGTGAGAGGACAAGAGCAAGGGAAGGAGTAGCAGTACTCCTGAAACAGTTGTGGGAGTATGTGATGGAATGTAAGAAAGTAAATTCTCGATTAATATGGGTAAAACTGAAAGTTGATGGAGAGAGATGGGTGATTATTGGTGCATATGCACCTGGGCATGAGAAGAAAGATCATGAGAGGCAAGTGTATTGGGAGCAGCTGAATGAGTGTGTTAGTGGTTTTGATGCACGAGACCGGGTTATAGTGATGGGTGATTTGAATGCAAAGGTGAGTAATGTGGCAGTTGAGGGAATAATTGGTATACATGGGGTGTTCAGTGTTGTAAATGGAAATGGTGAAGAGCTTGTAGATTTATGTGCTGAAAAAGGATTGGTGATCGGGAATACCTGGTTTAAAAAGCGAGATATACATAAGTATACGTATGTAAGTAGGAGAGATGGCCAGAGAGCGTTATTGGATTACGTGTTAATTGACAGGCGCGCGAAAGAGAGACTTTTGGATGTTAATGTGCTGAGAGGTGCAACTGGAGGTATGTCTGATCATTATCATGTGGAGGCTAAGGTGAAGATTTGTATGGGTTTTCAGAAAAGAAGAGTGAATGTTGGGGTGAAGAGGGTGATGAGAGTAAGTGAGCTTGGTAAGAAGACTTGTGTGCGGAAGTACCAGGAGAGACTGAGTACAGAATGGAAAAAGGTGAGAACAATGGAAGTAAGGGGAGTGGGGGAGGAATGGGATGTATCTAGGGAATCAGTGATGGAGTGCGCAAAAGATGCTTGTATCATGAGAAGAGTGGGAGGTGGGTTGATTAGAAAGGGTAGTGAGTGGTGGGATGAAGAAGTAAGATTATTAGTGAAAGAGAAGAGAGAGGCATTTGGACGATTTTTGCTGGGAAAGAATGCAATTGAGTGGGAGATGTATAAAAGAAAGAGACAGGTGGTCAAGAGAAAGGTGCAAGAGGTGAAAAAGAGGGCAAATGAGAGTTGGGGTGAGAGAGTATCATTAAATTTTAGGGAGAATAAAAAGATGTTCTGGAAGGAGGTAAATAAAGTGAGTAAGACAAGGGAGCAAATGGGAACTTCAGTGAAGGGCGCAAATGGGGAGGTGATAACAAGTAGTGGTGATGTGAGAAGGAGATGGAGTGAGTATTTTGAAGGTTTGTTGAATGTGTTTGATGATAGAGTGGCAGATATAGGGTGTTTTGGTCGAGGTGGTGTGCAAAGTGAGAGGGTTAGGGAAAATGATTTGGTAAACAGAGAAGAGGTAGTAAAAGCTTTGCGGAAGATGAAAGCCGGCAAGGCAGCAGGTTTGGATGGTATTGCAGTGGAATTTATTAAAAAAGGGGTGACTGTATTATTGACTGGTTGGTAAGGTTATTTAATGTATGTATGACTCATGGTGAGGTGCCTAAGGATTGGCGGAATGCGTGCATAGTGCCATTGTACAAAGGCAAAGGGGATAAGAGTGAGTGCTCAAATTACAGAGGTATAGGTTTGTTGAGTATTCCTGGTAAATTATATGGGAGGGTATTGATTGAGAGGGTGAAGGCATGTACAGAGCATGAGATTGGGGAAGAGCAGTGTGGTTTCAGAAGTGGTAGAGGATGTGTGGATCAGGTGTTTGCTTTGAAGAATGTATGTGAGAAATACTTAGAAAAGCAAATGGATTTGTATGTAGCATTTATGGATCTGGAGAAGGCATATGATAGAGTTGATAGAGATGCTCTGTGGAAGGTATTAAGAATATATGGTGTGGGAGGAAAGTTGTTAGAAGCAGTGAAAAGTTTTTATCGAAGATGTAAGGCATGTGTACGTGTAGGAAGAGAGGAAAGTGATTGGTTCTCAGTGAATGTAGGTTTGCGGCAGGGGTGTGTGATGTCTCCATGGTTGTTTAATTTGTTTATGGATGGGGTTGTTAGGGAGGTGAATGCAAGAGTTTTGGAAAGAGGGGCAAGTATGAAGTCTGTTGTGGATGAGAGAGCTTGGGAAGTGAGTCAGTTGTTGTTCGCTGATGATACAGCCCTGGTGGCTGATTCATGTGAGAAACTGCAGAAGCTGGTGACTGAGTTTGGTAAAGTGTGTGAAAGAAGAAAGTTAAGAGTAAATGTGAATAAGAGCAAGGTAATTAGGTACAGTAGGGTTGAGGGTCAAGTCAATTGGGAGGTAAGTTTGAATGGAGAAAAACTGGAGGAAGTAAAGTGTTTTAGATATCTGGGAGTGGATCTGGCAGCGGATGGAACCATGGAAGCGGAAGTGGATCATAGGGTGGGGGAGGGGGCGAAAATCCATGGGAGCCTTGAAGAATGTGTGGAAGTCGAGAACCTTATCTCGGAAAGCAAAAATGGGTATGTTTGAAGGAATAGTGGTTCCAACAATGTTGTATGGTTGCGAGGCGTGGGCTATGGATAGAGTTGTGCGCAGGAGGATGGATGTGCTGGAAATGAGATGTTTGAGGACAATATGTGGTGTGAGGTGGTTTGATCGAGTAAGTAACGTAAGGGTAAGAGAGATGTGTGGAAATAAAAAGAGCGTGGTTGAGAGAGGAGAAGAGGGTGTTTTGAAATGGTTTGGGCACATGGAGAGAATGAGTGAGGAAAGATTGACCAAGAGGATATATGTGTCGGAGGTGGAGGGAACGAGGAGAAGTGGGAGACCAAATTGGAGGTGGAAAGATGGAGTGAAAAAGATTTTGTGTGATCGGGGCCTGAACATGCAGGAGGGTGAAAGGAGGGCAAGG
>NC_092241.1:38542296-38659796 GCF_036320965.1 Panulirus ornatus | reverse complement strand
GGTCGCCTGCCTCAGTGTAAACAACAGGCTACAACCCTCTGACCCTTGGAGGTGTGACACAGCTGACCACAGCCACTCCATAAATTTCCTCGAGGATCGCCTGACTGACGACCGTCACTACAGTCACAACCAGTGCTCGTACAGACACAAGAATTGTCATATACCTACCACTGTGATTGGCACAAGTTATGTGTATGTCAACTACAAAATCACTGTAACGCAACAAACGTGAAACTGTTCATAACTTAGTGTTGACCATTGAATACATGAAATATGTCAACACAGTATGACTGCATTTCAACAAGTATATAATTTTACGTCTCATAATGTTCACCATTAGACACATAATGTATGTCAAATTAATTCTAATGCAATTCAGCCAGTACGTAATTTTACATCACTTAAAGTTCACCATTAGATACATAATGTATGTCAACACAATACTACTGGATTTCCACCAGTGTGTAAGTTTACGTCACGTCCAGTTCAACGAACACCACTAAATATGTAATGTAAAAACCATAATATTTGCTCCATAAAACTTTCAGTACAAATAGACAGACTTCACTCATTTGCTTATCCAAAGCGTATCTCGCCCTACCTTGATCTTGAAATCTTCTGTGATTAATTGACTGGTTATTACCAATTCCTCAACTGTGTATCTTTAGCAAATTGGCTGCTTGAATGCAATAAACTTATTTTTCTTTACACACATACTCGTACACTAACAGCTACCTGCAGACGGTCTGTTATAGTCATAGCATTATTTGTTTTAGGTTGAGTTAGGTATGGTAAGTTGGGCTTGAGGTAAAGTTAGGTTTGGTAGGTTGAACTTGAAAGACGCATTCATAATTTCCAGTACGCAGGAAATCACTTGCTTTCCTTAGTTGTTGTGGTTGACCTTGAACAAGAAGCCTGTGAACGTGAGAGCGGCGCAGGCGTTACTTGCTGTCACGTCAGGAGAGGCTGGGATACAGTTAGCTCTGTGTAACTGGATGGATGGTAATGTAGGTGCAGTGTGAGGAGAACACCTTCTTACCTTGGTAGAGATTCTTTGCCAGACTTGACGCTTTTAGATTTGTCCATGAAACTGGAGCTTAAACACTTCCAGATATGGAAGTCCATCACTGAGGTCGTTTGACTGGTATTTGATGTTAGACTGAAAATGTCCTGACAGTCGAGGGTCACTCTTGTCCAACATTGCTGAAAGAATCAGTGTCGTTTCGAAAACTTAGCAGATTATCAGTGAAATTCATTTTCGCCTATATAGTCAAAATATCAGAGATCATGACCCACTGAGGAGGTAAAAAACCAGGAATATATGTGACCACTTGTCTGATCCAAAAAGGTTGGTTCAGCATTTTCTTATCCCTGTCATATCAACGGATTAATAATAGCGTTTGCCATCATATTACTTTCCTAATCCGCTTGGTGCTGGAAGCGAGGGAGTGACATGGGCAGCTGATTTCCCAAAGCCATTTCGGCAGATGAGAGAAATTTTACTTTTGTGCAATGTTACCAGCCGGTCTTTTCTCTTACACGTACTGTGACAACTCTATCATAGAGGAGGTTTATCGTCCCTATCCTTCTCAGTACTAGTAGGTCTGAGTTCTCCTGAGCTGAACTGTTCTAACCTCTGGTTAGACTTTATGAATTGAAGACGAACAAATACCTAATCTTATGATTTCATGTTGTGGTTTTTAACTAGTCACTCTCCTTTTGTTTGGTATGTTCGTAACAATCAATAGGGTGTACATAACCTTGCCATGCATCGTTGTGTGGGATATTCATCACTAAAATTTCCTAGTAACGCTTAGTAACATTAAACACTGCACCACGGAGGTCCTGTGTGTGTGTGTGTGTGTGTGTTTGTGTGTGCGTGTGTGTGTGTGTGTGTGTGTGTGTGTGTGTGTGTGTGTGTGTGTGTGTGTGTGTAGTGTTAAAGTTTACTACCTACCTGCCGTTACGTCGTAAGTGAAGTCACCTTCGATGAGACGATATCATCGTCAATGGACGAAAAGGCATCATTCCACAGGAGTCCATCCTTTCCCTACTTCTGATTGTAGTGCAACCCTGAAGGTGCATGAGCCTTGTGAAAGGGGCACTGTGGTTATATAATAATGATATACACACGTGAGGCTTCGCGATATAAGCTATGTTATCTCATTTCACACGTAAATGGAAAGAACTAAATATAAATTCTTATGGTATTCCACGCAAGAAGCTTAATTAACGGTTAGATATATTGTTGATTTAATGTTAATGAGTTGATTTAATTTTTTCGTTATTTTTTTTTTTCTCGCACGTTGAAATATTATTTAAAGGAAATACATATATCTTTTCCAGGAAAGAAATTAAAATTGTCGTAGCTGTCAAGCCGTGGTTATGGTTAACCATGATTGATAATGTTGCAGACTCTCCGTACATCAGGAGACATATTTGGAAACACGATCGATTCGTAAATATTCACAGTCATAGCCGTCAGAGCAGCCTTACTGTAAAATCACATGATTATGGAAATATTAATCACTACTTGTCATCTGTAACTGAATATCCTGTGCGTGTTACTTCTCTTTCATTGTTGTTGGTCATTGATGAATGGTATGTCGTATAGGAGAAGACTTCAGTCTTTTACGCTGGTATGTAGTGAACACCATACTAATTGTATTAGTCGTGCCCAGTGTCAAAGTTATTGAGTGTAATTATCCCAGAGGAACTTTCTACTGGACTACACGCTGTGCTTTGGCTTATAACTAGAATAACTAGAGAATGAAATAACTAGATGAAATAACTAGATATATGTAGGTGTTGGATGATCGGTGTTTCCCATCACTTGCGCTTTTTCTACGTCTCTCCATTTACTCCCTCCTCTCTAACTCCTCCCTCACCCGTTGGTGGTAGGCAGCCACGGACCTGGGACACACATTACTGGTACTACCCCGCTTGGGTGTACGTGGAGAAGGCTTGTGACGGCTGTACAGTGAACCAACACCTCCTTGGCTGTCAGTTATCGTTCCTTTGTCCCAGGTAACTGTGTTTCCTCCCTTCTGCCTCACCCACACACGGGCAAGTGGCTTTCAAACCACAAACTTACAAAATCACCTTCTCGGACATAACACTTAACAACACGTAACTCACAGAAGTCTGCCTTATCCATGCACGGGCAAGTGGCTTTCAGACCACAAACTTATATAGTCACCTTCTCGGGCATAACACTGAACAACACGTAACTCACAGAAGTCTGCCTTATCTTAACGTGAGCGTTGTGCTCCAGCCTTACCTTTCGGTAATATTTTGTCGTTAGTGCCGTGCTCGTCAGTACGCAGTCTCAGCAACAGTCAAGCGAAACAAAAGAACTCATGATTGTGTGGGTGGCTCGAGGGGTGACTTATCCAGATTAAAAGATTATTTTTCTGTAATACCCGAATTTGCTCCCTGCCTCCCAGTCACAAAAGGTTTCCAAGATTTCTAAAAAAAATTCATCGTAAGTTGATATAAGAATCTTTCGTAAAGTAAGATGATGTTCATGAATATGAAGCGAGAATATGAATATAAGAACTGACGTGCAGATCTCCCCTGGGAAACACAGTGTGTATTTCCAAAGGCTTCCTCGAACGAAGGTAGAGTTATAGATTTAAGGTTTCCTTTTCCAAGAATTCCCTAATATTTTTAGAATTTTCTTGATAATACGAATATAAAGGTCAGTTTCGTACATACCTTATGATACAAAAGATATGTGATCTTAGAAATACTGTTCCGCTCAGAAGTATATACATCGTTGCTGGAACATCTTCACCTTCTGTAAAGTGAGCCACTAAATATATTTCACGGTATGCATACACTACAGTGATGAATAGATTGATCACATTGCTGCACTGTCAACGTGCTCAGCTGCAATACAACGTCATAGAAACAGATCTGTAAAAATGATTATGTCATTCATCGTGTCTTCACGTCTCCAATGTAATCACCAGACGAATAATTATCTTGTCATCACCTGTGTAAGACGCCTCTGTTTCTCATGCAGGTCTGCTCTTTGTTAAAGCTCGTTTATATCCCGTGGTAAAAAAAAAAAAACTTTATAGCTGTTGAGAATGTCGAATTTATGTTTGTGGATATAAAGATAAACTTCGTAGGAGAGTAACAGTAGGATTAGTTTATAAGCTCCCCCTCACGGACACGAGAGGTGGACGAAAGATTTCGTGATCATTTAGCGGAAATTTATAATAAACCAGATTCTATCATAGTAGGAGATTATAACATACCGGTAGCTAAATGGGGAGAATCCCTCTCCAGTAGCTCCGAGCCCACGTGGACTCTACCTAAGTCAACTAATCGAGAAACCTTCCCGCGAAGAGAATATATTAGATTTAGTTTTAACTACAAATGAAGATCTCGTTAATGATGATGTTGGAGTAAAGTCTGGTACAAGTGATCACCGACAAATTACTTTTAAGGTCGCTTTCAATACTGCATGTAATGGTGGTCAGAGGGAACATACTTGCCAATGCGTAGTAGACGGTCCATTTCTCCAGCGAAGACAAGGTGGGACGGTAAAATTAAAAAGTAATCGCTAAGAAAGTAGGTCATGAGAAACCCAAGGGTACCAATATCCATCGTGATGGGGTAAGTCTGTAAGAAAGCGAGAATTATAAGACAAGATAAACATTATTATGAACAATATATTAATGAAAATATCAAAGAAACTCTAAAGAGTTTACAAGTTATGTTACAAGCTAAACATTTGTCACCCAATCACCTGGAAAAAAACGATTTGGTTGAAGACAATAAAGCCATGGCAAAAATCTTAAATGAGTCTCTTGCATCTGTAATTACGATCAAAAACAGGCTTCGCGTCCCGAGGGCAATTTCATTGATAAGAGACGAGAACGTTCTTCAGAAAACTTACAATAAAGCTAACGACTTACTAACAGCAATAAACGAAATAAAAGTAAATAAAACAGCAGGGTGTGATGAATTTTATCCAGGGACAACGAAAGAGGCGAAAAATGAGGTAGTTGAGACTCTTGCCTGCCCTTTTCAGTAAGTCACTTGCTACGGGAAAAATTTCAGATGAATGTAAGTATGGCAGTGTAACACCGTTATTCAAAAAAGGTGTCACTGGCCAAAAATGATCGTCAAATTAGTTTAACGTCTGTCATTGTAAAACTTATGGAAACCATCTTTTGAGATAGAACTATTAACCATTTAGAGGACCACGACTAAATAAACGATTCTCAGCATGGTTTTTCGACGAAATCGCTCTTGTCTGACAAATCTGCTTGATGTCATTTATGATATAATCATCATGCATGACGACAGTAAAGCAGTTGATGTCGTCCATTTAGATTTTCAAAATGCTTTCGATAAGGTTCCGCATCAAAGGTTACTGCAAAAACTAAGTCACATGGTATTGATGGGGCTGTACTTCAGTGGATAGGAAATTGGTTTACCGTCCGTAAACAAAGAATTGAGATTGATGGTCAAGCCTCAGAATGGTTAGACGTAAGTGGTGGCGTGCTGCAAGGATCAATCTTGGGACCGGTTCTCTTTCCCATGTATGTGAATGATATTGGTAATGGGCTGCATTGCAAGATATCAAAATTCACTGATGATACAAAGCTGGGAAATCAAAATTGAAATGAACCTGAACGTCTTCGACTTCAGACCGACATAGACAAACTGATGGAGTAGGCTCAAGGGTGGCACATAAAATGTAATATCGAAATGTGCAGTTTTACATATGGTAGCTTGAATGAAAACACAAGCTACACTATGAATTCTGTTCAACTGGAAAAGATAGGTAAGGAAAAAGACTTTAGCGTAACAATCTCTGGTGACCTAAAACCATGTGAACAATGCACAGAAGTAATGAAAAGAGGTAGCAAAATTCTTGGATTCATGGATATGGCCATCGGATTTGAGTTCAGGGAAATCATCCTTGCTCTAACAATTCAGTGGTTCGTCCCCATCTTGAATATTGTATTCAGTTTTGGTTACCCGATCCAATAAAAGACAGAATGAATGGAGAGAATGATGCGTCGAGCTACCAAGATGATTCTTGGGCTCAGAAACAAATCCATACGAGAGCAGATTAAACGACCTGAATCTTTTTAGCTCAGAAAATAGAGGGTTAAGAGGTGATCTAATACATTCAAAATTATCAAAGGCTTTGATAATCTCGATATATCAAGTTCATGAATTGATTCGTCTGATTTCAATCATAGCAATGGATACAAACTTGTGGGCAAACCTTTTGCCTCGAATGAGACGTTATACTCTTTCATCAAGAAGATTATTGATATATGGAACGATGTGCCAATTAGAGGGATTGCTTGTAATACTGTTGATACGTTTAGGAACAGATTTGATAGATATTTTGCTGCAAGTCTACGACTTATATTATTTGCGCCTCCTTAGTCACACTGAACAATTTGCAGGTTGTTCTCTTGGAATTTTCTGTATACCCTTTAACATTCACCTCACTAATCTGCGAGTTTCTTGTATCTTCCACTATCACAAACAGCTTCAAAAAGACCGAATGGTTTGTTGTTGTCTCCATTCCTTTGTATTTCCCACAAACCACATTACTATTCCAAGTTGCTTACCTCTTATTTCTCAATATGCAAATGTTTATAGTCATGTAAATTGACGCTGCCTGTGAAACTCGTGTGGCACACTTGTCTTGGGATCATATAATTTGGGAAAGACTGTTTACTTGTAGATGATGTTAAAAGAAAAGTATAATTTGAGGGTTTTCTAAAATCTTTATGAGGAAATACATAAAAAAGTGGATGACATAAGAGATAGATAGATAAGTGAAGGACCTAAGGGAATATAAAAACTATATCATGTATCCTTCTGTAAACTAATCGCGACTAAGTGATACAAGAGAGTCAATGTAACAATAATATTATGTAAGAATAGTGTAGCGTATGATGTGGTGTATGGATGAAGCGAGTGGAGGTGTCTCCTTACTGAGAGAAATCTACATTGTCCCATCTTACTGGACAGTGAGATACGGTTTAATCCATAAAAGTAGATAGACTTATGGTATTACAGAATAGTAATTGTAACATAAGAAATAAATCAGTATATACATAATTACATAAAGAGTGTTACTTAGCAACAAATGTATTATCTTTCTCTTCTTTTTTCCAATCCTATGGTTGAATCCCAGTTGATATGAAGATATTTAAGATACCTTTGGTTTCTGTAGTATCTTCATTTGTTTCCGTAATATAATTGATTGTATCGTCTTCCTTTTTGTAATTATGTTTAATGATTGTAAGCTTTCTAGGCTGTCTGCAAGGTAAGATCAGATATTTTCATATTCAGAAGTAGCCAGACAACCTTCTAAAGACGTTGAACCATTGACAAGAGCTTCTCAACTCTGGGTGGAAATAAGTATTTGACTTTTTTTTTTCTAAAACATCTTGGTAGTTAGAATCTTGCGCTAGTGTCTTATAACGTCCGATAGTTGTCTCCCTCATTCGTCTGCCAAGAACCTCCTTCATCTTCTGACGAGTACTTTTTTCATTTACGTTTCGAGGCTCTCCGTGAATGTTGCCCATTCTATTGCTGAACACATACTGATGCTCTTTCATACGGTCATGACCTTACTGGTCGATATGTGACTTTCTGTCCTCTGTCTTTGCCTCCGTATACCTTGATGGCCCTCGACACTCATTTACCCCACTGCTCTCATCTTAATTACACGTTAATCGTCAACGAACTGTGCTGGTCATTTGTAGCCTTCATTAACATGACCATGAACTCACTACCCGTCCCTTACTCCTCCTCTAAACTTAATTGTATCTGGCAGTGATATGCCGGGTAACTGAGACTCGGCAGTAACTCTCTGAGCATTCATAACTTTCCTTCATAATCGTCGATTAATTCCCTCACGCAGATTCCACCGGGGCCAGTCAGTCAGTCAGTCTCCTCACTCTGGGTCTGAGTTTCATCATTCTTGCATATGCGGATGATGCTATCGCGCGGCGTTCCTCCACCTCCCAGTCATAACTCGGGTAGAAACCTTCCTGAGGGATGAGTCTGATTCAATGATTTTTATTCCTCACGTTAACCTACGGGCGAGCGATGATCAGAATGGCGAGACGAAAACCAGTGCACGTTCTGAATATACGGGAAAAGATCGAATGATGAACTATTTTTTTTTAGTTATGGTGCTCGTTTGAGATGATTAGCCACAGAACCAAAACTTATAAAACTCTTTTTCGTACCATGATTGTATAACTCCAACATTTGTATTTGTCTTATTTGACAGAATCACCCATGTGGAATGACTTCTGCAGCTGAGAACGTTGCACAATTGAGGTTTCCCCGAAATGAAATGCAAGAATCACGCAATGAGTAAAGAATATTCTGATCTCGTTTCATGCCATGTATACCTTAATGGTATACATGATCTCATTACTAAGGCTTCAAACCAGACAGGCAGGGGGGTTAGGTGAGGGTGAGGTCAGTTATATCATCCAGTTAAAGAACTTATCAGACTACCTCACCGATTATTAAACTGAGCATGATAATATTGAATGATGATACGAATGAAGAAACGATCTACCTATAGCGCGATTGATGGGATGTCGATCACAAACACATTTCCAGTCGCCTGACATCCGCTGGTAATATGAATAAACCTGCAGCTTGATCTTTGAAGCAGCACACATTCACTTAGTCAGCGTCGAATAATGGCATTACCAGTCAACCACATATCCTTGTAGATACAGTAAGTTGGTCATTTTTTTTTATGTGAGAGAAATAACAAAGGACTTTTCTAGTAAGGTCGAGGGACAGCATCAACTTGGCCAAAATTCTGAATTTGAGTTTCCTGTCACACGTTTTCTATCTTGATACTTGCAGTCCTTCCTTGTTCCATTCTCACACTACCAAGTACTTGACTACATCGCGTATTTGATACGCATTCCCATCTCGAGTGCAGGGCCGAACCTTATTCTTTACATTTAAACGTTTACACAGATTTACTGTTATTGTGTTTATGATATAATTTAACACATTATCCTCACTCCAAAAATCACACATATTGCCTGGATACAAGTATTTGCTTCCTTAGCTAAATTTTCCAGTCATCCTTTATTCTCCAGATGATATATATATATATATATATATATATATATATATATATATATATATATATATATATATATATATATATATATTATATGGGAGGGTATTGATTGAGAGGGTGAAGGCATGTACAGAGCATCAGATTGGGGAAGAGCAGTGCGGTTTCAGAAGTGGTAGAGGATGTGTGGATCAGGTGTTTGCTTTGAAGAATGTATGTGAGAAATACTTAGAAAAGCAAATGGATTTGTATGTAGCATTTATGGATCTGGAGAAGGCATATGATAGAGTTGATAGAGATGCTCTGTGGAAGGTATTAAGAATATATGGTGTGGGAGGCAAGTTGTTAGAAGCAGTGAAAAGTTTTTATCGAGGATGTAAGGCATGTGTACGTGTAGGAAGAGAGGAAAGTGATTGGTTCTCAGTGAATGTAGGTTTGCGGCAGGGGTGTGTGATGTCTCCATGGTTGTTTAATTTGTTTATGGATGGGGTTGTTAGGGAGGTAAATGCAAGAGTCCTGGAAAGAGGGGCAAGTATGAAGTCTGTTGGGGATGAGAGAGCTTGGGAAGTGAGTCAGTTGTTGTTCGCTGGTGATACAGCGCTGGTGGCTGATTCATGTGAGAAACTGCAGAAGCTGGTGACTGAGTTTGGTAAAGTGTGTGGAAGAAGAAAGTTAAGAGTAAATGTGAATAAGAGCAAGGTTATTAGGTACAGTAGGGTTGAGGGTCAAGTCAATTGGGAGGTGAGTTTGAATGGACAAAAACTGGAGGAAGTGAAGTGTTTTAGATATCTGGGAGTGGATCTGTCAGCGGATGGAACCATGGAAGCGGAAGTGGATCATAGGGTGGGGGAGGGGGCGAAAATTTTGGGAGCCTTGAAAAATGTGTGGAAGTCGAGAACATTATCCCGGAAAGCAAAAATGGGTATGTTTGAAGGAATAGTGGTTCCAACAATGTTGTATGGTTGCGAGGCGTGGGCTATGGATAGAGTTGTGCGCAGGAGGATGGATGTGCTGGAAATGAGATGTTTGAGGACAATGTGTGGTGTGAGGTGGTTTGATCGAGTAAGTAACGTAAGGGTAAGAGAGATGTGTGGAAATAAAAAGAGCGTGGTTGAGAGAGCAGAAGAGGGTGTTTTGAAATGGTTTGGGCACATGGAGAGAATGAGTGAGGAAAGATTGACCAAGAGGATATATGTGTCGGAGGTGGAGGGAACGAGGAGAAGAGGGAGACCAAATTGGAGGTGGAAAGATGGAGTGAAAAAGATTTTGTGTGATCGGGGCCTGAACATGCAGGAGGGTGAAAGGAGGGCAAGGAATAGAGTGAATTGGAGTGATGTGGTATACAGGGGTTGACGTGCTGTCAGTGGAGTGAATCAAGGCATGTGAAGCGTCTGGGGTAAACCATGGAAAGCTGTGTAGGTATGTATATTTGCGTGTGTGGACGTGTGTATGTACATGTGTATGGGGGGGGGGGGGGGGTTGGGCCATTTCTTTCGTCTGTTTCCTTGCGCTACCTCGCAAACGCGGGAGACAGCGACAAGGTATAAAAAAAAAAAAAAAAAAAAAAAAAAAATATATATTATTCTTCTTGATCAATGTGAATAACTTGCCAGTAGGTATTAACTCTTACTGGAACATGTTTCCAGACAATCAAAGATTTTAAGGAAAGTGAAGAGCAAGGAGGATTGCATCAGCTTTAAAAGGGACCTAAATAGACTCCAAATTTGGTCCAGTGCGTCGTTGGTGAAATTCAGTTACATGCAAATTTAAAGTTATATGGATGGGAAAAAGTGAGAGTGGATCTTGATGTTATTATTATTTAGCAGGAAATAAGCCTCGTGTGTGTGTGTGTGTGTGAGAAGTTTTTGGGAATCAGCTTTGTTCATAACCTGTCATTAGAGTCCCACATTAGGAGAGTAGAGGAGATAAAATGTCTGCTGGCAGATATTAGAAAAGGATGTATTTAGTATTTCTTCATATCCTAGATAAGGCAAAACTAGATTATGCTTCTCAAGTTCGATTGCTGCACCGAAAAAGCACAAAGAGTTAATAGAGAAGGTCCAGAGGAAAGCAACAATAACAGCAGCAGATTTAAGAGAACTGATTTTCAGGGAAAGGCCAGAGGCTAGAAATTTGCCCACCAAGGAAGAGAAAACAGTAGGGGGGTGAACTAATCACCACCTTTAAGCTTTTAAAACAGGTTGATGTAGCTGGTGAACAGATCTTCAAGAGCTGTAGGAATGGTTAAACCAGTGAACATAACATGAAATTAAGATAGAAACATGTTTAAAAAGATAGAATGAAGTAGTTTTATAGCATGAGTGGTGAATGAATGTAACAGAATGACAGGACATGTTTAATGTAGACGACATACGTGAAATTAAGAAGTTGTATGAAAGTAGAGATTGTACAACAGATGGGGCCCCTTGAAGGTAGCACTGTCTCTTTACAGTACAAATACTGTATGTAATTAGGAATAGGTAATTATATAGTGTGCATGGACAGGATGGGACACAGTGAAGCCTTGGCGATATTATTACCTGGTAGGGGCTGGAGGATAGGGGAGAAAGAATACTTCCCACGTATTCCCTGCGTGTCGTAGAAGGCGACTAAAAGGGGAGGGAGCGGGGGGCTGGAAATCCTCCCCTCTCGTTTTTTTTTTTTTTTTTTTTCCAAAAGAAGGAACAGAGAAGGGGGCCAGGTGAGGATATTCCCTCTAAGGCCCAGTCCTCTGTTCTTAACGCTACCTCGCTAATGCGGGAAATGGCGAATAGTATGAAAGAAAGAAAAGAAAGATATATATATATATATATATATATATATATATATATATATATATATATATATATATATATGTACATATATATTGCCACTGTTGATACTGAATACCAGTTCATGCTCAATCGGCTTCAAACGTTTTCTCTAGCCTATATCAAATTACATCTGCCAAACTCAGCGTTGATTCAATTTCACTTTCAAAAATTTTATCCTCATGAGAAAATGGAACCTATCCACAATAAGGTGAAAAGCCTGCAAACCTATTACTGCTGTATCACTGACATCTATCATTACCTGAAAATATTTATTCCCTCATTTGCTCGCATCCTCTACTATTGACGGCTGTACGTCATTTGTATCTCTTTACTGTACCCTTATTACCTTCATCTTTCTAAGCTATTCAAGTTTGCTCTGTTGTGCTTCCTTCGTGTTTCTTAAGATGAATGATATACTTTTTCCCTACATCCTCAGATATCTACTTTTGCACTCTCTTTTACTCTGTGTTTGATAAATGTATATACCATCGATGTCTTCTATCTTCTTCGTTTGTAGATCCTTGAAATATATCCACAGTTCTTCATAACTTTTTTTTTTCTGTGTTCCTGTATATCATTTTCTCATTAATTCTTTTTTCTTTCCTGCTCACATCCCTTTCCCTCAGCCGACATATCTCTGTCATACATTGAATAATTTCCCTCAATCTTTCCCGTATCTCAAAGACTTTGCTACATTCTCCACTGAAAGGTAAATTTTAGTTTAAATTTCATACGCCATGAGAAGACCTATTTATGTCTTTACGATTGAGTTTCTATCCTCATACAATTCTTTTCCTCATCATTCCATCACCATGAGAGGAACACTTTCATACCTTCCATACCTTGCTCAACATATACCTAATACTAGTCTCTCGGTTGATATCTTGCATCATTCTGTCGTTCATCATCTTACCCCCATTATTGTCTTAATTTGTCTGCTTGCACAGTAATGTTAACATACATGTCTGTTATAATCAAATATGCATGTAAAAAGTAAGTAATAGCTGTTAACAATGTTGCAGTAGACAAGTTATATTCTGTCCATAGATCCAGTAGGTTTTCTGAGATCCTAGATTACAAATGTAGTTGCTATCTTAAACATCATAAAGTTGCAGACTAGTCTTCATATTTGACGTTCATTCTTTTTTCTTTACTCGTGAAGGTGAACTGACAAAATTTTTCTGCCTTCCTTCCAACACTTAAATGAATTTAAGAAAAAGCAGTCGTTACTTTTATAAGTCTAACTATTCATTCACTTAATGATTTCACAAGATAAATCATATCTAGTTGTGTTTTTCTTCATCGTTATATCATATTTCATGGTTTCAAAATCCCCTACCAGACACCAGGCGTGATCAGGTATCAGTCGTATCCCAGCATACAGGAACGTATTTGTTGTTCACTTTGCATTTGATGAACTTGTACACACACACACACACACATACACACAGCACTTTCACATATGTTTAAGTAAACAACAGCAGAGCAACAAAGGAATTTATAACACTGAAGGAATCAGTAGTGTTCGGTCATGTTGAGTGTACAACACACACACACACACACACACACACACACACACACACACACACCATGCTCTTTCTGTCCGTATGTCTCTCTCTCTCTCTCTCTCTCTCTCTCTCTCTCTCTCTCTCTCTCTCTCTCTCTCTCTCTCTCTCTCCTTGTTGTACGCTATTCATTTTCTGTTACACTCCCTCTCCTTTATGATTTTCCATCCTTATTCGGGAAGTACATTAAGAATCCAGCTTCTGTATTACTTTCTCTGGCTCTATCTTTGGGTTTCCAGACAACAACATCTCTATTACACTCTCATTTCTCTTCATATCTTTCCTGCAGTCTTGCATCAAGGCTTCTCACATCTTGCATCATTACCATCAGCATCTCTTCTCGTCCCCTCATATATTTTCTCTATTTCTTTTCTATCTTTATCCTCCAAATTATGCTGTGACCCATTATTATTGCCGCCTCCTCGAGTTCCTCTGTCATCATCCGGGTCCTGACGTCACCATGTGCGTCTTATACACTCACCACCACCCGCTCTCCGATGCAGCTGTCAGCAGAGCCAGAATGCAATAGGTTCAGCGATCGAAATGTCGGGCCAGGAAGTTTTACACAAGATGATCATACTTCTTGAAAATGCGCTAGGAAGGTGTTAATGGTCCAGCGTATGTCACTGTCATATGACATATTACACTAGTATCGTTAATGGCTATTGTTATGTCTATATTTCATGTGTTATTATTCGTCTTCCTGCCAGAGAGATGGACTTAGGTGTGTGTGTGTGTGTGTGTGTGTGTGTGTGTGTGTGTGTGTGTGTGTGTGTGTCTCAGGACTTGACGTATTTTGTTAAGATCATAACATGTTAAGTCTCTGAGAGTTGCTAATCCTGCAACAGACAGTTTCGCTGAACCCCGTATATATATATATATATATATATATATATATATATATATATATATATATATATATATATATATATATATATATATATATATATATGATTACCTATTTGTATTGGAGGGCGAGGAAAGTTTACACTCGTGGGTCCTCATCTCTCCCATATGTGTTTTACTGAAGTTATTCCAATACTTGGCTGTCAAATACGACTACTGAAATGTTGAGTGAAAGGCTTTTTATGACAGTATCTTTGATGACAAGGTTGTCGACCAGTTTAAGTTAAAGCTACTGAACATCCAGTCCCTAGCTCAGAAACAAGCCTCTTTTTCAGATCAGACATTCTCTGTTAACGTTCATGTTCTTCAGTTTCGATTTTCAGCTTATATCCCCTGGTGTTCTTCAGTATATTTTCTCATGCTGGCTATTAGTCCTTTAATTTCCCTTTCTTTTGCATTCTACACTCGTGTTCACCTTCAGTTGATTGACATCAGGAATAAAGCAAATGATGAATTAGAAAAATGAACAAGCAACCTGATAGATTCGGGACATAGATATTCCAGGAGTGCGATGGATGGTGGTGGGTGACGACTCACCGAGCGACACGTAGCCATTACATTCTTATACTGAGGCTTTTGCGCAAATCTGTTTCCTTGAGAAAAATGCCAGACAGCCATTGATAACAGTAAGCGAGAAAGATTAAAAGACAGATGCTTCACTCAGCCTGATATATATAGATAGATGAACAGATAGATAGGTATTAGTGTGAAAGATATCTGTGATGGACTTAATTCTGAAAGATTCTTCCCTTTATGAGCATAATGCTGTAGCTTTCGTTCAGAAGATACGGGGTTATTTTTCGAAGAAAAAAAATCACCCTCCACATCCTGTTTTCTAAAGAATCTCTTTGATAAAGATATACATCAATACTGAACAGAACTTGGAAATATACCATGATATTACAGGTCATTAGCCTGACAGGTGAAGCTCACTCTCCCTTCCCAGGTGGGTAAAGATTATTATCAATGACCCCCCGCCCATAGTTCGTGAAATTGGCCAGGAGACAGCGTCATTGAAGAAGTCATGAATTTTTGCTTTTCGAATGGTTACTTCGCTGTGCTGTTTACTGCTCTTCCAGACAAATGGTGTAGCATGTGATAACTCTGAGGAAGAACTGTGTTTCTTCTCAGGACAAGAATTGCTGGAGCAATTGGATGAATCAGGCAAGAATTATGTGCGAGCTCAGAATATGAAAAAATGGTGAGAAAAATTGGTAAGATGCCATAAGGATGGAATGGTTGGTTAATACAGAGGAAACTCAGTAGGATGACTTTAAGACGAAAATGCTAACTGGATAGCTAACTGAAGGAAGTGACAAGTAGCGTAGAATTACTCTTCATGTAATTCTAACAGTGATGTAACTTCGTCCTCATTGCTGTTATGAAAATGAGGATACACTTCAGGGCAAATATTGCTCTTATATCTATGATTAACTGTGTTCCTAGGTAATGACGGTAATGACAAAATTAGTTCTAGTTCTTAGTGTGTGTAGACGAGAATATGTCCGTATCAGACTTCAGTTATTATCATTTGTTGAATGACTTCTTTGCAAAAGAGTTCCATAGGGTTACATAGATACACAGACCCACTGTCCAATCGATGTGGTCTGGCCTTAATGGTGAAAAGAGAAAACAAAACTTGTAAGCAGTAGAAGAAAAGGATAGCAAAGCAATCTAATCCAATCTCCCCACCCTCCACGCCCTCCAGCACATGCCGGCAGGAAAGCATGTAGAAAAATACCTTGCAGGATTAATACGCCTGAAGGAAATTATCTTAGGTAAGCCATACGGTAGAATGAACATGACTGTGTCATGTATCCCATCACGAACGACATGCATCCCTTCACTTTTTGTTATACAGGCAACACTAAGGATAAACTTGAACTCCAGCTCCTCGACTTACCATGCCTTTATTATTCCTGATGTTGAAGAATGATACAGTAATTCTCAAGTACTCTCTCAAAACAGGTGATATGGGTTAATGGACTCAGTATGATACCGGAACATGATCAGGGAGAGATCAGTGGTTGAGAAGTTAGCATGATATACCATTGCGTTAGGCTGATTGATTAAATGAATTATTGGGTACCGGAGAGTGACAGGTGATGATCAAGCCTAATTTTGAAGATATCAAGGGCGTTACTCTGAACAACTTTTTCTGGGAGCTTATTCCACGCATCAATAATTTTGAAGATATCAAGGGCGTTACTCTGAACAACTTTTTCTGGGAGCTTATTCCACGCATCAATAATGTTGGTATAAAAAAAAAAAAAATATTTCGTACAGTCCAGTTTAGCTTGATGACTTCCGAAATTTTAATTCATTTCCTCTCGTCGGTAACGCTGGCGCTACTGTAAAGAAATGTTCAATATCGACGTCGTTGAATCCTCTTATGTATTTTGAAACATTCTTGCTTAGGGAGAACAAGTTTAACCCAGCAGCTTTTCCTCACGTTGTTTGTTACGTATGGAGGGAATCAATTTAGTTGCTCTTCGAGACACTGCTTCCAATTCAAGAATGTCCTTACTTAAGCGGGTTGCCCAGAATTGCACTGTATATTCTAGGTGTGATCTAACTGGACTCAGGTATGGTGGCAATATCACATCCTTGCTTTTGAAGGTAAAGTTTCTGTATATGAATCCTAACATCCTATTTCCTTTCTTGGCTGCTTCTTTGCAGTGGTGAAGAAATATCTCCTGTATTTCAGATTTTTTGCGGGATTCCCCTAAGTTTTAGTCAGTTTCATCTCATTGGTAGTGCTGACGCGACCGTAAAGATATTATCCATATCGACATTGTTGTATTCTTGAAGTATTTCAAAACATTCCGTTATATTTCCTCGGAGTCGTCTCTTGCTTAAAGAAGACAAATTGAATTCTCGTTACCCGTCCTGATATGGTTTGTTACTCAGGGAAAGAATTAATTTGATTGCTGTTCGCTGCAGTGTATCCAGTTCAAGAATATCCTTGTTTAAGTGAAGGCCCAGAGCTGTACTGCATATTGGAAGTGGGATCTAGCCGAAAATAGGTATAGTGGCCATATTACATCCTTGCTTTTTTATGTGAAGTTTCTATTGATAAATCCTGACATCCCGTTTTTGCATTCTTGGCAGCTTCATTACAGTACTGGGAGAATTTGAAGTTGCTGAAGCGAATGACCCCTTGATCCTCACACAGTGAAGTCCTATATCTTTTTGCCCATCAGAGTCCTATATCTTGTTGCCATGAAACGCCTGGCAATTGCCAAGCGTTTCATGGCATCTTTCTTTAAATATAGGAGAGAGAGAGAGAGAGAGAGAGAGAGAGAGAGAGAGAGAGAGAGAGAGAGAGAGAGAGAGAGAGAGAGAGGAAAGCATTCTTAATCTGTAATTCATGTTCTCTGGTGACCACATAAGTCATTAGGGTACAAATACATGCATTATCTAGATCCTGGAATTCAAAAAATTGTAAACTAAAGCGACGGATATTAACATTTACAGTGTCGGACCATCACTCGTCTTCCCTACCAGTTCATCCTACCAATAACACTTTACGTCTCCCAGTATTGGGTAGTTTATTCCAGTTACCGTCAGAGGGTGAGTATAGTAATGAGTAACATAATCTTACCGAGTCAACAGTAATGATAACAAATCGTGTGCAGTATCGGGAACACTGTTGATTTGATGATGTAAATCAGCCAGTGCAGCGGAATGTACAGCAGTAGCGTGTTGTTGTGCTACTGAGAAATCTCTCTCTCTCTCTCTCTCTCTCTCTCTCTCTCTCTCTCTCTCTCTTTCTCTCTCTCTCTCACTCTCTCTCTCTCTCTCTCTATCTATCTATCTGCCTATCTATCTATCTATCTGTCTATCTATCTATCTATCTATCTATCTATCTATCTATATATATATATATATATATATATATATATATATATATATATATATATTTATGTATATTTTTTTTTTTTTTTTTTTTTTTTTTTTTTGCTTTGTCGCTGTCTCCACACACGCAAAATATACATACCTACACAGCTTACCATGGTTTACCCCAGACGCTTCACATGCCCCGATTCAATCCACTGACAGCACGTTAACCCCGGTATACCACATCGCTTCAATTCACTCTATTCCTTGCCCTCCTTTCACCCTCCTGCATGTTCAGGCCCCGATCACACAAAATCTTTTTCACTCCATCTTTCCACCTCCAATTTGGTCTCCCTCTTCTCCTCGTTCCCTCCACCTCCGACACATATATCCTCTTGGTCAATCTTTCCTCACTCATTCTCTCCATGTGCCCAAACCATTTCAAAACACCCTCTTCTGCTCTCTCAACCACGCTCTTTTTATTTCCACACATCTCTCTTACCCTTACGTTACTTACTCGATCAAACCACCTCACACCACACATTGTCCTCAAACATCTCATTTCCAGCACATCCGTCCTCCTGCGCACAACTCTATCCATAGCCCACGCCTCGCAACCATACAACATTGTTGGAACCACTATTCCTTCAAACATACTCATTTTTGCTTTCCGAGATAATGTTCTCGACTTCCACACATTCTTCAAGGCTCCCAGAATTTTCGCCCCCTCCCCCACCCTATGATCCACTTCCGCTTCCATGGTTCCATCCGCTGCCAGATCCACTCCCAGATATCTAAAACACTTCACTTCCTCCAGTTTTTCTCCATTCAAACTCACCTCCCAATTGACTTGACCCTCAACCCTACTGTACCTAATAACCTTGCTCTTATTCACATTTACTCTTAACTTTCTTCTTTCACACACTTTACCAAACTCAGTCACCAGCTTCTGCAGTTTCTGACATGAATCAGCCACCAGCGCTGTATCATCAGCGAACAACAACTGACTCACTTCCCAAGCTCTCTCATCCCCAACAGACTTCATACTTGCCCCTCTTTCCAAAACTCTTGCATTCACCTCCCTAACAACCCCATCCATAAACAAATTAAACAACCATGGAGACATCACACACCCCTGCCGCAAACCTACATTCACTGAGAACCAATCACTTTCCTCTCTTCCTACACGTACACATGCCTTACATCCTCGATAAAAACTTTTCACTGCTTCTAACAACTTGCCTCCCACACCATATATTCTTAATACCTTCCACAGAGCATCTCTATCAACTCTATCATATGCCTTCTCCAGATCCATAAATGCTACATACAAATCCATTTGCTTTTCTAAGTATTTCTCACATACATTCTTCAAAGCAAACACCTGATCCACACATCCTCTACCACTTCTGAAACCACACTGCTCTTCCCCAATCTGATGCTCTGTACATGCTTTCACCCTCTCAATCAATACCCTCCCATATAATTTACCAGGAATACTCAACAAACTTATACCTCTGTAATTTGAGCACTCACTCTTATCCCCTTTGCCTTTGTACAATGGCACTATGCACGCATTCCGCCAATCCTCAGGCACCTCACCGTGAGTCATACATACATTAAATAACCTTACCAACCAGTCAACAAGATCCATAAATGCTACATACAAATCCATTTGCTTTTCTAAGTATTTCTCACATACATTCTTCAAAGCAAACACCTGATCCACACATCCTCTACCACTTCTGAAACCACACTGCTCTTCCCCAATCTGATCCTCTGTACATGCTTTCACCCTCTCAGTCAATACCCTCCCATATAATTTACCAGGAATACTCAACAAACTTATACCTCTGTAATTTGAGCACTCACTCTTATCCCCTTTGCCTTTGTGCAATGGCACTATGCACGCATTCCGCCAATCCTCAGGCACCTCACCGTGAGTCATACATACATTAAATAACCTTACCAACCAGTCAACAATACAGTCACCCCCTTTTTTAATAAATTCCACTGCAATACCATCCAAACCTGCTGCCTTGCCGGCTTTCATCTTCCGCAAAGCTTTTGCTACCTCTTCTCTGTTTTCCAAATCATTTTCCCTAACCCTCTCACTTTGCACACCACCTCGACCAAAACACCCTATATCTGCCACTCTATCATCAAACACATTCAACAAACCTTCAAAATACTCACTCCATCTCCTTCTCACATCACCACTACTTGTTATCACCTCCCCATTTGCGCCCTTCACTGAAGTTCCCATTTGCTCCCTTGTCTTACGCACTTTATTTACCTCCTTCCAGAACATCTTTTTATTCTCCCTAAAATTTAATGATACTCTCTCACCCCAACTCTCATTTGCCCTTTTTTTCACCTCTTGCACCTTTCTCTTGACCTCCTGTCTCTTTCTTTTATACGTCTCCCACTCAACTGCATTTTTTCCCTGCAAATATCGAACATGTTTCTTTATGTTCGGTCAGCCAGCGTTCACCAGCAGTCTTCCAAATTGGAATCGAGATTGTCTTTATAATCCACTTGTTCACCAAATATACACTTACACAATGATTTGTGAAGAAGAGAGATCTTGAAGTACCCATAGCTACATCATGTCTCTTAGTCTGAATGATAACACTATGATAACGTGAGTCAAAAGCTGATAAAAGTGATGTCATGGAATATTACATTGTTATCACCACACGGTACAAGTATAGCACGCAGAGGAGTAATATCTCCCGAGTATTACTTTATATGCATCATCATCCTGCTGGCACAAGACTAGTCTGGGTGAGAGTCACACACATGACTTAGTTTTTCTTGATGAACGACGCCGCTCAAGAGGAGGAAATGACTAGTGTCATGCAGTGGGAAGACTATAATGAAACATGGTTTTGCAGTTTTGGTGATATTTTCGTTCATGGTGACTCGAATTTTATGGCATCTGTGCAGCAGAGTCCAAAATTTCTAAACAGTTAATTCATACATTGTCCTATTGTTCCACTTCTAATGCAATTGAGGTGCAGGTCACACCATACCGTAGATTGTGACCGAATGAATTTTGATATAGTGGATGTCTGTAGTCAGTAAACCTAATCTTATTCAGTGAAAAATAAGAATATCCTCACCATTTAGATAATGGCGTCTTACAGTCTTTGGCACCGCATCTATGAAATAAGTTTCTTGATAGCAGGAACAACTTTCGTGGTTGCCACTCGCTGAATAGGTCGTAGACTGTCATCTGTCGTTTTATATCAACCTTTCCATTCGCTATATTCATGAGAGTGAATGTTTACGGAAATATCAGTCTTCTCACTCAATTAGGAACTGTTTTGAGACAAGCAGTTACTGGAATTGAGTACACTGGTGGTTGAATGATGTTTTGCTGAGTCTTAAACGTAAGGCTTGGAGCGGGTCGTATGTCATGTATTCGAGGGACACATACGGCCCGTGGGCACTCTGGTTGTGCATCCATGCGCTCAAAGCTGAGGGCGGGTTATGGCGACAGGGACGAGAGCGAGTTACGTCACCAGATGATTGAAACAAAAGTATGAGGACCGTAAAGATTGAGGTCGGGTGATGGTGATGGAGGATGAGGGTAAGCCACATTACCTTAGGGTGAGGGTGGGTGACGACACAAGATGATCTTCGAGAGAGGGACAACACCAGACCATTAGGGGTGGGTGAGACCTGTAGAGAATTGAAACAAGAGTGACAGCATTAGAGGGTTAGGGTGAGTGACGCCACCGGAGCATTAGGGTGTAGTATATTGGAAGATAAACGTGAATGACGACATTAGGGGGTGAGGGGTGACTAGAGGTCGCTAAAAAGTGCGCGAACATAACAATGACGAGACGTCATTCGCTTCTATAACAGGCACATCTGTTATCAATTTTCTATTGTGTTGTCATGAAAAGAAAATGATTTGCTAAAGTTCATGACTGCTTATTCAGAAGAGTTAGCGGTCATTGGTTCATTGTTAAAGATACATACTCCTATCAGTTTGTGGTAAAAGAACAAAATTCTTTCACGGTTATGTCCATTCTCTTTCCCCTTTGACACCTGGAGGATTCCTTATGTTAAGGTAAACTGAGATAAAAAACTAAAACGCCTCAAAATGTTGGCTTATCTTTAAGGAAAGATTGTAAACGAAGTTATTTTCCATCGACCACAACCCTTTTTCTACTATATCCACACATATACGAGGGGACATTGGTGCCAGCCGTATAGTTGAGAGAGACCAAGTCATCATAAGGAGATGTTGCTACTGTATAGACATAAGTGTGATTGACAGTGAACTGCATCTGACAACATGGGGCCAGGAAGGGAATTATTTATGAGGAGGAGTGGCTGGATGTGGAAGGGTTGCCAGCTACAGATAAGATATTTGAAGTATACGAGAAATCTCTGCCGAGCGGAGAGTGTATAAGGCGTCTGGATAAAAAAAAAAAACAAAAAAAAAACATTGTCTTCTGGCCCCCCGAGAGAATCGGCAAGACAACAAGACAGAAGTCACTGCCGTCTAGCACAGTGTGTCCAGACAGATATAAACGCTTTCTGTTGACAGTGAGGTGGGAACGTTTACATCAGATAGCAAAACCCAACGAGGGAAGTTCTTGAAGAAAGAGAAATGACTCTCTAGCTACGTATGAGGCACCAGAACCAAGCCTGGAAAGACTATTTTCTCTCTGGGGAAGATCAGATGTGAATGTTAGATAAAGAGCGCGCAGCTGTGCGCTGCCGAAAGTCTTGCTGGATAAGAGGGTCGTCCCATCTATGTTATCTCCTGACTAGCGTGCTCTAGTGATCTTAAAAGTGTATTTTCTGTGTGCTTCTGTTGAAAATGCTGTTGTTAGTCTCAGTTTGTACATAGTAAACATGAAATGTCGTCACTTATGTTGGTGGATAAGACATACGAATCATATTATCATGCCCCAGTCTTCAGAGTTTTGACGAGTTATTCCGTGTCATTCCTCAGTATGTCGTACTGTTTTATTTATCTCTGAAAACAGCTGTTACGGCGCGCTTAGTCTCATTAGGAGATGGACACCGGCGGGTCATGTTACTCACTGAGGACCAGACGAATACAACAGCTGTGTCACATCATTTCATAAACATGGACCTGTCAGATGTGGTCCACAGCACAGCTGGTTGGTAGATGTTGAGACGCCAGATGTATAACACGGGATTAGAAGAAATGCTAAAAATAACTTTGTCATATATAAATTCTATCAGTACTAGGCAATGATGAGCTAACAGTGATAGTCAGTGTCAGCAAACATAAGATCAGTTTGATGCTACGTATATAAACATGTACATATTCATACTTGCTGCCTTCATCCATTTTCGTCGCCACCCCGCCACACAGGATATGCTCTGAATTGGTATACTCAAAGGCCAGTATCACTACGATAAGTAGTTGTAGCAGACGGCATTATGCTCATGGACGCCAAAGTAATCTGTGGAGTTGCATTTAGCTATGTGTCAGTTCCTGTTCTCCTCTCATGTAATTGCACTGACACCTCTCAGAAAATGTAGAATTTCCGGAAAATGACCAACATATCGCACAGCAACTGGACAGCGGTCACAATGGATTGCCAACAATGGTAAACTTAGTCCCGTTACATCCCACAGTCAGTGGCTTCAAAGAAATAATGGCCGAAAATTTTACTATGCCTTTGACAATAGCTAGAAGTGTGTTCGAGAGTATTGGTCCGGAGAGGAATGCACAGTGTAGGATGGCTAGAGTGATTGTAGGACATCCACAAATGTCGTTCTGAAAAAAGCTACTGCGGGTGGCTCTAATTTACGACCAACATTATTAGTGATGGTGAAGGCAACTTGCAAAGGATTAGGCAAAGGTGGAAAGACATCCTTGGGCATGGCTAGTGTGAATGTTCTAGGACCAGCCACACTGAAAGAGGTTTGTAAGTGTTCTAACCCTGGTTGTGTACTGAAAAACAGCTGGTGATTTGGAATACCTGGTTTGAAAAGAGGGATATGCACAGGTATATGTATATGAGTAGAAGCGATGGTCAGCGGTCGTTATGAGATTGAGTATTAACTAAATGGCATGTAAAAGAGAGAATTTTGGATGTATGTTTGCTGAGAGGGGCAGCTGGTGGGAATTCTTGAAGAGGCGATGGTGAAGATTTGCAGAGATTTTCGAACAAAAGGAAACAACGTCGGGGAGAAGAGAATGGTGAGGGTAAGTGAGTTTGGAAAGGAGACTTGTGAGAGGAAATATCAGGAGAGATTGAATGTAAAATGGCAAAAGGTGAGAGCAAATAAAGTGAGGGGATTGGGTGAGGAATGGACGGTATATAGGGAAGCAGTGAAGACGTGTGCAAGAGATGCATGTGGCTTGCGAAAGGTGGGAGGTTGCCAGATTAGAAAGTATAGTGAGTGGTGGGATGAAGTGAAATTGCTTGTGAAATAAAAAGAGAGGCGTTTTGGCGTACCTACAAGGAAGGAGTAAAAATGATTGGGAGATGTATAAGAGAAAACGACAAACGGTTTAAAGTAAGTGGCTGGGGTTAAGAAAGAACTCAAATGAAAGTTAGGGTAAGGGTCTATTATTAAACTTTAGATAGAATGAAAAGACGTCTTGGAAGGAAGGTAATGATATGCGAAAGACGAACAGTGAAGGAGGGAAAAGGTGAAGTGATAACACAGTAATGAAGTGAGAATATGGAGTATCTTAAAGGATTGTTGAATGTACTTGATGTGGCAGATGTAGGATGTTTTGGTCGGTGTTGTATTGTCCTCAAACATTTTATTTCCAACACATCCACCCTCCTTTGTACTACCCTATCTCTAGCCCATGCCTCGCAACCATATAACATTGTTGGAACCACTATTCCTTCAGACATAACCATTTTTGCTCTCCGAGATAACGTTCTCTCTTTCCACACATTCTTCATCGCTCCCAGATCCTTCGCCTCCTCCCCCATCCTATGGCTCACTTCCACTTCCATGGATCCATTCCCTGCTAAGTCCACTCCCAGATGTCTAAAACGCTTCACTTCCTCCAATTTTCCTTCATTCGATTGAACTCGCATCCCATTTAACTTGTCCCTCAACCTTCAACTTTCACACTTTCCAAACTCGGTCACCAACTTCTGCAGTTTCTCATTCGAATCGGCCACTAGTGCTGTGTCATTGGCGAACAACCTTTGACTCACTTCCCAGGCCCTTTCACCTCCAACAGACTGCATGTTCGCCCCCTCTCCAAAACTCTTGCATTTACCTCCCTAACCACCCATTTTCCGTGTTAGCGAGGTAGCGTCAAGAACAGAGGACTGAAACTTAAAGGGAGGAGAAATCTTCACTTGGCCCCCTTCTCTGTTCCTTCTTTTGGAGTAGTATAAACAGGAGGGGAGGATTCCCAGTCCCTGCTCATGCTCCTTTAAGTCGCCTTCTACGACAAGCAGTGAATACATGGGAAGTATTTCTCCCCTATCCCCAGGGATGATATATATATATATATATATATATATATATATATATATATATATATATATATATATATATATATATATATTATTATTTTTTTTTTTTTTCTTTTTTTGCTTTGTCGCTGTCTCCCGCGTTTGCGAGGTAGCGCAAGGAAACAGACGAAAGAAATGGCCCAACCCACCCCCATACACATGTATATACATACGTCCACACACGCAAATATACATACCTACACAGCTTTCCATGGTTTACCCCAGACGCTTCACATGCCCTGATTCAATCCACTGACAGCACGTCAACCCCGGTATACCACATCGCTCCAATTCACTCTATTCCTTGCCCTCCTTTCACCCTCCTGCATGTTCAGGCCCCGATCACACAAAATCTTTTTCACTCCATCTTTCCACCTCCAATTTGGTCTCCCTCTTCTCCTCGTTCCCTCCACCTCCGACACATATATCCTCTTGGTCAATCTTTCCTCACTCATTCTCTCCATGTGCCCAAACCATTTCAAAACACCCTCTTCTGCTCTCTCAACCACGCTCTTTTTATTTCCACACATCTCTCTTACCCTTACGTTACTTACTCGATCAAACCACCTCACACCACACATTGTCCTCAAACATCTAATTTCCAGCACATCCATCCTTCTGCGCACCACTCTATCCATAGCCCACGCCTCGCAACCATACAACATTGTTGGGACCACTATTCCTTCAAACATACCCATTTTTGCTTTCCGAGATAATGTTCTCGACTTCCACACATTCTTCAAGGCTCCCAGAATTTTCGCCCCCTCCCCCATCCTATGATCCACTTCCGCTTCCATGGTTCCATCCGCTGCCAGATCCACATATATATTATATATATGTATATATATATAATTTTACGTCATCATACAATTTACCAAACTCAGCCACCAACTTTTGCAGTTTCTTACCCGCATCAGCCATCAGCTCTATCATCAGCGAACAACAACTGACTCACTTCCCAAGCCCTCTCATCGACAACAGACTGCATACTTTCCCCTCTCTCCAAAATTTTTGCATTCACCTCCTTCACCACCCCATCCATAAACAAACTAAACAACCATGGAGAAATCACGCACCCATGCCACAAACCAACATTCACTGGAAACCAATCACTTTCCTCTCTTCCTACTCGTACACTTGCCCTTAATTCTCAATAAAAACTTTTCAGTGCTTCTAGGAACTTACCTCCCACACTATATACTCTTAATACCTTCCACAGAGCATCTCTATCAACTCTATCATATGCCTTTTCTAGATCCTAAATGCTACAAACAAATCCATTTGCTTTTCTAAGTATTTCTCACATACATCCTTCAAAGCAATACCTGATCCACACATCCTCTACCACTTCTGAAACCACACTGCTCTTCCCCAGTCTGACTCTCTGTACATGCCTTGACCCTTTCAATCAATACTCTTCCATATAATTTCTTAGGAATACTCAACATTATTATACTTCTGCAATTTGAGCACTCGCCTTTATCCCCTTTCCTTTTGTACAATGGCACTATGCATGCGTTCCGCTAATTCTCAGGCACTTCACCATGAATCATACATACATTGAATATCCTCACCAACCAGTCAGCAACAGTCACCCCCTTTTTCTAAATAAATTCCACAGTAATACCATCCAAACCTGCCGCCTTGCTGGCTTTCATCTTCCGCAAAGGTTTCACTACCTCTACTCTGTTTACCAAATCATTCTTCCTGACCCTCTCACTTCGCACACCTCGACCAAAACTCCCTATATCTGCCACTCTATCATCAAACACACTCAACAAACTTTCAAAATACTCACTCCATCTCCCTCTCACTTCACCACTGCTTGTTATTACCTCCCCATTAGCCCCCTTCACCGACGTTCCCATTTGTTCTCCTTTCTTAGGCACTTTATTTACCTCCTTCCAACGCATCTTTTTATTCTCTGAAATTTAATGGTACTCTCTCACCCAACTCTCATTTGCCCTCTTTTTCACCTCTTGCACCTTTCTCTTGATCTACCTCTTTCTTTTATACTTCTCCCAGTCATTTGCACTATTTTCCTGCAAAATTCGACCAAATGGCTCTCTCTTCTCTTTCACTAATAATTCTACGTCTTCATCCCACCACTCACTACCCTTTCTAATCTTTCCACCTCCCACCTTTCTCATGCCACAAGCATCTTTTGCGCAAGCCATCACTGCTTCCCTAAATACATCCCATTTCTCCCCTACTCCCCTTATGTCATTTGCTCTCACCTTTTTCCATTTTGCACTCATTGTCATTGATTTCTTTCCTTCACTGCTTCTTAAAGTTTCTTCAGAAAATGACACCACTCACAACAGACTTCATGTACCTGAAAATTCATTTTCCTCCCATTGATTTCGTATATAAATTTCCAATTCCTTTCTCTTATCTGTCAGACGAGTCATCCAGTACACTGTATCCAAGCTTTTAACGGTGATTAAATATACTCTAGTGTTTATTCAGGAGGTTAAAAGCTTTCACTTTCCCTAATGTACTATACGTAGATTCATTATGAAACAGGGGGGTAGTCTGGTCGCAGAACACTTTATTCCACGTTCTTTTATGCAGACAAATACTGGAGTTGGTGGGCTTCGCGCTGGGATGGACTTTGGCATCAGTAATGTGAAGTGCAAATGGATATACTCGTATATGATGGAAGGAGCGGAGTGCAGGCAGGGGATAAACCAATACAAGGTCTTTACCCCATGAATACATTATTGTAACTCCTGTGACGCAGAATCGTTTGTGCTGCCGATATAATCTTTCCTGTTTCTTCACGTCCGTGATCAGTTGTTATTACTTAACTAATATAAAAGAAAAGCAAGGGTTTCATAGTCCTATGTCTTATCATCATTTTTGTGACTATAGTACGTGTATTTTAATTCTGTGTAATGAAAGAAAGGTTTCAGATTCCGTTTTCTAAAAGCGTTGCTGAATTAGAAAATTTATTTTATTTCATTTTTCTATTATTTTCATTTTTGATTGGGGTGGGGGGGGATGTGATGAGATTTCATTCTAGCTACCAACTTGACGATTATATTCACCTTTTGGGATGTCCCTACGGGGCACAGGACTTTCGGTCTTCATTCAAGCTAACGCTGAGACTGACCAAGCCTCGACCCTCTACCTGGGCAGGGGGACGACTCACCTGGTGATGAGCCACGCCTGTGATGATGTCGTCAGGACAGTGGGGTCTGGGGCGGTGGTTGGTGGGAGGTGTGGAAACAAGTGGATGACTATACCAGGCTGGCAGAGAAGGAGCAGGGTATTAGGTAAATACTGCTTGTCTTACAGATGGACAATAACAGTAAACACAAGTTATTCGCGATAGATAGGAACGATTACGGAGGCATATTAGATTCATTTGGTGAGGGGAAAATCTAATGATTACGCACGAGGAAGAAAACGGGAGAATATGCCTAGTATATAGACTCCACGTACACCTTCGTGTACGTGGAGTCTATGTACTAGGCAAATTCATTCGGTGTAAATATTGCAACGTAAGTAGATTAAAACGAAGAGATTATTAAAGAGCTACCCTCAGTCTATTTAGATAAAATATCAGATTAATCAATAAACAAATCAATAAATAATCAAATTAATCGGAATCTGATGTAATAGATACTCTAAAGATTGATCATGAGGACACAAGTGCAGCATAAATGAGATATCATGCTGCAGTAGCATCTGACAAAGTTATGGTGCAGCAAACCTAACCGGGGAAGAACGGTGTTCATATCACACAACAGTGTTGTAGGGAGGCTCAGTATGCTCTTCATCAGCACATGACGTCTTAATCTGTCATTGGCCATCTCAGCCATCTGTTGTTTGCCCTATCTATTTTCACAATTTTCTGGCATTTTTCTGAAATCCTGCTTGCTATATTTTCCTCTCTCTCTCTCTCTCTCTCTCTCTCTCTCTCTCTCTCTCTCTCTCTCTCTCTCTCTCTCTCTCTCTCTCTCTCTCTCTCTCTCTCTCTCCCAGTTGCTCCAGTCTTACTTTCAATATACTTTTCACAAACACCCATCTTCAGCATGATCTCTTTCCTTATCTTTCACCATTATCCTAACAGTATTCTTAACCATCCCTCATTATTCCAACTTTATCTTTTCTCACTTTATCATGCTTGTTTTAGTATCCTTTCTTGTAACGCTGGGCTCCAAAGTGGGAAAGTGGGGTTGCGCCATCGAAAGAAACAGGTCATTGCCAGGTTCAGCTCTGGCATATTGCATATTTTTACCTACAATAACCTGAGTTCCATTTCTATTATATTTCATCACCCAAACTTTTTCTTTCACACTCATTCCTCATTAGCCGTCTTTTCTTTGACCCTTAGAATACATGATCATCATCGTCCTTTCCCACCACCATCGACCGTCCTCTGTCTCGCGCGCCTTCCTCCAAGTCTCCCACTACCACTCCCATTACCTTACACGAGCTGCAACGCAAGGAGCACTGCCGATATATCACAGGGGCTCCTGCACATCTCACTTCCACTCGGCCACGTCTCCACCTTCCCCCGTCGTCTGTCACCAGCCTCCGTCGTTGTACCTCAACGCCGCTGTTTACATACGTCGACCTGTGAAGCTGTTAACACTACAGATATAACTTATGTTTTCCTTCGGTTTCCTTCACCTGAACGAGGAACACTAGAGTATTTAAGGCCTCTTGTTCAGGTTAGTATACGCGGAGTCTTTGAAAAGCGTCATTTCCTCAGAAGCTTATACGCAAGTGAAACAACTGCAATAGTCAATTTTCATGTTATGAATATAATGTTGTATATCACCTGAAATTACTTTATATCGAAGATTACTGTAAGTAGTATACCCTTCGAATAGTTTTCTCAGTCGCTGATGTCATCCCAACATGTTGAGAAACGCCTTAGCTTGCTACAACCTCTCTTGTGATATAACGTACACAGCACCACCATCCTGCAGCTTCACTTGTCACCATAACTCTGATTCACTGTTCACTGTATATCACTTCCCTGGTATATCCTGCACAGTATCACCGCCAGTTGCCTATCAAAACTCTGAGATTTATTTGTGTAAATGTAGATCAAATGCAAAAACCTTTTGTGAAAAAAAAAAGTTTTGAGAGCTTCAGTCATGCAAATGTTTTGGTTCATTCACACCTCTGTCCGATACGGAAGTGTGTGTGTGTCTGCTGTGAGCCAGGGGAGGGGATCAGTCCCACATTCATCAAAGCTAAATCAAAATACATCTGTGAACTGTGTAAGAGTTCGCGTGTTGACGTGAAAAGTAGTGAACAAGTAAAGTTAAGGAAGATAATTACAAATAAAAGGTTTGCATGCATCTTGTGTGACTGAGAAAGTTAGCTTATCTTATTCTATCTTTTTGTTTATATCTTATCTGGAAGATCATTTGGTATGATAGTTATCTGATCTCAGAAATGTTGGTTAACAAAGAAAAAACTCACAGAAGGTTAAATCGTTTACCAACTCTTGCTGCGATGGACTGCTTGTGTTTTGTGAGTTATCACATCTCCATTTTCACTTTACGGTGTGTGTCTTACAGAGAGAACACAAAAAACATTTCTAAAATAAGATTTCTGGAAAAAAAAATATTGACGTTATTTATTCATGAGATTAAAAGTAAACACTCTCACTCCAGGGTGGAAATATAAATTAAAACATTGAATTAAACTTTGTTCTAACGAGGAGCGAAACGCAATCCAATCCTGTTGTATCTATTCGCCTGAAGCAAATGTTTGCACTTAAGAGGGATAAACAAACTGGATTGTCGGCAGGGGCGGGCGGCAGAGGCGGCTGATTATCACAAATTGTTGCATGTTGGGCATGACTGATGAAAGCAGGAATGAAATCTGTGTGGCACCAATTCACAACAGCGACTCCCCGATCCTTGTCTTCGATCTCTTCAGATAGCACTTTCGTCTTTTAATATTCCCGTTAGTTTAAGGCACTGAACTCTCTCTAAATCTTTCTTAAAGTGAGCAAGATGAAAGTACATCTGGGAATGATTATAGATTACATTCTATCCTTGATCCGCATCTTGATTAAGATGCTCGATGAATTCTTCTGAAGTAATGTTCTCTTCTGTTTTTCACTCTTTTCGTTAGCCCCGTTCTACAAGCTGTTTAGTTATTTGGCTCCTTGGCTTATCTACAGCCATGGTCATTAAGAGGCCGTTAAGGTCAAGATTTAATCACCACCTGAAAAATTGTTAACATCAAGTTTAAAAGTATTTCTAAGGCCACATACACTCTCACTATGTATATGGCTCATATGGTACTAGATCCATGACTGATGAGGCCTCTAATGTTGAAGTCCGAACATATAGACACTCGACCCAGTGGTCACTTGCTGTTTGAATTCCTTTTTATTCCTAGTTCTTTGTGGGACGGGAATCAAGACTGTTCTCAGAGTAATCTTGAGCGACTTCGCCTCCATCGTGCGTGATTTTGCATAGACTCTCCAGCATCCTTTGAACTTCTGCTCCTCGAGAACTCTAGTGAATTGTCACCAGATCCAGTACCAGATAATGTGATGATCTTAGGTTACATTCCGTGTCGTTTAGATGAGTGTCTCACTACGAGTGTATTCATCTGATGGGGAGACATACTTATATCAGTTTGAATCAATTTAGTGACAATATGTTGCAGTCTCATTTCTGACTGTATGTTACGTGTCTAAGGTGATTTCTCCATTTAGGCATCCCACAGCTGGGTTCTGAGTCTTGGGTGAGAATGTAGGTTCATGGTTGACCTCGCCACTTCTAAGTGTAGAACAGTCTGGGAGTGATTTGACATAAAGACATCCTTAGTGTCGTATATTTTCTGTGGAATTAACCAACAGGGAGAGAGGCTTATTCGTGATGGAATGTCGTGGGAGGCCCTTTGGTGGTTGAAATAGACGATTATCTGATAATTCTTGGGAAATTATTTTAGCTCCTGCTTTTGCTACGTATAGAATATGATTTTTTCATTCTTGGGTGTTGCCTCACATTCCTGAAAAGTCGTGAACGGTGCATCACTAGGCCAAGACCCAGCTTGATAAAGCGGATAAAGTATAGGGATAAATGTGCTGTAATGTGAGAATGTAGACGAGGAGAGGCTGAAGGAAAAAGAAAAAAAAAGAAAAAAGAAATGGTGTGAAAAATTGTATGGCTAGAGATCAGGAAACAGATGAAATAAGTTATGACTGGGACGTCTGGAGGTGAATAAGCCTCCATAAGGAAGTAGAGTTAGGGCTGCTGAAGGATAACTAGAACAGTTAATGTAGACTATATACCACAGTAACCTGAGAATCGAACCTCTGACTATCTGTGTGGCAGCCGGGTAGCCTAACTCCTATGATGTGATGAGCTTAAATCAGTGCCTTCTCCTTAACCACTCGCTGATTGACGGGTCTCGCTGATACACCAGTCGTCCTTTACGTGGTGGGGACACTACTGATCACGTTATGAAAAAGGCAGGAAGGCTTTTTAATCGACTCCCAAGGCACACGAGGGCAATGTGTGTATATCTCCTCCATGTAATGTACACATGATACCTGGTGTAAATCAGTGTGGCAGCCAAGTAGTTGCTATCCTAAACGCTAGGCCACGATGAGTTTGAAGCAGCATCTCCTTCGTAGCCGCTCGCTGATTCTCTAGATGTAGTGATAGACAGTTTACATCATATTTCATGTGTACATTACATGGTTGAGGTGTTGTACGGGTAACTAGAAGATGGAGTAATTGGAGATTAATGGTCAGATGATCAGAAGTAGGTGGGATGGCTGGAGATTAATTGGTTGGTGATGAGGTGGTGAAGGAGGGGCAGCTGGCGTTGAATGGGCAGGTAATGAGGCGGCGCGGGAGGAGTGGCGGGAGAAGAATGGGCAGGTGGTGAATGAGGTGGTAAAGGTGTGGTCGCTGAAAATAGATAATGACGTGCTGGAGATGAATGAGTTGTTAATGAGGTGATGGAGGTGAAGAGGCCTAGAGGTTAGTTAACAAAAAGTGAGAAATTAAAGCTGGTAGTTAACAGACTGTAGCGCGGGTGTGGGGGCAACTGAAGGTTGACTTTTAGCTAAAATGACGGTGGACGAGGGGAACCTGGAGTTAATAAGAAAGTAATGTAAGATGATACCTAGTTACTTGATGGATGATGAATTGCTAATCAGAGGGTTGAGGTGAGGCACCTGCGAGTTAATGAGCAGGTAATATAGTGGACTCGGGGCTTGTGTTTGCGTTGGTGAACAGTTAATGGGAAAAAGAATGATTGAAGGTCACGGCTGGAGACTCTCGTGAGGAATTAACGAGGAGAAGGTGGGAAGTCAGAGGAAGCTTGATGAGCATTTACTGAGGATAAGATGTGTTGGCTGGAGACTCATGAAACATGGGTTATAACGCTGGATATCAGGTATGATAGAGAAGATTTTGTGAAGTTTATAGCAGGTGGTTATGATGAATGTTATGAATAAAGTGATACAGAAGAATCACAGATATGAGGGGAATCTTTTTTTTTTCAAGTACATGAGTTTCAACACAGGTCCACCAGCATGTGCCTTTAGCATCAAGAAACTGCTACATATTCCTTCATGGATGAACGGTTATGTTTATGAGCAGGGCCGTGTGTTGAGAACGACGACTCATCTATAGAAAACGTTTTGGTATTTAGAATTGACAAGGGTACAGCAACAGCTATACAGCTCCAAACATTTTCTACGAGGCTGATTTACAAAATTACCCTGAGTTATTCCAGTTTTTGTGAAATCAAAACAAGAATCAAATAATTTTCTACATCAGCTTTTATTCTTTTCTAATTTCATATATATATATATATATATATATATATATATATATATATATATATATATATATATATATATATATATATATTACTTATTATTTTATTCATTTTATTTGCTTTGTCGCTGTCTCCCGCGTTAGCGAGGTAGCGCAAGGGAACAGACGAAAGAAATGGCCCAACCCACCCACATACACATGTATATACATACACGTCCACACACGCAAATATACATACCTATACATCTCAACGTATACATATATATACACACACAGACATATACATATATACACATGTACATAATTCATACTGTCTGCCCTAATTTATTCCCATCGCCACCCCGCTACACATGAAATAACAACCCCCTCCCCCCAAATGTGCGCGAAGTAGCGCTAGGAAAAGACAACAAAGGCCACATTCGTTCACACTCAGTCTCTAGCTGTCATGTAATAATGCACCAAAACCACAGCTCCCTTTTCACATCCAGGCCCCACAGAACTTTCCATGGTTTACCCCAGACGCTTCACATGCCCTGGTTCAATCCATTAACAGCACGTCGACCCAGGTATACCACATCGTTCCAATTCACTCGATTCCTTGCGCGCCTTTCACCCTCTTGCATGTTCAGGCCCCGATCATCAAAATCTTTTTCACTCCATCTTTCCACCTTCAATTTGGTCTCCCACTTCTCCTCGTTCCCTCCACCTCTGACACATATATCCTCTTGGTCAATCTTTCCTCACTCATTCTCTCCTTGTGACCAAACCATTTCAAAACACCCTCTTCTGCTCTCTCAACCACACTCTTTTTATTACCACACATATCTCTTACCCTATTATTACTTACTCGATCAAACCATCTCGCACCACATATTGTCCTCAAACATCTCATTTCTAGCACATCCACCCTCCTCTGCACAACTCTGTCCATAGCCCACGCCTCGCAACCAAATAACATTGTTGGAACCACTATTCCTTCAAACATACCAATTTTCGCTTTCCGAGATAATGTTCTCGATTTCCACACATTCTTCAACGCTCCCAGAACTTTCGCCCCCCTCCCCCACCCTATGATTCACTTCCGCTTCCGTGGTTCTATCCGCTGCCAAATCCACTCCAAGATATCTAAAACACTTCACTTCCTCCAGTTCAGTGTTGTAAATGGAAATGGTGAAGAGCTTGTAGATTTATGTGCTGAAAAAGGACTGTTGATTGGGAATACCTGGTTTAAAAAGTGAGATATACATAAGTATACGTACGTAAGTAAGAGAGATGGCCAGAGATCGTTATTGGATTACGTGTTAATTGACAGGCGCGCGAAAGAGAGACTTTTGGATGTTAATGTGCTGAGAGGTGCAACTGAAGGGATGTCTGATCATTATCTTGTGGAGGCGAAGGTGAAGATTTGTAGAGGTTTTCAGAAGAGAAGAGAGAATGTTGGGGTGAAAAGAGTGGTGAGAGTAAGTGAGCTTGGGAAGGAGACTTGTGTGAGGAAGTACCAGGAGAGACTGAGTACAGAATGGAAAAAGGTGAGAACTAAGGAAGTAAGGGGAGTGGGTGAGGAATGGGATGTATCTAGGGAATCAGTGATGGCTTGCGCAAAGGATGCTTGTGGCATGAGAAGTATGGGAGGTGGGCTGATTAGAAAGGGTAGTAAGTGGTGGGATGAAGAAGTAAGATTATTGGTGAAAGAGAAGAGAGAGGCATTCGGACGATTTTTGCAGGGAAGTGATGCAAATGAGTGGGAGATGTATAAAAGAAAGAGGCAGGAGGTCAAGAGAAAGGTGCAAGAGGTGAAAAAGAGGGCAAATGAGAGTTGGAGTGAAGGAGTATCATTAAATTTTAAGGAGAATAAAAAGATGTTCTGGAAGGAGGTAAACGAAGTGCGTAAGACAAGGGAGCAAATGGGAACTTCAGTGAAGGGGGCTAATGGGAAGGTGATAACAAGTAGTGGTGATGTGAGAAGGAGTTGGAGTGAGTATTTTGAATGTTTGTTGAATGTGTTTGATGATAGAGTGGCAGACATAGGGTGTTTTGGTCGAGGTGGTGTGCAAAGTGAGAAGGTTAGGGAAAATTATTTGGTAAAGAGAGAAGAGGTAGTAAAAGCTTTGCGGAAGATGAAAACCGACAAGGTAGCGGGTTTGGATGATATTGCAGTAGAATTTATTAAGAAAGGGGGTGACTGTATCGTTGACTGGTTGGTAAGGTTATTTAATGCATGTCTCATGGTGAGGTGCCTGAGGATTGGCGGAATGCTTGCACAGTGCTATAGTACAAAGGCAAAGGGGATAAAAGTGAGTGCTCAAATTACAGAGGTATAAGTTTGTTGAGTATTCCTGGTAAATTATATGGGAGGGTATTGATTGCGAGGGTGAAGGCATGTACAGAGCATCAGATTGGGGAAGAGCAGTGTGGTTTCAGAAGTGGTAGAGGATGTGTGGATCAGGTGTTTGCTTTGAAGAACGTATGTGAGAAATACTTAGAAAAGCAAATGGATTTGTATGTGGTATTTAAGGATCTGGAGAAGGCATATGATAGAGTTGATAGAGATGCTCTGTGGAAGGTATTAAGAATATATGGTGTGGGAGGCAAGTTGTTAGAAGCAGTGAAAAGTTTTTATCGAGGATGTAAGGCATGTGTACGTGTAGGAAGAGAGGAAAGTGACTGGTTCTCAGTGAATGTAGGTTTGCGGCAGGGGTGTGTGATGTCTCCATGGTTGTTTAATTTGTTTATGGATGGGGTTGTTAGGGAGGTGAATGCAAGAGTTTCGGAAAGAGGGGCAAGTATGCAGTCTGTTGTGGATGAGAGAGCTTGGGAAGTGAGTCAGTTGTTCGCTGATGATACAGCGCTAGTGGCTGATTCGTGTGAGAAACTGCAGAAGCTGGTGACTGAGTTTGGTAAAGTGTGTGAAAGAAGAAAGTTAAGAGTAAATGTGAATAAGCGCAAGGTTATCAGGTACAGTAGGGTTGAGGGTCAAGTCAGTTGGGAGGTAAGTTTGACTGGGGAATATATATATATATATATATATATATATATATATATATATATATATATATATATATATATATATATATATATTTTTTTTTTTTTTTTTTCAAAAGAAGGAACAGAGGGGGCCAGGTAAGGATATTCCAAAAATGGCCCAGTCCTCTGTTCTTAACGCTACCTCGCTATCGCGGGAAATGGCGAATAGTTTAAAAAAAAGAAAGGTATATATATATATATATATATATATATATATATATATATATATATATATATATATATATATATATATATATATATTAATTCTTTCATTCCTTTTTTTCAGAGATTGTCTGAATATGAGCCAATATTTACTCATACGTACGAAACTAATTCTCATAATTGGTAGGTTTTCTTCGTAAATTTCAAATGAATACATGCCTCTTTCATCTTAACAGTTCTTTATATTGTTAGTATTAGAGTGATATCAGTTTATCCATTACCAGTAAATAAAGTGACCAAATTGCAGCTTGATGAATATAAAAATTTGGAAGACACACACTGCAAGTTACTGATTAGAAGCTGGAAGTTATCATGTGGGTTTATGATACTGCCAGTTACTGTTATCCTCATTTCACAGATTCAGTCATTTTTTGAACGGAGTTAGTAGCTGCAGCAGATTTAAAATTCTCAAATAAATCTAAGGAATGCCTTTTTTTTCCCGAGGTTTAATGTAATCAGCACAAATATTAACCTAATCACTAAGTAATTTTGAGAAGCCATTGATGCTGGAATCTACGACCATACAAAATGGTCTTTGCAATGTAATAGTCTTGGATTGTGATGTTTGAGAGCAGTACCACAGATACGTTTAAGAACAGTCTTGGTGATGGTTTCGACTCATATCCACGCTTGACATTATTGACATTATTTGCCTGTCCTTTGGTACGCGAAAAGATTTCTTGTTCTTCTCTCTGAAACATCTGTATTTCTTTCTACTCTTACCACACCAACCCTCGAGTTTCTCATCTCCTGCACCATCAGCAACAGTCTTATTGGACCCAGTGGTTTGTTGTTGTTTGAGTTCCTCTGTATTCGTTCACTTGTTGAGGATGGTTTTGACTGGAGCCTTGAGGACTGCTGGAACACTTGCTTATATCAAACTCGGGCCCTGAGGCGAAGCTCCACACCGGCGATAACAGTGTCTCGATCTAATTCTGTTTCCCATAGAGACAGACACAGGTCCTCCCTTTCCATTCAGGAGTAAATGCAGAATAAAGAATAGCTCTTAGGAATGGTTTAGAACAAGATCTTTAATCTCCTCCAAAGCCGAATGTACTCTTATCCAAGACTTCTGTGTCTGTGTCATCAGCAGTGAGTCCAGGGTTGCGAAAGATTCAGTTCGTGTGTTCTCCATTAACGTGGGGATCTCAGGAATCCTTCCTTTGATCTTTCCATAAATGTTTTAAAGATAATCAGCTTTAAAGATTCTTAATATTCTTAAGATCACCACTCACTCAGAGAGCATAGAAGTAAAATGATTCATGTTTACTACATCTGCATCGCCATTTTAGACTTGTTGTTGATGGTCGTAGTGGAGGATAGTGAGGGAGATAGGGTGGTGAGGAGGGTCGTAGTGATTGGAACTCCATATGGCAGCGGTAATGGAAGCTAGTGAGGGTTTCTGTGCAATTCTGAGGAAAGATGATGGTGAAAGAAGCTATAGCACAGGACGATGAGGATGCTGTAGGTGATGACATTAGGTGAGAGTTTTGATGAAGATGGTGAGGTTATAAAAGATGGTGATGGAGACGGTAAAGAGAGAGAGGTTGTCGTACATGGTGATAAGGAAAGGCTTTGTGGAGGAGGTTAAGACTGGGGAAAAGCAATGGCGAAGGACACCTCCGTATACTATTCTGATGCAGACTGTTGCACTTCACTCGTTATTTTTGCACTATAGAAGGTAATGTATTCAATATCACTTCAGTAAGTCATCTAGATTTTCCTGTTGGATATATTTTTCTATATTATTTCATTTTTATTTTCTTTTTTACCTTGGAGGCTCCAGTCACGAATGATAGTCCACATAAATGCGTGTCTTGATTGAAAAATAGACAGGTTAAGGAAAGAGAAAACAGACTCCCATACTTTGATATGAATATATTACGTATAATCATAAGATGATTTGCTGTATGGTGTACCGCAATATTCGGTGTCACGTTTCCATAGTCACGCGTTATACATTTTTGAGAGAGAGAGAGAGAGAGAGAGAGAGAGAGAGAGAGAGAGAGAGAGAGAGAGAGAGAGAGAGAGAGAGAGGCCCGGGGGAACAGTTTTATGCCGTTGAGTCATGTAGGGACGTGTGGCACGACGACAAGGATGGCGGAGGACGACGAGGGTCGTTGCCGTTCTGATTTGAGAAGAGTGGTTGTGGGAGGTGGCGACGACAGTGATGGTGGAAGGTGACGCTAACAGTGATGGTGAAGCGTAAGGTGGACAGTGATAGTGAGAGGTAAAGGATGCCATCAGTTGTACTTGATGTTTTGTAACACAACAACAGGACGGTCTCGCTAACCTCGCAAACCCATAAGTTTCTGATCTCCTACACTAACTAACACAAAGAGCTTATTTAAGACCCAGTGGTCTGTTGCTGTTTGAGTTCCTTTGTATATATTCCCGTGTTTCGTTATGGGTGTCGTGGTACAAACTTTAAAGTGTTTTCATAACCTTCAGATCCTGATTAGTCGATGTCTTGAAATTCTTGACCACTGATGCCCAAGGAAGTATACTTTTGGGTGAGGAAAAAAAGAAACAATTCGTTTGTAAACTCACTTCCATCTGTCTCAGTAAAACTGGAAGCATGCAAGTTACCACCTACGGCAGGCAGCGTTGTCACCTACGGCAGACAGCGTTACCAAGTCTTGGGCAGCGCTTTTGGCTCCATGGATGCTAAGGACGACTACAAGTACCTCGGTATTCTTGTTGAGGCTGGGGGCAGGCGAAAACCCTACGGCGCCCTGCTAGAGGAGGGGCTATCTAACATCACCAGAGCCCCTCTAAAACCTCAGCAGAGGATTGCTGTCCTCGTTGACTTCCTCGTACCCAAGCTAATGTATCGCCTGGTATATAAGACGCAGTTAGCGCGCGTGGATAGGCAGCTGAGAGTCGCGGTCCACCGCTGGCTCCGTCTGCCCCATGACGCGCCCTGTGCATTCTTCTACTTGGCGACGGGGGATGGCGGCTTGGGTATTCCTGATTTTGTTTCGACCGTCAGGATTGATAAGCAAAGGAGATTCGAAAAATTGCTCACCTCGTCTGACCCGGTGATTCATCTCTCAGATCCCTTCACCTTCTTATAGGTTAGCCAAGAAGCTAAACCAGTAGATTTCGCTGTACATCCTTACAGCTTTTTCCCCTACGATCGACCGAAGGATTTATTGAAATCGTAGGAAACAAAGAACCACAATGGCATCACAGCTTCCCTGGATGTGGAGTCTCTCTTCACAAATGCACCAGTGGAGAGGACAATAGACATCATCCTGGATTATGTATACCAACGGTATGTCTTACCTCCCTGAAGATGCCCAGAAATATATCAAAAGAAATGGTACGTGCTTGAACCATGGAAACACCTTTCAGATGTCCGCAAGGCAAGCTTTATCGGCAGGTGGATGGGATGGCCATGGGGTCTTTTGGGGGGTTCTCTTTGGGCAGGCAGATCCTATGTCGAGACTACATGACACCCCAGATCTATTGCAGATATATAGATGACATTTTTATCTATGTAGATATTTTAAACTCATTGGGAAACCTCCGTAACCGACTCCAAGAAACTTAAGGCTTAGGATTTACAGTAGAGTTGAATAATGATGGTAAGATTCCTTGCTTGGATGTAATAGTGCCACAACATCTGCAGAAAACTCACCAACCAAGGTTAATGCATGAACTAAATAGTAAATACACTCAAGATTGCAAGAAGAGTGTCATTCGAGCACACGTAGGGAGAGCGATCAAAGTGTGCTCAACCTGGTAACTCCTAACCAAGACACGGACGTGTTCGGCAAATGTTCATTAACAATGGATATTGAAATACCTGATTTGAAACCATTGTGAACAACATAACTTGAGCAGCATCTCATGACAAAGAGACAATCTCAACGTGACAGCATAAAAGCATACTACAGAAACACATTCACTTCAACAGATCGAAAGGACGAGGAGGTCGTGCGAGATATTGTGGCCAGAAACTGTAAAGCGATTGATGAAGACAAGGATATCATCCTAGTAATATGCTACCATAATCCGAGAACATCTTCATTCGTAATGAATAACAATATGGAAGGTCGATCTGGAAGTTTGAATCGTACCGATGTGGTATATGAGTACCGATGAAATACTGGGGACTGTTAGCTTCACCACATAAACTTCATTAGACATACAACCTGCACCCAAAGCCGCCGCCTCTCGCTTCACTTACAAGAAGGTGGAATCAAACATCATGAACAAAAGCATGGAACGAGACTTAGAGGGATATTACAGTAAATAAGGCTAAAATCATTACTAGTTGCATTGATCGGAGGAGATTACAAAATCATTCATATTAGCGAGACAGTAACTGTCGTCAACAAACATGATCATCATAATATGGCCCTTTGATGGCCCGCCTGTAGGACGTAGATCTAACGCTATATTAAAACAGTAGGGACGCGTCAATGACCGGCCGCAAGCTACCTGATACAACATTTCAGGACAGGGGAAGCGTGTCACTGACCCACCCTGTCTTGGGTTGCGAAGGTCAGAGAGAATCAGACGATCCCGACCGGACCTCTGCGCCACACCTGGACAGTAAATGTCTCGCCCAGCCCAACTTGGTGTATTTAGTGAAGGACTGTCTATATTCCGACCTCGTTTAATAATGTTCTGTGTTTCCTCTTTTGTAAGAATTTTCTATATTTCTTTATCCATATCTTGTATTTGGGTGTAGCTCATTCTGTCCGTCATGATATTGTAGCCATATACTCTTAACACCTTCCACAAAGCATCTCTGTCAACTCTGTCACATGCCCTCTCCAGATTCATAAATGCTACGTACAAATCCATCTGTTTTTCTAATTATTTCTCATATTTGCGTGACTTACAGTGGTTTCCCTTACTTTACATGTTTTATATACTGTTGGTTTTCCGTGTTTATTTCTTACGTACATGTTTGCATTTTATGTCAGAATTTTGTGACGCAGTTTTATCCCTTTTTTGTGGATTTCTGATGATGCCTCTGTGAAGGCGGAAGGTTGATTGAAATATGATGGATGATTTTTGACAGCAGTTTCTTGAGCATCCACCTGATGGTAGAATGTTGAGAAAATTGGCGAACATAGAAAAGGAGATTAATACCTCTAGATATGCCGTCATATTTAGTTCTGTGTGCATATCATATATATATATATATATATATATATATATATATATATATATATATATATATATATATATATATATATATATATATATATAATATTTTATGCATATTCCAAAATTTCTTGCAGGCATAATTGTGCTGCTGTGACATATTTAGGTCAAACAAGTTTTCTTTGTTCTTTCTATTTCTTCGTCGTACATGAATTATAATACATCTTTTTCTTCTAAATTCAAGAGCGAATAGATCGGGATCAACAAAGGTTAAAAATTTTTCGTGATACTTCATGGACCTCGGTGCACCAGTTTTGCTTGTAAGGTAAACACTTTTTATTTCTTCGCAAAATGTTGATCTCATCTTACGTTGACGTTAACCATACAGCAGAGCAGCATTCAAGTCTGATCGTTATTCGCACAATGAATATTTTCTTTGGCAGCTTCCTGTCTCTCGTGGTGAAATTTCTCATTGTCATTTTCCATTTATTATTTGACTTGCTAGTGAGAATTTTCTTTATCAGTGTCGTCTCCTGATTCCAGCTTTTCAGTTGTGATGATTATCTCCAGGTCTTTTATTTTGCTTCCTGTTGGCTCCATGTAAGATGTAACCGCTGTAACACAAGTCATTTCATGACTTTGTATGCTCAAATTTCTCTCCAGACAGATAGATAGATAGATAGATATATAGATAGACAGACAGGTAGATGATAGATAGATAGATATAGATAGATAGATAGATAGATAGATAGAGAGAGAGAGAGAGAGAGAGAGAGAGAGAGAGAGAGAGAGAGAGAGAGAGAGAGAGAGAGAGAGAGAGAGAGAGACTTTCAAAAGAAGTTTACCATCAAGATGGCATAGAGTGGAGAGGAGTTTGTCGCAACACGTTGATAAAGAGCTTTAGAGCTTGCTCAAGTTTGTGATTGGTCCATAAATTCTAATTTACCCAGAAGCCTCGGGAGGTGACAGTAATGAGGACTGATGATGATCAGTGTGACCAGGGAGCTGAACACTGCAAAAGGCATTCATGAGGGTGGTTGACGGGCAGTGTATCCCTTGGTGGTCAGTCTAGGACGCGAACCCCTGGTCGAGTACTCAGTCACCTCTGAGCCACACTGAGTGGCTCACTCCCACTCGCTTGTGGCAGCTCAGGTGGCACCAGCTCATACCGCCGCCTGGTAAGCTTCGTTCTGCTTTACACTAACGTGACAGTTTGCTGTCGAAATCTTGTTTTGGTAAAAACAGTTTAAAGTGCAGCTCTACCGGGTACATCAAACCATGTCCCCCACACTGTACATGTAGGTGTGTTGCAAAGTCCTTAAAGTTGACATGCTTGTACATACTTTTCTACTTGTTGAAGAACACAGTTCAACAATCTGAAGTTAAGAACTATCTAGCGACTCTTGTATTTCAAAGTGAATGATACCATTTTATTCGAGACTTTTTCTTTGTAAATCAGTACTTAGTTTGTGTGAATAATGTATGAGAAAAATGTTTTCATAAAGAAAATAATTTTACGTAACCAAGATTATCATTAAGACATTTTCTAGCTCACTGCTGAAACGGTGCTAACTAATTTAACAGTTATCAGGTGATGTAAAACATTTAAGCGCACATTTGAATTTCGTCTCTCAGGGAAATTACTGTCATACGGTCTGACAGTGATGGTCTAGCACGCACTAATGCTCTGTTCTTAGAATATGTCAGCATACGTTTACGATAAGCTGATTTATATCTATGGTAGTACACTAATATACCAAATACGTGGTTGTGAAAAGTTGTGTATTACACACTTGGGTTAATCACAACACCTGCCGGATGTCACAACTGGCTGGCACTGAGGGGTCCAGAGGAGGCAACTGGCTAACGCCTCCCACTACGTCATCTTGCCTCCCCTTGTGAGCCTTCCTTCCCCACCTCTCCCTCCCATGAGTTATAGTGTTCTCCCATCCATCGTCCCTCATTATAAAACCCCCTCATGCAAGTGTCCCTCCGTCACACCGTTAGTCCTTCAGATCCATAGTATCCCGTTTTCTCTTCCACCGTCTACACCCATTTTCCGCTGCTCCTCCCCCACCGTCAAAAGCAACTCTCTTGGGTTATGGCCTCGGTAACACACAGCAACAGTTCCAGTTTAGGGTACAACACAAACTATGTTTTAGGAGTTTCCTCTTACTAAACCCACTCATTAGTTTAATAAGATATTCGTTAGTCTACTTTGATATTGTTATTCTTTTACGATATAGTCATCCTAGGGTTTTAAGACCAAAATATTCGTCAGAGTCTGATATACCATAAAGGTACGCTAATCATCAGAGACCGTTGCAAGTCTTGAAGCACATCGTAATATCTGTTGTCCTCGAGCACCTCATAAACAATGTAATGTCTGACGTCCTCAAGGTTATTTTTCATCAGACGTCCTGCAGCGCCCTGGTGAAAATATGGTACTGTATTTGTCCTCTTGTTTGTAACTCATCAGAGCCCAGGCGCACCTAATGAAGAACATGATATTTATTGTCGTCTTGTTTATCACTGGGCAAGGGTCATGGAGCCCCTATAGCATGTGTCATACTAGAGTTTATTAATCAGGGGACGCACGCTTAGGTTCACAAGGGAAAGGTGATGTCTGTTGTGTTTACTTTTATTTTTTTTCCGGAAAGGCCGTGCTGGCCCTTCGTACTCACAAAATCATCACTTTCTCCTTTCACTATTCAGTTCAGGCCGTCCTAGCACCTCGCACTCTTTGATATTATGTATTCTCTTTAACGTTAACATTTAGCAGTCATGGAGCAACATTCCTACATAACACAGTGTACTCGGGGTTAGTCGTATTCTTATTTCAGCTTGTCACATCCCGCCTCATATACATGGAAAGTTGGAATGACGACACCCCAGCTATAAACATGCATACTCCTGCACGAGGGAAAACATGAAAAAGGTATGCATATACATAACATACATACACGTTATCCTCATACAAGCCCAGGACCCATCATTTTGTTGTGAGAAGCGGGATGCTGGGGACAGTAGTCATTGTCACCCCAGGCTCTGGTGCCAACGTGAAGCGTCCCACTAGAGATTGATGGTTCATGACCTGACAATAACAAGCAGGGAGGCGGGACCCGCTCGCTGGATCTATCAGGCTGTACGCGTCAGCTATCTATCTTGCTCATAATTCTTACTCTGAGAGAATCTTTTGTGCTCCCCTTCGTCTATTTTTCGTTTTGCCTATTTGAATCTAGCTTTAAAATTTTCATGTTTTTCCTATCTATTCTCCTCTGAGAAAATTTTTGAAATAACATATTTTTCATATTCTTTCGAGTCTCTTATTTATGTAGCTTCGTTTTATACATAAGAATTGCACCAGTTTACCATATATTCAGTGCTAAGTTGGTAATTACGAAACTCATATGATCTTAGTTACTTTAGATCAGTGGTTTTTACCTGGTGGCACGTGAGCTGCTATTTTTACACGAGCCACGCAGACGGTATGTGGTGTTTGTTGGTCTTACCAAGCCCCAGTGAGTGAATAAAAAGAATCTGAAGATATCATGTTGAAGTGTGCTGGAGTATCATATTTTTTTTTCTTTAAGCTGAGACATCACAGGCAGCTGAGGCCCTAATTAAGGCCATCTCATTATTTATGTACCCTTGCCTGAGCAAGGTACCCATTTCATCGACCAACTCATAGGGGTGCATTAACAGCTGGGTTGACTGTGAATCGACTACCTCAACAAGGACTCGAACTTACGCGCACCGAAACCACAGCTCCCGATCCACAACCCGGCCCCACAGACCGCTTCACATGCTCTGGTTCAGTCCGTTGATGGAACGTCGTCTCTTTATAGCACATCTTCCTATTCGCTTTAACCAGCGCACGCTTCTCACCCTCCTGCATGTTCAGGCCCTGAACACTGAAACTTTTTCACTCCAACTTTCCCCATCCAATTTGGTCTCCTCCTCCTTGTTCCCGCCTCTTCTGACAAATATACAGTCTTCTTTGAAATTCTCTCATTCTTTCCATATGTCAAAACCATTTCAACACATCCTCCTCTGCTCTCTCAGCCACGCACTTTGTATTAACACACTTCTCATTTAGCCTTTTATTTCCTAATCGATCAGATCACCTCACACATATTGTTCGTAAAATTTCATTGTGAATACATCTTTTTTCGCCCGCACTTCCTCGTCTATAGCCCTTGACTCGTATCCATATAGTACCGTTGGGACTACTGTACCATTGACTATATCCATTTTTCCTCTGTCAGATAAAGATCCTTCCATCTACACATAATTCAGTGCCCCTAGAAACTTCGCCGTCTTACCCACCCTAAGACTCACTTCTACTTCATGGTTCCATTAGCTGCCATGTCTACTCCCCGGTATCTAAATCACTGACTTCCTCCAATTTTCCTCCATTCAAACTCACACTCCAACTAACCGTGACCTTCAATCCTGCTGAACCTTGCAAACTTGCTCTCATTCACATTAGCTCTTAACTTTCTTCTTTCACAAATTCTTCCAAACTCAGTCGCCAACCTTTGCAGTTTCTCACTTAAGTCTACCAACAGTGCTGCATCATGAGCAAACAACAACTGTCTCACTTTCCAGGCCTTATCTTTTCCTACAAACCGCATAGTGGCCGATCTGTCCAAGATTCTCGGATTTACCTCCCTCATCACCCCATCCATAGACAGATAAAACATCTATGGCGACATCACAAATCATTACCGCAGACCAACATTCATTTGAAATTATTCACTTTCCTCTCGATAAAACTTTCCCACAGCTTCTAGTAGCTAATCTACCACACCCAATATTCTTAAGACCTTCACAAGGCATCTCTATTAACCCCATCATATGCTTTCGCCATGGCCATAGATGTCACATACAAATCCATCTATGCCCCTATTTCTCACACACATTCTTTAAAGAAAACACAACCACTACTACTTCTGAAGCCACACTGTTCCTTCCTACTCTGAAGCTGTGTGCAGTCACCCTAATGCCACTTGCCTTTATACAGTGGCACTTATACAAGCAATTCCGCCAATCCTCGGACACCCCACTGTGATTCATACAATAATTAAGAATCAACGAATGAACGACGCACTCTTCCCTTTTCATAATAGACTTAATTGAAATACCATCCACTCCAGCCGCCTTGACAAGATTAGGATTCAGATCAGTATCTGTGATGGCCATTACGCTATTCCAGATCCCTACTATTCAGGGTTCCTGAAGAACCCACATACAAAGTCACAAAGTGATTTCCGTACGACATGAAGGTTACTCATTTGTTTCGTGCATATGAAGCAAGCTCTCATCAAGTCTTTTTCTTAGTACGTTAAAATAATCTCGTTTTTGGTAAGATGTGGTTTTGCATATGCCAGAAATTGTCTGAGAAAGTCACTGGACAATTTCAGAAAACCTTTTTTTTTTTTCTTACTGTATGCAAAATGTCAGAACGAAGATTCTCTTTTCAAGTTGTTTATATTTCGGTGAAATATATTTTAACGAGTCTAGAAAGAGCTGTACATTCTCCAGGTGAAGAGAAATAATTCTCATTTTTAAAGTGAGCTTGACAATGTTATTCACATTTAGAGATATTATATAGAACTTTCACAAAACCAAAGACGATCCTTTCAGGACTACACTTGACGACATTTTGTTTTATGAGAATGTCTTTTAATTATCTTAATGTTATCTTATACTTTTTATTTCACTATATGAAAAGGAGGCTCCAGTCACAGAAAAAGGTTAGATTCGAAGTGATAGATGAAGGGCATAAGTAAAATGAAAAGAAAAATAATGAATTGGATGTCAGTTAAAATGAAAATACTTGAGTGCGTGAAGGTAAGCGGTATTAAAGAAAACGCTAGATGTATAGTGTATGTATGGAGAAGAAATTACAAGTACAGCTTAATGGCTTGGTTTTAAAGAGAGGGAAAGACCCGCACTAATGAGAAGAGGAGTGGAAGATGCGTTCGGAAATCACTGTAACGCCATTAATCTAGGATGATAGTGTTTACTTGGGTGTTTGGCGTTTGATGTCTGCTACCTAAGAACAAATTCATGTTAAGATGATTTTTGAGATATCAACTTGGAAAGATAGAATAAACTAAATGTACCAGTGTTGATAAACAACGCAGCTTAAACAGTTTGTATGGCAAAGAATTATCTCTCGGTGCATAAACGAAAAAGGCGTGAGATTTTTTCATTAACCATTAGCTTACGTTTGCAGCAGTAACCTCTACTCGACATCCTGTTTCAGTTTATCTTCCCTTTCGGTGTAGTTATCACAGCCATAGCTTTTATGAACTGCAAAGATGGCATATTCAAGATAAAGACTATAAAGACTGTAATGATGATTGAGTATATCATTATTAGTGTATGAAGGCTCTACCCTCTCATGTTTCTCCTAACACTTGAAACATTATGCTTTTGAAAAGGCAGGTTGTCCGCACCTTAAAAACTCTCATTTAATCTTTCTGTTTGTCTCCTCCACTTCTCTAAGTTGGTAGTAATTTTTATCTTCATTTCTAATCCTGAACTCGTGAGGTACATCGTTCTTGACTTGAACATTTGTCATATATATATATATATATATATATATATATATATATATATATATATATATATATATTATATCAATATTATACTTTGTCGCTGTCTCCCGCGTTAGCGAGGTAGCGCAAGGAAACAGACGAAAAGATGGCCCAACATACACATGTATATACATACACGTCCACACACGCACATATACATACCTATACATCTCAACGTATACATATATATACACACAGATATGTACATATATACACATGTACATGATTCATACTGTCTGCCCTTATTCATTCCCGTCGCCACCTCGCCACACATGAAATGACAACCCCCTCCTCCGCATATGCGCGAGGTAGCTCTAGGAAAAGACAACAAAGGCCACATTCGTCAACACTCAGTCTCTAGCTGTCAAGTATAATGCACCGAAACCACAGCTCCCTTTCCACTTTCCACAAAACTTTCCCTGGTTTACCCCAGACGCTTGACATGCCCTGGGTCAATCCATTGACGCTTCACATGCCCTGGGTCAATCCATTGACAGCACGTCGACCCCGGTATACCACATCGTTCCAATTCACTCTATTCCTTGCACTTCTTTCACCCTCCTGCATGTTCAGGCCCCGATCAGTCTTAATCTTTTTCACTCCATCTTGCCACCTCCAATTTGGTCCCCCACTTCTCTTCGTTCCCTCCACCTCTGACACATATATCCTCTTTGTCAATCTTTCCTCACTCATTCTCTCCATGTGACCAAACCATTTCAAAACACCCTCTTCTGCTCTTTCAACCACACTCTTTTTATTACCACATTACTTACTCGATCAAAACACCTCACACCACATATTGTCCTCAAACATCTCATATATATATATATATATATATATATATATATATATATATATATATATATATATATATATATATATATATATATGTATATATATATATATATATATATATATATATATATATATATATATATATATATGTATATATGTATGTATATATGTATATATATATGTATATATATTATTTGTGTATGTTGGCTGCATGTCTTGTAAACATAATCTGTTGAAATGACCAGGCAAATGGGTTTTCATTGTTCAAATTATTTTTTCTTATTGTTGGAGAGTTTGTGTAGGATACCTCCTTGGGTCGTCTCAACGTTTCAATTTAAATTCATCAAATTACCTTCAAGAGTACTTGGAGAGGTCAGTGGAGCATCTGGTTGAAGGTAGGTAATACCAGTAGGTGGACATGCATGTAGTGCTACGCTCTCATTGGTTGTAATGCGATGCTGGGGCGTGTAGCTGGAGTAGTCTGTTTAAGCCTGTGTTTTGGTTGTTGAATTTTGGTTGTTGTTCCTAGGTGAATTGTGCCTCTCCACCCTTATATATATATAAAAAGGTACTGGACAGCTTGAAAAATACAGAAAGAAGCTGATAAAAAAAGTTATCTGGTGATATATATATATATATATATATATATATATATATATATATATATATATATATATATATATTAATCAGTTAATGATTACCTTAGGACTCCTTTCTAAAAGTGTCCTCGCGTTACACTGCGCTACACTCAAGATGGACTCGTTAAAAGCAAGAGGTTCTGTGACGACTGTCTATTTCAATTCATCACTGGCCAACTGTAGACCTCCCAACTTAGTCTCAAACGGCACCCCACGAGACATACACTCATTTGAAGCCACACTCCCCAGACAAGCACGAGTCACATTTCCCCGTCCACGCTCAGAGTACCACCCATCCTTACAACTGATCCAGCATATCCCAAGAACCTTCATGCCAACGATGCAATTCAAACAACTAATACTTACAGCTGAAGTGTCCTGGCACGCTAACCTAAACCATATAGTCGCGTATACAACATCACTGTACTAAATTTATGACCTATGGTCCCGCCCGGTGGACGTGACCGGCTTCCTGAGCGCCGTGGGAGCTCCATAGATATAAAAGGGACTCGTGGTGCTGGAAAAGAACAAGTAGGTATATCCATACATGTATGTGTACTACAGTTCGTTTGGGAATCTTATTTACATGTGTTAACCATATGGCATTGTTCTCACAGGATAATGCTAACGTTCACCGTCAACTTGATATAACCATTTAGTTGACGATACAGAGAACAGGAAACAGATTATTAACACAGAAGACAAATTTCTTTTTAACGATATCAAGAACCTCACCAGACGCGCCAAAGGGTCAGCAGAGGACCAGACGGCCATACAACCTGACTGTGGCAACGTAGACCATCTGGTGCCCACAGTACAGGTGCCATACCCTGGTAGCCCAGATCTGGCAGCCTCCGCACACTCCTGTCATTATGATAGCCTTTCCTTAAAACCTGGACTCTTCTGGATATATGAAGGTGATGAACCGTTGGTTGTGATCATTATGTACGAACGAGACTCCTCTACATTCCTTGTAGATACGTGATGATAACCGAATACCATCTTGCCGGGAAGCTGTAAAATGAGTAAAGGAAGGGAATGTATTGGGCGGTATTTCATTTGTGTCAGGCTTTGGTCTCTCTTCCTGCTCAACTCAGTATTACATTCCTCGAGCCCGCTGGCCAGCAGTCATTTCCGCCATGTATCACCCGCTATCTGTTCTCCCTTTAGTTTCAGTAACCTTCGCTAAGCAGCGTTTGGATGCTTCGAGCGCACCACACAAATATCCCTGGGGATAGGGGAGAAAGAATACTTCCCACGTATTCCCTGCGTGTCGTAGAAAGCGACTAAAAGGGAAGGGAGGGGGGGGGGGGGGGGATGGGCCTTTGAGGGAACATCCTCACCTGGCCCCCTTCTCTGTTCCTTCTTTTGGAAAATTGAAAAAAATGAGAGGGGAGGATTTCCAGCCACCCGCTCCCTCCACTTTTAGTCGCCTTCTACGACACGCAGGGAATACGTGGGAAGTATTCTTTCTCCCCTATCCCCAGGGATAATATATATATATATATATATATATATATATATATATATATATATATATATATATATATATATATATATATATATATATATATATATATATATAATATATATATATATATATATATATATATATATATATATATATATATATATATATATATATATATTTTTTTTTTTTTTATTTATTTTTTATTATACTTTGTCGCTGTCTCCCGCGTTTGCGAGGTAGCGCAAGGAAACAGACGAAAGAAATGGCCCAACCCCGCCCCATACACATGTATATACATACGTCCACACACGCAAATATACATACCTACACAGCTTTCCATGGTTTACCCCAGACGCTTCATATGCCTTGATTCAATCCACTGACAGCACGTCAGCCCCGGTATACCACATCGCTCCAATTCACTCTATTCCTTGCCCTCCTTTCACCCTCCTGCATGTTCAGGCCCCGATCACACAAAATCTTTTTCACTCCATCTTTCCACCTCCAATTTGGTCTCCCTCTTCTCCTCGTTCCCTCCACCTCCGACACATATATCCTCTTGGTCAATCTTTCCTCACTCATTCTCTCCATGTGCCCAAACCACTTCAAAACACCCTCTTCTGCTCTCTCAACCACGCTCTTTTTATTTCCACGCATCTCTCTTACCCTTACGTTACTCACTCGATCAAACCACCTCACACCACACATTGTCCTCAAACATCTCATTTCCAGCACCTCCATCCTCCTGCGCACAACTCTATCCATATATATATATATATATATATATATATATATATATATATATATATATATATATATATGAAAAAGAGGGCGAATGAGAGTTGGGGTGAGAGAGTATCATTAAATTTCAGGGAGAATAAAAAGATGTTTTGGAAGGAGGTAAATAAAGTGCGTAAGGCAAGGGAGCAAATGGGAACTTCAGTGAAGGGGGCTAATGGGGAGGTGATAACAAGTAGTGGTGATGTAAGAAGGAGATGGAGTGAGTATTTTGAAGGTTTGTTGAATGTGTTTCATGATAGAGTGGCAGATGTGGGGTGTCTTGGTCGAGGTGGTGTGCAAAGTGAGAGGGTTAGGGATAATAATTTGGTAAAGAGAGATGAGGCAGTAAAAGCTTTACGGAAGATGAAAGCCGGCAAAGCAGCAGGTTTGGATGGCATTGCAGTGGAATTTATTAAAAAAGGGGGTGACTGTATTGTTGACTGGTTGGTAAGGTTATTTAACGTATGTATGATTCATGGTGAGGTGCCTGAGGATTGGCGGAATGCTTGCATAGTGCCATTGTACAAAGGCAAAGGGGATAAGAGTGAGTGCTCAAATTACAGAGGCATAAGTTTGTTGAGTATTCCTGGTAAACTATATGGGAGTGTTTGATTGAGAGGGTGAAGGCATGTACAGAGCATCAGATTGGGGAAGAGCAGTGTGGTTTCAGAAGTGGTAGAGGATGTGTGGATCAGGTGTTTGCTTTGAAGAATGTATGCGAGAAATACTTAGAAAAACAAATGGATTTGTATGTAGCATTTATGGATCTGGAGAAGGCATATGATAGAGTTGACAGAGATGCTCTGTGGAAGGTATTAAGAATATATGGTGTGGGAGGCAAGTTGTTAGAAGCAGTGAAAAGTTTTTATCGAGGATGTAAGGCATGTGTACGTGTAGGAAGAGAGGGAAGTGATTGGTTCTCAGTGAATGTAGGTTTGCGGCAGGGGTGTGTGATGTCTCCATGGTTGTTTAATTTGTTTATGGATGGGGTTGTTAGGGAGGTGAATGCAAGAGTTTTGGAAAGAGGGGCAAGTATGCAGTCTGTTGTGAATGAGAGAGCTTGGGAAGTGAGTCAGTTGTTGTTCGCTGATGATACAGCGCTGGTGGCTGATTCATGTAAGAAACTGCAGAAGCTGGTGACTGAGTTTGGTAAAGTGTGTGAAAGAAGAAAGTTAGGAGTAAATGTGAATAAGAGCAAGGTTATTAGGTACAGTAGGGTTGAGGGTCAAGTCAATTGGGAGATAAGCTTGAATGGAGAAAAACTGGAGGAAGGCAAGTGTTTTAGATATCTGGGAGTGGATCTGGCAGCGGATGGAACCATGGAAGCGGAAGTGAATCATAGGGTGGGGGAGGGGGCGAAAATTCTGGGAGCCTTGATGAATGTTTGGAAGTCGAGAACATTATCTCGGAAAGCAAAAATGGGTATGTTTGAAGGAATAGTGGTTCCAACAGTGTTGTATGGTTGCGAGGCGTGGGCTATGGATAGAGTTGTGCGCAGGAGGGTGGATGTGCTGGAAATGAGATGTTTGAGGACAATATGTGGTGTGAGGTGGTTTGTTCGAGTAAGTAATGTAAGGGTGAGAGAGATGTGTGGAAATAAAAAGAGTGTGGTTGAGAGAGCAGAAGAGGGTGTTTTGAAATGGTTTGGTCACATGGAGAGAATGAGTGGGGAAAGATTGACCAAGAGGATATATGTGTCAGAGGTGGAGGGAACGAGAAGAGGGAGACCAAATTTTAGGTGGAAAGATGGAGTGAAAAAGATTTTGAGTGATCGGGGCCTGAACATGCAGGAGGGTGAAAGGCGTGCAAGGAATAGAGTGAATTGGAACGATGTGGCATACCGGGGTCGACGTGCTGTCAATGGATTGAACCAGGGCATGTGAAGCGTCTGGGGTAAACCATGCAAAGCGTGTGGGGCCTGGATGTGGAAAGGGAGCTGTGGTTTCGGTGCATTATTACATGACAGCTAGAGATTGAGTGTGAACGAATGGGGCCTTTGGTGTTTTTTCCTAGCGCTACCTCGCACACATGAGGGGGGAGGGGGTTGTACATATTCCATGTGTGGCGAGGTGGCGATGGGAACAAATAAAGGCAGACAGTATGAATTATGTACATGTGTATATATGTATATGTCTGTGTGTGTATATATATGTGTACATTGAGATGTATAGGTATGTATATTGTGCATGTGTGGACATGTATGTATATACTTGTGTATGTGGGCGGGTTGGGCCATTCTTTCGTCTGTTTCCTTGCGCTACCTTGCTAACGCGGGAGACAGCGACAAAGCAAAATAAATAAATAAATATATATATGTTTTATCCCTGGGGATAGGGGAGAAAGAGTACTTCCCACGCATTCCTTACGTGTCGTAAAAGGCGACTAAAGGGGACGGGAGCGGGGGGCTGGAAACCCTCCCCTCCTTGTATTTAAACTTTCTAAAAGGGGAAACAGAAGAAGGAGTAATGCGGGGAGTGCTCATCCTCCTCGAAGGCTCAGATTGGGGTGTCTAAATGTGAGTGGATGTAACCAAGATGAGAAAAAAGGAGAGATAGGTAGTATGTTTGAGGAATGGAACCTGGATGTTTTGGCTCTGAGTGAAACGAAGCTCAAGGGTAAAGGGGAAGAGTTGTTTGGGAATGTCTTGGGAGTAAAGTCCGGGGTTAGTGAGAGGACAAGAGCAAGGGAAGGGGTAGCACTACTCCTGAAACAGGAGTGGTGGGAGTATGTGATAGTGTAAGAAAGTAAACTCTAGATTGATATGGGTAAACTGAAGGTGGATGGGGAGAGATGGGTGATTATTGGTGCATATGCACCTGGGCATGAGAAGAAAGATCATGAGAGGCAAGTGTTTTGGGAGCAGCTGAGTGAGTGTGTTAGTAGTTTTGATGCACGAGACCGGGTTATAGTGATGGGTGATTTGAATGCAAAGGTGAGTAATGTGGCAGTTGAGGGAAAAATTGGTGTACATGGGTGGTTCAGTGTTGTAAATGGAAATGGTGAAGAGCTTGTAGATTTATGTGCTGAAAAAGGACTGGTGATTGGGAATACCTGGTTTAAAAAGAGAGATATACATAAGTATACGTATGTAAGTAGGAGAGATGGCCAGAGAGCGTTATTGGATTACGTGTTAATTGATAGGCTTTTGAGAGACTTTTGGATGTTAGTATGCTGAGAGGTGCAACTGGAGGGATGTCTGATCATTATCTTGTGGAGGCGAAAGTGAAGATTTGTAGAGGTTTTCAGAAAAGAAGAGAGAATGTTGGGGTGAAGAGAGTGGTGAGAGTAAGTAAGCTTGGGATGGAGACTTGTGTGGGGAAGTACCAGGAGAGACTGAGTACAGAATGGAAAAAGGTGAGAAGAAAGGAGGTAAGGGGAGTGGGTGAGGAATGGGATGTATTTAAGGAAGCAGTGATGGCTTGCGCAAAAGATGCTTGTGGTATGGGGAGCGTGGGAGGTGGGCAAATTAGAAAGGGTAGTGAGTGGTGGGATGAAGAAGTAAGATTATTAGTGGAAGAGAAGAGAGGCATTTGGACGATTTTTGCAGGGAAATGATGCAAATGAGTGGGAGATGTATAAAAGAAAGAGGCAGGAGGTCAAGAGAAAGGTGCAAGAGGTGAAAAAGAGGGCAAATGAGAGTTGGGGTGAGAGAGTATCATTAAATTTTAGGGAGAATAAAAAGATGTTTTGGAAGGAGATAAATAAAGTGCGTAAGACAAGAGAGCAAATGGGAACTTTCGGTGAAGGGGGCTAATGGGGAGGTGATAACAAGTAGTGGTGATGTGAGAAGGAGTTGGAGTGAGTATTTTGAATGTTTGTTGAATGTGTTTGAGTGGCAGATATTGGGTGTTTTGGTCGAGGTGGTGTGCAAAGTGAGAGTGTTAGGGAAAATTAATTAGTAAACAGAGAAGAGGTAGCAAAAGCTTTGCGGAAGATGAAAGCTGGCAAGGCGGCGGGTTTGGACGGTATTTCAGTGGAATTTATTAAAAATGGGGGTGACTGTATTGTTGACTGGTTGGTAAGGTTATTTAATGTATGCATGACTCATGGTGAGGTGCCTGAGGATTGGCGGAATGCTTGCATAGTGCCATTGTACAAAGGCAAAGGGGATAAAAGTGAGTGCTCAAACTACAGAGGTGTAAGTTTGTTGAGTATTCCTGGTAAATTATATGGGAGGGTATTGACTGAGAGGATTAAGGCATGTACAGAGCATGAGATTGGGGAAGAGCAGTGTGCTTTGAAAAATGTATGTGAGAAATACTTAGAAAAGCAAATGGATTTGTATGTAGCATTTATGGATCTGGAGAAGGCATATGATAGAGTTGATAGAGATGCTCTGTGAAAGGTATTAAGAATATATGGTGTGGGAGGCAAGCTGTTAGAAGCAGTGAAAAGTGTTTTATCGAGGATGTAAGGCATGTGTGCGAGTAGGAAGAGAGGAAAGTGATTGGTTCTCAGTGAATGTTGGTTTGCGGCAGGGGTGCGTGATGTCTCCGTGGTTGTTTAATTTGTTTATGGATTGGGTTGTTAGGGAGGTAAAGGCAAGAGTTTTGGAGAGAGGGGCAAGTATGCAGTCTGTTGTGGATGAGAGAGCTTAGGAAGTGAATGAATTGTTCGCTGATGATACAGAGCTGGTGGCTGATTCGTCTGAGAAACTGCAGAAGCTGGTGACTGAGTTTGGTAAAGTTTGTGAAAGAAGAAAGAGGGTGTTCTGAAATGGTTTGGACATATGGAGAGAATGACTGAGCAGATATTAATAAATATGATATATACATGTCATAAGTGGAGGGAACAAGGAGGAGGAGACCAAATTGGAGATGAAAGGATGGAGTGAAAAACATTTTGGGTGATCAGGGCCTAAACATGCAGGAAGTTGAAAGGTGTGCACGGGAAAGAGTAAAATGGAACGATGTGCTGTCAGTAGACTGGATCAGAGCATGTGTCGCCTGGCTGTGGGCCTGTTTGGGTATAGGGATCTGTGGTTTCGGTACATTGCACATGAAGTGAATGCACCCTTTCTTCGTCTTGTTCTTAGTGCTGTGTGTGTGTGTGTATATATATATATATATATATATATATATATATATATATATATATATATATATATATATATATATATATATATATATATATATATATATATTATCCCGGGAGATAGGGGAGAAAGAATACTTCCCACGTATTCCCTGTGTGTCGTAGAAGGCGATTAAAAGGGGAGGGAGCGGGGGGCTGGAAATCCTTTCCTCATTTTTAATTTTCCAAAAGAAGGAAGAGAAGTGGGCCAAGTGAAGATATTTCCTCTAAGGCTCAGTCCTCTGTTCTTAACGCTACCTCGCTATCGCGGGAAATGGCGAATAGTATGAAAAAAAGAAAAAAATATATATATATTCATATTCTATTATTTTTTTTTTTTATTATACTCAATCGCCGTTTCCTGCGTCAGCGAGGTAGCGCCGAAGAAAAACCCACACACACACACACACACACACACACACACACACACACACACACACACACACACACACACACACACACACACACACACACACACACACACACATGAACGACCAGACACGTACATCTTCATACACAAACACGCATACATACATATACATAGAAATACAGACATACACATATACACTTGTACATATTCATACTTGCTTGCCTCCAATCCATTCCCGGTGCATCCCCGCCCCATAAGGAAGCAGCCTCGCTGGGAATCAATCACTCTCCTCTGCTCCTACTTGTACATATGCCTTACATCCGTAGTAAAAACTTTTCACTGCTTCTAGCAACTTACCTCCCACACCATATATTCTTTACAACATTCCTCAAAGGATTTTTATCAACCTTATCTAATGTCCTCTCCAGATCTATAAATGCTGCATACACATCCATCTGTTTTTCTAAGTATTTCTCACACACACACACATTCTTCAAAGCACTTCTGAAACCACACTGCTCTTCCCCAATCTGATGTTCTGTACATGCCTTCACCCTCTCAATCAATACCCTCCTACATAATTTCCCAGAAATATTCAACAAACTTATACCTCTGTAGTTTGAACACTCACCTTTATCCCCTTTGCTTTTGTGCAATATGATACATTTTTGGCACGAAAGTTTTCTAAAGGGTGCATCAGTCGCTCCATTCAAACAGTTTGAATATGATTGATATCAATGGGTAAACGTCTGTGTGGTTTATAACAGAAATCAGCGAATCCAGCCAGACCCTTGAGCTTACAGCACACAAAGTCGTGTGACTATCTCACTGAAACATGTACTTTATATTTCGTGTTTGTACCCTTAAGTTCGCTAACTCATAAGTACTGTTGATTGTTGTTGAGTCAGGTGCTTTTTGATATGCAATGTAAACGCGATATTCTTTCCCCTCGCTGAAAAAACTCTGATGATATCAAATAAATGAAACATAAAACATATTATCCTTTTCAAATCTGGCATCAAATAATCTGTTACTACTCTATGACCTGTTGACGCCTAAAATGTACATTCAATCATAAAGCCTTAGAAATGATTTTGATTAATGACCACACCGGATGGGCTTCCATCTCTATTGTGTTGTAAATTTGTTCTCCTTTATCAAGCGTATGACTGGCGAAGTTAAGAGGCTATCATTATGAGAATGATTTGTACATAAGTGCATCTCCTAGTGATACATGAGAGGTATCTGAAGCTGGAATGAATTTCATGGAAATTCAAAGTTCTTAAAATCGTTCAGATCATTTACCGTTTAACCATATTGTCAGTGATGTTGTTTAAGTAGTCCTTGAAAAGGTATCTTTTGTCTCAGAATTATTCTGAATCCTATAACAATGCAAGACGAACGCTGATGATGTTCTTTTTCTCTTTCCTTATTATGTATCATAAAGAAAGGTCTTTGAATTCCTTCAAGGACCATAATTCTGGTAACAGGCTGTTGCCTCTTCCACTTTAAAGATCATCCAGGAAGTCCTAGACATCATCCATTGCTGCAAATAACTGACCGTGGCCGGTCTGGAATAACTAATCTCGCTCGAATAGAAAATTCCAACCACAATTTTCGCTAACTACCAGTGACGAGCAGTGGAATTTCCATGATAATGTCTTTCAAAATACCGTGCCATGAGGTGATCGAGCAGCGATTCAGTAACCGAGGTTGGGAGAGCAGTGACTAAGGTCAGGGGGATAAACGTGACTCATTAACCATAGAAAGAGGACAACAGTGAGGCAGTGTCCTTGAATGAAGATGTGCCTCGATGGCCAAGGGTTCAGGACCAGTGATCCCTGGGTGACGGGTCTGCGAATCGGTAACGGGAGGCGAAAGAGCAGTACGGAAGATAGTGACCGAGAACAGAAGACCAGTAAATCAGAGACCAAGAGCAAAAAAACAACGAATCAGTAACCGTGGATAGAGGGGCGGTGAGGTGGTGACAGGGAATGGATGCAGCTTTTGAGTTTGCGGCCAGATCCGGGGCAGCTGAGTCAGAGGCCAGATCTAAGGCAAGTTAGTCAGAGGCCAGATCTAAGGCAAGTTAGTCAGAGACCAGAGGGAAGCTGATGTGAGGGGGACAACTGTGAGTCGGTGATCGAGGGTTTGTGGCTGCTGTGAGTCAGTAACTAAGGATGAGTGCATGAGATGGACAGACCAAATAATAGAAGACCTGACTGCCTATGATGTGATGTTTGCAGGATGACAGAAATGGCATCTTAGATTTCTAATCTTTGTGAATGAAGACAGAATGATAAAGCAGAAGCTACTCTCCATCCACTGCTTCCTTCAGAACTGCTTCCTTCAGATGGTTATAAAGTCCCAGCATGTATTACATAGAAAGTTTATTACTATGAATATTATGTAAAATAGGATGAAAGGGAAAGATTCTAATCAATTTCAATCGCCGGATGCCCTGGGGAAGCTGTATTTCAACCTCAAATCTGAAAAAAAGTTTTGAGTTACGTGCTTATCACCATCCTGTCATTCTTGAATAGGCTGATTCAGTAATGATAGATAGCGTTAGGAAGTGTTTCCAGTCGTGATTTGGATGAGTTGATAGTCTTCCACTTAAAGAAAACATTTGGTTCTATGAATCTACTGAGAGACTTAGCCCCACGTATGTACTTCATCTTTCTTTTTAACTTTATACAGTTATATTTTGGTCATAATATGTTTATCTTGCATGTGGAAGTTATCTTGAGTTATGAAGTCAATAGTGTTAAGTATTCTGAAAACCATTAAGTCTTCTGAATCTGTACTTTTTGTAAAGAAAATGATTTTCGATTTCTAAATCTTATTTTACACAATGCTTACTTCTGAGCGATGGAATAAGTTTTGTTGCTCTTCTTTGTATTCATTTATATTTTTGTGTTTTCAAAATAGCTTCGTGGCCAGAAATGAGCAGTGTATTCAAAACCTGATTTGACTTGAGCGGTGCAAAGGATATGGATTGTTTCTCTTGCTTTATAGGTTATATTTCTGGTTATGAAAACTAACATTTTATGTTTTGTATGAATCTGCAGATTATCTTAGGTTTAATATATATATATATATATATATATATATATATATATATATATATATATATATATATATATATATATATATATATATATTTTTTTTTTTTTATTATACTTTGTCGCTGTCTCCCGCGTTTGCGAGGTAGCGCAAGGAAACAGACGAAAGAAATGGCCCAACCAACCCCCCCCCATACACATGTATATACATACGTCCACACACGCAAATATACATACCTACACAGCTTTCCATGGTTTACCCCAGACGCTTCACATGCCCTGCTTCAATCCACTGACAGCACGTCAACCCCGGTATACCACATCGCTCCAATTCACTCTATTCCTTGCCCTCCTTTCACCCTCCTGCATGCTCAGGCCCCGATCACACAAAATCTTTTTCACTCCATCTTTCCACCTCCAATTTGGTCTCCCTCTTCTCCTTGTTCCCTCCACCTCCGACACATATATCCTCTTGGTCAATCTTTCCTCACTCATCCTCTCCATGTGCCCAAACCACTTCAAAACACCCTCTTCTGCTCTCTCAACCACGCTCTTTATTTCCACACATCTCTCTTACCCTTACGTTACTCACTCGATCAAACCACCTCACACCACACATTGTTCTCAAACATCTCATTTCCAGCACATCCATTCTCCTGCGCACAACTCTATCCATAGTCCACGCCTCGCAACCATACAACATTGTTGGAACCACTATTCCTTCAAACATACCCATTTTTGCTTTCCGAGCTAATGTTCTCGATTTTCACACATTCTTCAAGGCTCCCAGAATTTTCGCCCCCTCCCCCACCCTATGATCCACTTCCGCTTCCATGGTTCCATCCGCTGCCAGATCCACTCCCAGATATCTAAAACACTTCACTTCCTCCAGTTTTTCTCCATTCAAACTCACCTCCCAATTGAATTGACCCTCAACCCTACTGTACCTAATAACCTTGCTCTTATTCACATTTACTCTTAACTTTCTTCTTTCACACACTTTACCAAACTCAGTCACCAGCTTCTGCAGTTTCTCACATGAATCAGCCACCAGCGCTGTATCATCAGCGAACAACAACTGACTCACTTCCCAAGCTCTCTCATCCCCAACAGACTTCATACTTGCCCCTCTTTCCAAAACTCTTGCATTCACCTCCCTAACAACCCCATCCATAAACAAATTAAACAACCATGGAGACATCACACACCCCTGCCGCAAACCTACATTCACTGAGAACCAATCACTTTCCTCTCTTCCTACACGTACACATGCCTTACATCCTCGATAAAAACTTTTCACTGCTTCTAACAACTTGCCTCCCACACCATATATTCTTAATACCTTCCACAGAGCATCTCTGTCAACTCTATCATATGCCTTCTCCAGATCCATAAATGCTACATACAAATCCATTTGCTTTTCTAAGTATTTCTCACATACATTCTTCAAAGCAAACACCTGATCCACACATCCTCTACCACTTCTGAAACCACACTGCTCTTCCCCAATCTGATGCTCTGTACATGCCTTCAGCCTCTCAATCAATAGAGAAGAGGTAGTGAAAGCTTTGCGGAAGATGAAAGCCGGCGAGGCAGCAGGTTTGGATGGTATTGCAGTGGAATTTATTAAAAAAGGGGGTGACTGTATTGTTGACTGGTTGGTAAGGTTATTTAATGTATGTATGACTCATGGTGAGGTGCCTGAGGACTGGCGGAATGCGTGCATAGTGCCATTGTACAAAGGCAAAGGGGATAAGAGTGAGTGCTCAAATTACAGAGGTATAAGTTTGTTGAGTATTTCTGGCAAATTATATATATATATATATATATATATATATATATATATATATATATATATATATATATATATATATATATATATATATATATCGATGATAAAGAACAGGAATCGCACTCGCTTATATTCAACGATCCGACCCCAAACACCCTGGCTATAAATCACCTCACATATAAGCATCAGATAATTTTTTCACCAATGTTTACTCCCGTACCACTAATACTATACCTTTACTGTGACCAGTAACTGCTGATGAGCAGTCTGTCCAAACAGACATTCAAAACGCATATTGTTTCACGCGCTGCAAAACACACTGTCATTCTTTTTTAACTGCGTGTAAAACAAACTCATCCCGCCTGAGTACTGCCGGGATGGGAAGGGTGGAGATCAAATATTGTCGGTGTTTATCATCAGAAAACTGAGTTCTAACTGTCCCGACAATCATTTCGATGCAGCGTTTGTGAGTTACATAAAATGTTGCCTGTGGGTTTACTGCGTCGCTCCTTCTGTGTTCTGTCCAATTCGAGTCCGGAATATTGTGTGACCCAAATCAGTGCAGAACGTAACTTTAAAAAACACGGAGACGAACTATGGTAAACATGGCTTCTTTCTCGTTAGATTTACTGGCTTATCAAAATCTGATGGTTGAATACAAATGATCCTCTTGGATACTTTAAGCTATCATTACCATACTCAGACTTGAAGATATTCCGGCACACAAGCTGCAATAAGTTATAGGAATGTTATGATCATAAATATTCACTTGAATTAAGCATATTTAGATTCCGTAACAAATACAAATCTTGACATGTTCAAATGCATGTAAAACATGAATGTTTTGTTGAACAGCACAAACATTGTAGATCCTCAACAAATAGATGGTACAGCTTCACGTGTTTTAAGTATGATATTTGAGCTCAGAGTAATAGTCTATGTGCATTGTGAACCCGTTTGTGGTCATCGTCATCACAGTTTACGAGTGATGTAAGACTTACACGGGAGCAGCTCACGCTCTATATCATATAAAAAGCCACGAATATAATGCACCTTCCCCGTTTTGTACAATATACGTAAGCTCTAGTAGATTAACACACACACACACACACACACACACACACACACACACTAGGATGAGAAAGGAGGAACCAAGAAACTGTGAAAGGAATGGGTAATGTTGGAGACGATCCAAAACTTTTCACAAATACATCATCAGTAACTTGTCACGTAAACAGCAACATTTAAGAGGAGCGAATTGCACAGAAGTATGCAATGGTATGGAAGGAACTTAATGACAGGTTCAAAAGTGTTTATACAGTGGAGGAATCTATAGGCCCATCAGCAGAGAGACTGAATGAGGAGGAACTGAACAACACTGGAAATATCTAGAGGGGTTTTTAGAGCGAATATTAAAGGGTCTTGATCTGCAGCTCTTGGTCTTGATGAAATGTCTCCATATATGCTGACGTTAATGAAATATATTTGTAAAAAATGGTTGATTGAATTTAAGTAACCAAGCGGCTGGAAATGCACAGTTGAGAGATTACATCACAAGGGGGGAAGGTTGTCATAGTAGTACCTACTTAATTAATCATAAAAGAGGTCAAGGTCAAGGTAGAGCTGGATACTTTTACGCGTTGGATTACCACATGAATGAAGTCTCTCCAATTAGTACAGGAAGTTATGCAGAGGAAATCTTATGGTTTATACATTTAGTGGTCATTCGTTGATCATTTAAGTGATGAAAATTTACATTAGTTGAGTTATAGTAGTATTGTGTTGGCATGCATCGTATATTTCATGATGAACATTAGGTGATGTAAAGTTGCATACTGGCTTAATTACAGTAGCACTGAGTTGACATACATTATGTATTTGATGGTGAACATTAAGTGATGTAAAGTTACATACTTGTTGAACCGCAGTGATAGTGTTGAAATATACTCTGTTTTTCATGAACATTAAGTGAATATTTTGCCATGCGTTACAGTAATATAGTAGTTGACATAACTATGGGAAAAATATGGTATTTGCTTGCTTAGCTGTGCACTTGTTTATGGATTGTTTATGATATTTACAGTAGTAGGTATAGGACAGATCTCGTGTGTCTGTACATACTTACCTGGCACAGGAGATACCATGATCGTACCTGTACGAGCAGTGGTTGGTACAAGGTGACTGTGGTGACGGACGTCGGGCAGGCGATCGCCCCTCTGACCCTCGAGGAAATCTATGGGTGCGTCACGACTGTGGTCAGCTGGGTGGGTCACATCTCCTACGGTTACTCGTTGTTTACACAGAGGCGACCGCATTTCCAACACAGGCCGTCTCGAGTGAGTTACTGGTTCAGTAGTAAACGTTTTTCGTTCAGTAGTAAACGTTTTTTATTTGCATACCTGACAGATTTATTGGAGGTATACACTATGGTGTGGTGATTAGACAGAAAAAAGATTATATTGTTATTCAAGATTTTGCTCTAAGGTAAAGAGCTAAGATAGTAGATGAGAGCCGACTTTAGCAAGAGATACATACATAGTAAAGTAATTTTGATCGCTCTTGAGCAGCTTATGAGTGAAGGGTTTAGCTTCGCAGCGACTGCTACGGGTATTCAAGGGATAGCTCAAGCTGTTTCAGTCATTAGTTACTGGGGGTCGAAGAAAATGGCAAGTTAACTGGCTTGCATTTGTGTATTACTGTTTGAAGAAATACAGCTTTGTTGCAATGTCGGATGTTGTTCACTTCATGGATGAGTACGAGATCCGTTTCTGTTGCGCTCAGAAACAGATTCAACAGCCTCACTGCCTTCGAGACATGTGCTCCCTAGTGTTTACGAAAGTTTTTTACCTGTACCTTTACCTTGACGTCGCTTGAGAATGTCATACCCATGATGACCCTTTTGTCTAGTATAACCCTGAGCTTCTTCACAGTGAGTCTGTATCTTACAGTTTATGGGCTTTATCTATTAAGTGAACAGAACGTTGTATCTAAACGTTGAGGAAACTGCGCACGACCATACCAGGGGTCAGTTATCTAGGATCAGATAGACTTGATCTGGGTAAAGGGATGTTTTCCTCACTGACTGATGCATATTTGGTAATGGTCACAGTGAGTAATTTGCACCTCAACTCCCATTAGAAATCTAATTCGAAAAATTGGTTTAGGGCGCAAATCAAATTACAACCAGGAATCTGATTTGCATGACTAACCAGACTTCTCACTAGGATTTCAAAAAAAAAAAATATGAGTCCAGGACTCACATCTCGTGAAGAAAAATAGGAAAGTGAAAACGAAAAATATGAGTCTCGTGAGTATTCATCATCACACGCGGTGTTGGAAATTGTCACATGTTGATTGGCTTACTCCAAAAAAGCGTTGCCACTCATGGGTAGAATTAGTGTTCCAATAATCCTGACGCGCTTTGACGTCTGTAAACATTACGCATTTTGAGAAATGTTCTTCAGGTGATTTCGAAGTAATCGCGGGTGGAGGATTCCCCTGTGGACGTACTCTTGTGTTGAAGTTGGGAAAATATGTGTACACTAATATGATGAATGAAACGTTCCCTCGCACTCTGCTTACAGCCTAAAGGAGACATGATACCGTTGCTGCATGAGGCGCTACATTGGTCAATTTTAGTAACCTGCAGTATTCCCAGTAGTTATCTACGTGAATGTACTCTGCGATAACCATCCTCGCCTCGGCAGAGATGGCATGGTAGTAGTTGCGTGCAAAGTCAGTTGATGTTCAGTGTTTACTGGAGCAGAGATACTGGACTGAATTTAGGGGTCTTTTATAAGCCATCGGAAACGTCAGAAGTGTACCCTTGCAACTTTTATTTGATACCAAGAGACTGTTATTGCGTTTGTAGATTATCAAATCGACATACAGATGTGAATTGCGTGTTAGTATTTGATTGGGAAAATTTAACACTTAAACAGAACTTCGTATTTACGTGGGAGTGAGAATGTTCTTGATCATAGGACTGAGGTGAAGACCCTCAGCAACGCAGCACTTCATCCAACTGTAATGTCGGTTGCAAAAACGTGTTCTGCCACCACCTCGGGAATGTAAGAAAGTAAAACTCTAGATTAATATGGGTAAAACTGAAAATGATGGAGAGAGATGGGTGATTATTGGTGCATAGGCACCTGGGCATGAGAAGAAAGATCATGAGAGGCAAGTTTTTTGGGAGCAGCTGAGTGAGTGTGTTAGGAGTTTTGATGCACGAGACCGGGTTATAGTGATGGGTGATCCGAATGCAATGGTGATTAATGTGGCAGTTGAGGGAATAATTGGTGTACATAGGGTGTTCAGTGTTGTAAATGGAAATGGTGAAGAGCTTGTAGATTTATGTGCTGAAAATGGACTGGTGATTGGGAATACCTGTTTAAAAAGAGAGATATACATAAGTCTACATGTTGGAAAGGATCACACTTTTGCTCGTGATCAAGATATTCCTATGAGTCCACGGGGAAAATGAAACACGAAAGGTTCCCGAGTGCACTTTCGTGTAATAATCACATCATCAGGGGAGACACTAGAGAGAAATATAAGTCAGTTGATATACATCGAAGAGACGAAGCTAGGACGCCATTTGGTAAACATGTTTACCAAATGGCGTCCTCGACCAAAACACCCTATATCTGCCACTCTATCATCAAACACATTCAACAAACCTTCAAAATACTCACTCCATCTCCTTCTCACATCACCACTACTTGTTATCACCTCCCCATTTGCGCCCTTCACTGAAATTCCCATTTGCTCCCTTGTCTTACGCACTTTATTTACCTCCTTCCAGAACATCTTTTTATTCTCCCTAAAATTTAATGATACTCTCTCACCCCAACTCTCATTTGCCCTTTTTTTCACCTCTTGCACCTTTCTCTTGACCTCCTGTCTCTTTCTTTTATACGTCTCCCACTCAATTGCATTTTTTCCCTGCAAAAATCGTCCAAATGCCTCTCTCTTCTCTTTCACTAATACTCTTACTTCTTCATCCCACCACTCACTACCCTTTCTAATCAACCCACCTCCCACTCTTCTCATGCCACAAGCATCTTTTGCGCAATCCATCACTGATTCCCTAAATACATCCCATTCCTCCCCCACTCCCCTTACTTCCATTGTTCTCACCTTTTTCCATTCTGTACTCAGTCTCTCCTGGTACTTCCTCACACAAGTCTCCTTCCCAAGCTCACTTACTCTCACCACCCTCTTCACCCCAACATTCACTCTTTTTTTCTGAAAACCCATACAAATGTTCACCTTAGCCTCCACAAGATAATGATCAGACATCCCTCCAGTTGCACCTCTCAGCACATTAACATCCAAAAGTCTCTCTTTCGCACGCCTGTCAATTAACACGTAATCCAATAACCCTCTCTGGCCATCTCTCCTACTTACATAAGTATACTTATGTATATCTCGCTTTTTAAACCAGGTATTCCCAATCATCAGTTCTTTTTCAGCACATAAATCTACAAGCTCTTCACCATTTCCATTTACAACGCTGAACACTCCATGTATACCAATTATTCCCTCAACTGCCACATTACTCACCTTTGCATTCAAATCACCCATCACTATAACCCGGTCTCGTGCATCAAAACCACTAACACACTCATTCAGCTGCTCCCAAAACACTTGCCTCTCATGATCTTTCTTCTCATGCCCAGGTGCATATGCACCAATAATCACCCATCTCTCTCCATCAACTTTCAGTTTTACCCATATTAATCGAGAATTTACTTTCTTACATTCTATCACATACTCCCACAACTCCTGTTTCAGGAGTACTGCTACTCCTTCCCTTGCTCTTGTCCTCTCACTAACCCCTGACTTTACTCCCAAGACATTCCCAAACCACTCTTCCCCTTTACCCTTGAGCTTCGTTTCACTCAGAGCCAAAACATCCAGGTTCCTTTCCTCAAACATACTACCTATCTCTCCTTTTTTCACATCTTGGTTACATCCACACACATTTAGGCACCCCAATCTGAGCCTTCGAGGAGGATGAGCTCTCCCCGCGAGACTCCTTCTTCTGTTTCCCATTTTAGAAAGTTAAAAAAAATACAAGGAGGAGAGGATTTCTGGCCCCCCGCTCCCGTCCCCTCTAGTCGCTTTCTACGACACGCGAGGAATGCGTGGGAAGTATTCTTTCACCCCTATCCCAGGGATAATATACATATATATATATATACACATACACACACATACACACACACACGCACATATACACACACACACACATACATATATATACATATGAAAAATGTAAGAAACAATTTAGAAAACTGAAACTTCTAGCTTGAAATGAAAAGAAAAAAATGAATGTCACATAATGGTTCAACCTCTGGCTATGGAAAAAGGAAATGTTTAATTTATTTACACAAAAGTCAATATATATATATATATATATATATATATATATATATATATATATATATATATATATATATATATATATATATACACACACACATATATGTATATCCTTTTACCAATCTTCATACGATTTCAACAAGAGCAGTATCCTCTAAAATTCATCAGTAGAACCCGGAATCAGTGCCTGGAATCTATCAAATGAATTGCTGTAAAAGGCATATGGAATTTCACTGTCAGGTACGTGATTATAGATCAAGCAGAATGACAAATGAAAAAGAATTTTACCTGATTTGATGTTCCATCTTTATACGTAATTATGATGATTATGATTCTCATTGTAAATATCAAGAGTTTTGGAAAGAGGGGCAAGTATGAAGTCTGTTGGGGATGAGAGAGCTTGGGAAGTGAGTCAGCTGTTGTTCGCTGATGATACAGCGCTGGTGGCTGATTCATGTGAGAAACTGCAGAAGCTGGTGACTGAGTTTGGTAAAGTGTGTGGAAGAAGAAAGTTAAGAGTAAATGTGAATAAGAGCAAGGTTATTAGGTACAGTAGGGTTGAGGGTCAAGTCAATTGGGAGGTGAGTTTGAATGGAGAAAAACTGGAGGAAGTGAAGTGTTTTAGATATCTGGGAGTGGATCTGGCAGCGGATGGAACCATGGAAGCGGAAGTGGATCATAGGGTGGGGGAGGGGGCGAAAATTCTGGGGGCCTTGAAGAATGTGTGGAAGTCGAGAACATTATCTCGGAAAGCAAAAATGGGTATGTTTGAAGGAATAGTGGTTCCAACAATGTTGTATGGTTGCGAGGCGTGGGCTATGGATAGAGTTGTGCGCAGGAGGATGGATGTGCTGGAAATGAGATGTTTGAGGACAATGTGTGGTGTGAGGTGGTTTGATCGAGTGAGTAACGTAAGGGTAAGAGAGATGTGTGGAAATAAAAAGAGCGTGGTTGAGAGAGCAGAAGAGGGTGTTTTGAAGTGGTTTGGGCACATTGAGAGAATGAGTGAGGAAAGATTGACCAAGAGGATATATGTGTCGGAGGTGGAGGGAACGAGGAGAAGAGGGAGACCAAATTGGAGGTGGAAAGATGGAGTGAAAAAGATTTTGTGTGATCGGGGCCTGAACATGCAGGAGGGTGAAAGGAGGGCAAGGAATAGAGTGAATTGGAGCGATGTGGTATACCGGGGTTGACGTGCTGTCAGTGGATTGAATCAAGGCATGTGAAGCGTCTGGGGTAAACCATGGAAAGCTGTGTAGGTATGTATATTTGCGTGTGTGGATGTATGTATATACATGTGTATGGGGGGGGGGGGGTTGGGCCATTTCTTTCGTCTGTTTCCTTGCGCTACCTCGCAAACGCGGGAGACAGCGACAAAGTATAATAATAAAAAAATATTCAATAGCAATGTTATAATTCTTATGAAAACGATTCTGTCTCACAAATGTTATATTAATCGTTGTCATCATTTTGTTAAAATCAAATCTCATTAACTGATTTTGTGTTTTTATGTATTTTGTGTTTTTATATAAGTCCAAGCGTATCCCACCCACACAGGTACATGCTCGTTGCATCTTGAAAGATAAAAATAAAAATATTGTTTTTCAATCATCCCACTACAGTGCTTTTCTTTTATTCTATGCCACACTTAACCCATGTAATATGGCTTAAGTAAGGGCAAGCATTTTCTTGCTTCATAGGAGTATGAAATGCTTAGTTTTATCCAAATATCGGTAATAAACGGCTCCAGTACTTGAAGATTTTCGTGCTAAAAAAGTAACTGATGCTTGCTGGAAGGTTAGTTGCTGTATGTTCTACTTATTTCATGTAAACAGGTAACAGAAGGGATAGCGACCTAAATCGAAAACGAAGGCTTTAAGATACTGAAGTGCTTAATGTGTACTGAAGATAAACTAGAAGTGAAGGAACGTCTTAGGAAGAATTGGTGGGTTTTCGTTGATGGTCCACGTCAACTCATTAAGCTTCACGTATCATCCCGCCTCCAACATCTTACTTGTGCTCGCACATCTGCCGGAAAGACACAGACACTCAGTCATGGCTACACTAATTATGATTCTTCCTCTCAAGTTCTCCTTCCTTGATTGTCAACCGTAGTGATATTTCGATATTTTGTTATTTATGTAATAGTATCTTATTATTATTATTATTATTATTTTTTATTTTTATTTTTATTATTATTATTAATTATTAGTGTTATTATTATTATTATTATTATTATTATTATTATTATTATTATTATTATTATTAGTGTTATTATTTATATTATTATTAATCATTATTATTATTATTATCATTATTATTATTATTATTATTATTATTATTATTATTAGTGTTATTATTTATATTATTATTAATCATTATTATTATTATCATTATCATTACTATTATTATTATTATTATTATTATTATTATTATTATTATCATCGCTATCTGGAGTTTTCTGTCCTTGGAAGTCCCTGACCTGTGCCGGTAGGGGGCATGTCTGTGTACACCACATATGAGTGTCAAGCACTGCTTCCCTCTGCACACTGGTGTGAACTGCGTCCACAGTCTCAGTATGGTGGTCACGTGTCATCCCTGACGCGGACGCAGAAGGCAGGGGTATGAGTGCCAGGGATGCCAGTGCCTATACTACTCGTGCCAGGGCGTGAGTGCCAACATTAGCATTTGGTCTACCAGACGTGTCTTGATCTGGCCCTGGCAGTAGAAGAGGAAGTTCTAGTGATAAACAAGTTTCATTGAAAAGAAAAGGCTTGTAGAATAGGCATAAACCTACCCAAGAAATGGCAATTTAAAGTCTGTCCACTTGAGCATTGGTCTCTGGTTGGCCATGGGCAAGGGTTATCAGTCAGCCTCCCCATGGATGCGTCAGACCGACCACAAGACCCTATTTTGGCTGCAGAATACACCTGGGATACGTAGAGGCATCCATCATCACCTCCGGAACTGGTACTTTACACCTCTGCAGAATGGCTCCTTCCTAAGGAACAAGGAACACTTGAGATTCCTTGTCAGGTTCACCTGCAGCCCTTCTCCCAAATCATCTAGTCATTGATCCTGAAGAGGATTACATGAAGCTGGTATTTCTTCATTCTTTTATGACACATCTACCTGGAATACCTCATTCCTCTTGCTCGAGCGGATAGTCGTAGTAATTTCCTACATTCATATTGAGCGGGACGTTTTCTTTTTTTAAGGATTTAAAGACAAAACTGTCTGTGTTTTCCCTTCTCCTTCATCACCCGTGTCTCATAGATATCGCAGTCTCTGATGCATATAACAGCGGTATACTTCACTTCTGCCTGACAATAATTGTTAAGCATCATCAACATGTTCGTTTTGAATCATGTTAAAATCATCAATTTTTTCTCATTTGTAATTATGTTAACGTTTCCGTCGCATCTTAGAAAGTTTCCTGTTTGTGGGCAATTTCCCTATCACATTTGCCTCTGAACATTATGGATATATTGGAATATATATTTCTTCACAAATAATTTGAAATATGTTTTATCCAACATCTGTATGTATCAACGAAGTTATAAGTCTCCACATTTTTTTGATTCAGTTCAGTATTCTATTCCATCGATCAACAAAATAATTCATTTTTATTCCTGTCAAAAGTAATTTTATTTTCTGATGATATCATCCTTTTCTTTTATTTCACAGGGACTCCATTTCTTTCTGTAGTTTTAGGGATATTAACCAAAATCCGTCACATATGTTTTAAGTCCATTTTCGTCCATTTTACTGATATTTTTGTGTCTGTCCCATTTCTAGATCATTTGCATCTCTCTTGTGAGGTATAAAGACAATTTCTTGTCATCAAGGATGCATTTGTTTCAGTCTACACGGATTTTGTATATGATTTTCTTTTCCCTTTTAGTCTGATGAGTTTCTCTTGCCATTCTAGGTCATCTCTCCATTCTGGGTCATCTCTCTCATGTCTGGTAAAACCTTTATTTTGTAAGTAGTAAAGCCTTTCTGAAGCTCAGTTATTTTGCGATAAATCCCTGACGACAGAATCGATATCAATTTCAATAGTTTTATCCTCAAGAGAAAAGTGACTCCATCCACACAACATTGTAAAGGGATTACATTTTCAATGTTACCAGTTTCAACTGGATTTGGACACGTTGGGATCACGTAACAATTTCATGTTTATTTCTAAAGCCTGACAGATTCATTAATCCTTCGCATTATTCTAGTTGCGCTGTTCATCACATCATCTTCTATGCTACACCTTGATAGTGTGTCGCGTGTACCCTTTACCTCTGCAAACATGCTTCACATTTCTTTGTTCCCCTCACAGCATTGTCTGCATTCCCATCCTCTCCTGTATCATTGTATTATTCTAGCCACAATGACTTCCTTCTTACTATTAAATTCATGTGCATGATAATTCTACATTATATCATTTCATGTTCCTACTGTCTTCTTTAATATGATCTCTTTCCAATGATTCCTTCATCTTGCTAAATTTCCTTTGACAGTGTGCTGTAATTGTCCGTGGTGCTTAGGTATCTGACATTCCACCGTATTCCTCCTATGGTGCACTTATGTTTTGCCAGAGTTATCAGTCTATTCTTAACACTACTTGTAATACTTAGGAAGGACGTCTTCTTATATGATATCCTTTCTTGTGAGATAGTAAGGACGTCTTCTTATATGATATCCTTTCTTGTGAGATAGTCAAGGACGTCTTCTTATATGATATGCTTTCTTGTGAGATAGTCAGAAGGATTTTTTTGAATCACTCATTAATAGCATTTAGTTTTGCCTGTCTTAAAGGCATTCATTCCATCACTTAAGACTACCACATTTGTTATCACTAGGACCATTTATCCACGTCACAAGTACCGTTCCACTCCTCTTGTAACCTTGAACTCTTCCATAAATACGACAAACATTATAACTTTATTTTGTGTACGGTGAATACCATGTGCCATTTATATAACCACTTCACCAGTGTCGAATGATTATCGAATTCTTTTGCGATCTTGCTTTTCTAAGCCCTGTCACGAGATTTTAAGACTCTGGATCATGTAAGTATACCGTTAAAGAAATCGGGATGAGGACAGTACCTGTGGCTCCTCACTTGTCACATCCAGTCACTCGGAGGCTTCACAATTTAGACCAGTCACTTTTCCGTGTCCCTAGCTCATATATGTTACTTATATTTACATAGTAGTCTCTTATGTAGAACGATATCAGATGTCTTTTGTGAAATTTAAAATATATTACCAGTGAAGATACTTTTGATTCCCAGTTGACATTAATAACACTAAAAGGAAGGGTAGTGAACATTGTTACACAAACTGTTTTGTTGTGGAAACTATACTGATCATCCATTATTGTGATCCAAAACAATTACGATTTATTTTCACTCTTTGCATTTTTGTTTGACCAGAAATATACATGTAGTGCTTTGGACGGTGATATGACGTATATTTCTCATCTCCTTCCCTGTGTATAAAGATGATATTTCCCAGTTTACAGTCGTTTGGTATCTTACCATGAGTTAGCGATCTGTTTAGTATTGTGGTTGTGGGAAATATATATTTTCGTTTGACCTTTAGACTCTCGGGATCAGTCGATTTGTTTGGGTTAGTTTGGTGTAAATGTTTAAGTACTTCGTAGAACTTAGTTTTCTGTCACTTTAATTTTTTTTTTGTTATCTGGTCATGAGAGAATTATTACTGCTGAGGTATGCACGTATCTTTTTAGGCTGTGAACGCAGGATTGAAGAAATCTAGTATGGAAGACATTTTTTTTTGTTTTCGTTTTATATCTTGTGTTTGTTTATTATTGGTTCTTCTGTATTCTTTATGTCCATTCTTTTGTCTTACTTGTATGAAGGATCATTTGAAATTATCATTAATATTTAGATATTTTTTTTCATGTTTGCATCTAATTTTTCTCATGGGTTGTGTACATTCCCAATGTATTCTCATGAAATTTCGGGTGACATTCATTGTTTTCCGTTGATATCAATTTTCTATACATTTTTCCTAATGGTGAATCATTTCCCCTATTTTCTAAACTTTCAGGGTGATTATGTGTTTGTGTTGGTTCTTTTCATATATCTTGGGGAGTGAACTGATTATAGAAATCTCCCACTTCCCTTCAGCTCCATTTAATCAGGAAGATTTATCTTGGTATTGTTTCTTTGTGTCTCATTTCTGTTCATTTTTTTTTGTACTTCTACATAGAGTTTATTACTGTTGATTTCAAATCTTGTATTTACTTGTACTTTAAAAATGCTGCTGCTGGTCATTATTTTTTTTGCCTGAACGTATTTCGCAAGAGTCGATCAAGCTACTGACTGTTGTTAAAACTAGATCAAGTATATTATTACCTCTAGTTGGTATGTTGATCACCTGGTGTCTTCAGTCATGTTGAGAAATCTATTTCCACCATTGATCGTCTGTTACGGTATTCCAGTTTACTGTGAGGTTGTTATATCAACCCATAATCATAACAACCTTTGTTGTTTTTGGTCGATTTCATATCATCATGTGTTGTCCTTTCATTTGTCTGTGAGTTATAGATATGACACCAAAACATAACCTGTTTCTGTAGACTGTCACTGTACTGAGGGTTATAAGAACCTGGATGTACATTGTTTACATTAATTGCACTTGGGCATTTGTTATCATCATAGGTCAAGACACCTCCTCCTGCCTTGTGTAAATGGCTTTTAGTGAAGACTATGTCCCCAAATAATGTTGACTTAGGAGATTAATGTCTTTCATCCGTATCTGGAAACTTGTAGTATTGTTTGGGTTTTTGATGAGAACATTTGGTGTTGAATCATTCTGTTTTAACATTGTTCATCGAATATTAGTGTAAATCAAATAAATTTTTCTCTGCGAGTTTTGTGGGTCGTTAGGAAACATTTGTGTGGGCCCAGATCATATCATTACGAGTATCTCAGTCAACTCTCACCCCTTTGCTCTTATCTCGCTTGTCCTGAACGCAGAGGCGTTGGAGGTCCAGTCCACCTAGACCTCCGTCTGACATATGTTGCCCCTGCCAGGCATATCGGGCTACCTGACCAAATACCACGTTAAGACTATCGTAATGCTCTGCCCACGATCCACTTCCACGTGTTATGTGTATATTGATAGTCAAGAATTAAGTCTAATGATTCCCAAAGTTTCCCAGATTTTTATGGCCGCGTAATTGTAGATGCAGCTCAGTATCTGATTATTAATTAAAGAAGTGCTAATAATAATGACAGGTCGTTAGCTTGGGTCAAGAAGTGACATTAAATCATCGGAGACGAATAAGCATGATGCATTCTGGGGACAACAATGAGCGACGAATACAAGACGTTCTGGAAACCTTCTCTAGAGGATCTTTATGAAAAAAGGAATAAAGGACTACCATCAGTAATGACCTAAATTCTATCAAAGAAGGTAGAACTATCGCTCATAAAGATATCTGAAGGTTCATTGAAGGAATCAATCTTTCTTGCTACAAAAATCATAAATCATCTAGATTCACGAGGCAAGACCAGATGTTCAGGATGCGGTGCAGCTCTTTTGTCCAGATCATTCAGATAAACCAATAAAGGCTTAAACGAATTCAGAAGATCATTGCCGTTTCTGAGATCTAAACCGTCCGAAGAAAGGCTGAAGAAAATGAAACTTTTCTTCCCCTTACAGAAACGAAGGAAAGCCGATGACTTCATGTACGTTTACTATATATCTATCTATCTATCTATCTATATATATATATATATATATATATATATATATATATATATATATATATATATATATATATATATACTATCCCTGGGGATAGGGGAGAAAGAATACTTCCCACGTATTCCCTGCATGTCGTAGAAGGCGACTAAAAGGGAAGGGAGCGGGGGGCTGGAAATCCTCCCCTCTCTTTTTTTTTTAAAAAAAAAAGGAACAGACAAGGGGGCCAGTTGAGGATATTCCCTCTAAGTCCCAGTCATCTGTTCTTAACGCTACCTCTCTAACGCAGGAAATGGCGAAAAGTATGAAAAAAAAAGAAATATATATATATATATATATATATATATATATATATATATATATATATATATATATATATATATATATATATATATATATATATATAAAAGAAAGAGACAGGAGGTCAAGAGAAAGGTGCAAGAGGTGAAAAAAAGGGCAAATGAGAGTTGGGGTGAGAGACTATCAGTAAATTTTAGGGAGAATAAAAAGATGTTCTGGAAGGAGGTAAATAGGGTGCGTAAGACAAGGGAGCAAATGGGAACTTCAGTGAAGGGCGTAAATGGGGAGGTGATAACAAGTAGTGGTGATGTGAGAAGGAGATGGAATGAGTATTTTGAAGGTCTGTTGAATGTGTCTGATGACAGAGTGGCAGATATAGGGTGTTTGGGTCGAGGTGGTGTGCAAAGTGAGAGGGTTAGGGAAAATGATTTGGTAAACAGAGAAGAGGTAGTAAAAGCTTTGCGGAAGATGAAAGCCGGCAAGGCAGCAGGTTTGGATGGTATTGCAGTGGAATTTATTAAAAAAGGGGGTGACTGTATTGTTGACTGGTTGGTAAGGTTATTTAATGTATGTTTGACTCATGGTGAGGTGCCTGAGGATTGGCGGAATGCGTGCATAGTGCCATTGTACAAAGGCAAAGGGGATAAGAGTGAGTGCTCAAATTACAGAGGTATAAGTTTGTTGAGTATTCCTGGTAAATTATATGGGAGGGTATTGATTGAGAGGGTGAAGGCATGTACAGAGCATCAGATTGGGGAAGAGCAGTGTGGTTTCAGAAGTGGGAGAGGATGTGTGGATCAGGTGTTTGCTTTGAAGAATGTATGTGAGAAATACTTAGAAAAGCAAATGGATTTGTATGTAGCATTTATGGATCTGGAGAAGGCATATGATAGAGTTGATAGAGATGCTCTGTGGAAGGTATTAAGAATATATGGTGTGGGAGGCAAGTTGTTAGAAGCAGTGAAAAGTTTTTATCGAGGATGTAAGGCATGTGTACGTGTAGGAAGAGAGGAAAGTGATTGGTTCTCAGTGAATGTAGGTTTGCGGCAGGGGTGTGTGATGTCTCCATGGTTGTTTAATTTGTTTATGGATGGGGTTGTTAGGGAGGTAAATGCAAGAGTCTTGGAAAGAGGGGCAAGTATGAAGTCTGTTGGGGATGAGAGAGCTTGGGAAGTGAGTCAGTTGTTGTTCGCTGATGATACAGCGCTGGTGGCGGATTCATGTGAGAAACTGCAGAAGCTGGTGACGGAGTTTGGTAAAGTGTGTGGAAGAAGAAAGTTAAGAGTAAATGTGAATAAGAGCAAGGTTATTAGGTACAGTAGGGTTGAGGGTCAAGTCAATTGGGAGGTGAGTTTGAATGGAGAAAAACTGGAGGAAGTGAAGTGTTTTAGATATATGGGAGTGGATCTGTCAGCGGATGGAACCATGGAAGCGGAAGTGGATCATAGGGTGGGGGAGGGGGCGAAAATTTTGGGAGCCTTGAAAAATGTGTGGAAGTCGAGAACATTATCCCGGAAAGCAAAAATGGGTATGTTTGAAGGAATAGTAGTTCCAACAATGTTGTATGGTTGCGAGGCGTGGGCTATGGATAGAGTTGTGCGCAGGAGGATGGATGTGCTGGAAATGAGATGTTTGAGGACAATGTGTGGTGTGAGGTGGTTTGATCGAGTAAGTAACGTAAGGGTGAGAGAGATGTGTGGAAATAAAAAGAGCGTGGTTGAGAGAGCAGAAGAGGGTGTTTTGAAATGGTTTGGGCACATGGAGAGAATGAGTGAGGAAAGATTGACCAAGAGGATATATGTGTCGGAGGTGGAGGGAACGAGGAGAAGAGGGAGACCAAATTGGAGGTGGAAAGATGGAGTGAAGAGGATTTTGTGTGATCGGGGCCTGAACATGCAGGAGGGTGAAAGGAGGGCAAGGAATAGAGTGAATTGGAGCGATGTGGTATACAGGGGTTGACGTGCTGTCAGTGGATTGAATCAAGGCATGTGAAGCGTCCGGGGTAAACCATGGAAAGCTGTGTAGGTATGTATATTTGCGTGTGTGGACGTGTGTATGTACATGTGTATGGGGAGGGTTGGGCCATTTCTTTCGTCTGTTTCCTTGCGCTACCTCGCAAACGCGGGAGGCAGCGACAAAGTATAAAAAAAAAAAAAAAAAAAAAAAAATATATATATATATATATATATATATATATATATATATATATATATATATATATATATATATATATATATATATATATGCTCAAGTAATTGTTTGGCTTCTGTAACGAGACACAATAGGTTAAAGCTTGCAATATAAAGGTTTCACATGGCCTTAGGAAGTACCTATTTACAAGTAGATGTATTGAATGAGCTGGCTGCTGACGCTTGTAGCACCCATTCAAGACTTGACTAGATCATTAGATAGAGGTCAAGGGAGATTCTCAGCACCTTCAGCAGGCAAAATATTCGAACTTGTTCATTCTCCGAGCTCATTTACTTTCTCTCTCTCTCTCTCTCTCTCTCTCTCTCTCTCTCTCTCTCTCTCTCTCTCTCTCTCTCTCTCTCTCTCTCTCTCTCTCTCTCTCTCTTATCCATCTATCTATCTACCTGTCTATGTATCTTTGTATGCATATATGTATGTATGTATCTATCTATCTATATATCTAATCTAACTATCTACCTATCTCTCTTGTTTTCTGTCTTTCTGTTTCTCTCCCCTCCTCACACTGAATATATTCGATGTCTGATAATGAGAATGAAAACTAATTAGTGTCCTCCATTAAGCACATGGCTGTTCCCACCAGCGTTCATATAACGCCAAAGTTTACCGTCTCCATTTCCTGGAAACATCAAGTCTCTCATCGCAGTTTTCAAGTGGTGATGACACTGTTGCTTCCAGGTGATGTAGGATCCACATCGTTTAGGCGGAATTCATCTGAGGCAAGAAAAAAAAGAGGGTTAACCTTTCTACACCTTTGATGTTTTCGAACTGTTTGAGGCTATACAGTCACTGGAGTTTATAGAGATGTTTACAAACGTGAACTTATGATCTTAGTTATTCCACCGTTTGTTGAACAGCGATTCCATGACTTCCAAGACTTCTCTTGTGTTCTTTTATCATCTCTTCGTTGAGCTGTCTTGCTACTATCATCGTCCTCGTCCATACCCTCCCCGGTGCTTGCGCTATGCTGGGACACGCTTCACTGATGAATTAGTCCATCGCTCTTGTCCCTTGCTTTCATACCATTCCTTCTCTGATACATCTCACTATCCTTTTCTTAATAATCCCGCTATCCTTATCCTCAGTTATCACACATCTCTCTCCTCTTGTGCCATCACATTGTTCCTTCTCCCATCTACTGCGCCAGTGACTCCGTAAACTGTTCTACGCATTTTTCCTGAGTTATCTGACCGTGTTTTCCCCACAAAAATCATATCATTTTCTTTCCCCCTGACCATCTCTGCGTTGAGCTATATCACTTTTATCCATATTCTGACCCTAATTCTAAGTTGTCTACCACCATCGTTCCTTCGGGGAAATATTCTACATCTACCCTAAGTTATACAACCATTACACTCTTCAACTACCCAGCTGTAACCTCATGTACCTGTCTTATGATTCATTCTTTAGATCATCCCCTTAATTCCTCCATGTCTTATGCTCTCGTACCGTTCCTCTCTTCATCCCTTTTATCTTTTTCCATCCCTGAATAATCCCACTAACTCTGGCTTCAACTGTTCCACCATTCTCGAGGTTTCGCGTTCCTGACCGTCACGCATTTACGGGCTGCTCAAGCGCATAGGTTAATGGGATGGCCTTGATTAGGGCCTCAGCTGCCCGTGCCGTCTCATCTAACATAAAAAAAGAGATATCCTACCATTCCTGACCAGAGAAATTCCAATGGCCTTGTCCAGAGAAACTATAATTCCTGCCTTCAGTCAGATGTTCTCTTTTCCCAGAGATCTCCCGCTCTCATGCTCTGAGGTAATCAACATTTCTACCCAGTGTTACACCAGGTCTCTTCCTTTGTCTTTCCAGACAGTGAATTCATCATCATACTCATTGTTTGGTCTTAGATTGGACAGCTTGATGTGTAGCATTAGTACCTGGTGTCCACTCCACACTACTGACCCGAGCTTCATCACTATAGCATACGAGCATCTCTGACTCAGCCTCCTCACGTAGTGAGATTCGCCTCTCATTTCTATATCCATATCTTTCATGCGGTTTCCATCAAGAATTAGCGCCTTTCCTTTTACCAGCCAGTCGTTCAATAACCCTGGTGTCTCCACCCGGTCTTTCTCGCACTGATTCTTTGATCATCAAACCTACATATTTGTCTTTCTATTGTTACCTTCGCGTCTTGCGCCTTTCCAACCACGTCCACCTCTCACTACAACCTACCCTGGCACGGCTCCGAGTGAGTCACACTCTTTTCATTCTCTCATCAGTTACTGAGTGCTACATGCCTGCTCTTCTCTGTCCCCGCTCGCACCTTGCGTTCTTACTCCCCTGTCCACCAGCTATTCAGTCATCTTGCACACTTTCTATTCCATTTTCATCATCTATTTGTTCTCTAACTTTGTACTGTCGTCTTCCCTTCCTCCTACAACTTTCTAAGGGAAAAGAAGAAAATCTGCCTCTCAACTTCTTTACCTCTTTTTGTTTATCTCCGCTAGGAGTCATATGCCTGTACTAACTATACCACTTAGTTTCCTCTGCCTCTCTCTGAATAAGCCTGCAGGTGGTAGGTTACCTTCATACGAGCATCCTGATCTATTTGAAACATTTATCGCCATCATTATATCATGCTTACAAGACCCTTGGATGGGGAAACACCCGAGCTAGCTTTATTTGTAATTTCAGTTCCTCCATTATTAAGGAGGAACCTTCTGTGTGTAAATACTTTAATCTCTTCTTCATCAACATCAATCTTGTGAATCATTATGTCATGAACGTGTGAGTAATGAGTCACTCTTTCCATACAACCTTCACCGATCCAGGATATTCATCTGATAAAGCCATCAGGGGCTCATTATAATTTTTCACTCTAAGGACTCTTGCATAATGCAAGTCCTTCCGAAAAACTTCTTGCACATGATATCTATCTATTTATCCGTCTGTCATTATCTCTCTCTCTCTCTCTCTCTCTCTCTCTCTCTCTCTATATATATATATATATATATATATATGTGTGTGTGTGTGTGTTCTTAACGCTACCTCGCTAACGCGGGAAATGGCGAATAGTTTGAAAAAACAAAATATATATATATATATATATATATATATATATATATATATATATATATATATATATATATATATATTTTTTTTTTTTTTTTTTTTTTTTTTTTATACTTTGTCGCTGTCTCCCGCGTTTGCGAGGTAGCGCAAGGAAACAGACGAAAGAAATGGCCCAACCCCCCCCCCCCCCCCATACACATGTACATACACACGTCCACACACGCAAATATACATACCTACACAGCTTTCCATGGTTTACCCCAGACGCTTCACATGCCTTGATTCAATCCACTGACAGCACGTCAACCCCTGTATACCACATCGATCCAATTCACTCTATTCCTTGCCCTCCTTTCACCCTCCTGCATGTTCAGGCCCCGATCACACAAAATCTTTTTCACTCCATCTTTCCACCTCCAATTTGGTCTCCCTCTTCTCCTCGTTCCCTCCACCTCCGACACATATATCCTCTTGGTCAATCTTTCCTCACTCATTCTCTCCATGTGCCCAAACCATTTCAAAACACCCTCTTCTGCTCTCTCAACCACGCTCTTTTTATTTCCACACATCTCTCTTACCCTTACGTTACTTACTCGATCAAACCACCTCACACCACACATTTTCCTCAAACATCTCATTTCCAGCACATCCATCCTCCTGCGCACATCTCTATCCATAGCCCACGCCTCGCAACCATACAACATTGTTGGTACCACTATTCCTTCAAACATACCCATTTTTGCTTTCCGAGATAATGTTCTCGACTTCCACACATTTTTCAAGGCTCCCAAAATTTTCGCCCCCTCCCCCACCCTATGATCCACTTCCGCTTCCATGGTTCCATCCGCTGACAGATCCACTCCCAGATATCTAAAACACTTCACTTCCTCCAGTTTTTCTCCATTCAAACTCACCTCCCAATTGACTTGACCCTCACCCCTACTGTACCTAATAACCTTGCTCTTATTCACATTTACTCTTAACTTTCTTCTTCCACACACTTTACCAAACTCAGTCACCAGCTTCTGCAGTTTCTCACATGAATCAGCCACCAGCGCTGTATCATCAGCGAACAACAACTGACTCACTTCCCAAGCTCTCTCATCCCCAACAGACTTCATACTTGCCCCTCTTTCCAGGACTCTTGCATTTACCTCCCTAACAACCCCATCCATAAACAAATTAAACAACCATGGAGACATCACACACCCCTGCCGCAAACCTACATTCACTGAGAACCAATCACTTTCCTCTCTTCCTACACGTACACATGCCTTACATCCTCGATAAAAACTTTTCACTGCTTCTAACAACTTGCCTCCCACACCATATATTCTTAATACCTTCCACAGAGCATCTCTATCAACTCTATCATATGCCTTCTCCAGATCCATAAATGCTACATACAAATCCATTTGCTTTTCTAAGTATTTCTCACATACATTCTTCAAAGCAAACACCTGATCCACACATCCTCTACCACTTCTGAAACCGCACTGCTCTTCCCCAATCTGATGCTCTGTACATGCCTTCACCCTCTCAATCAATACCCTCCCATATAATTTACCAGGAATACTCAACAAACTTATACCTCTGTAATTTGAGCACTCACTCTTATCCCCTTTGCCTTTGTACAATGGCACTATGCACGCATTTCGCCAATCCTCAGGCACCTCACCATGAGTCATACATACATTAAATAACCTTACCAACCAGTCAACAATACAGTCACCCCCTTTTTTAATAAATTCCACTGCAATACCATCCAAACCTGCTGCCTTGCCGGCTTTCATCTTCCGCAAAGCTTTTACTACCTCTTCTCTGTTTACCAAATCATTTTCCCTAACCCTCTCACTTTGCACACCACCTCGACCAAAACACCCTATATCTGCCACTCTGTCATCAGACACATTCAACAAACCTTCAAAATACTCATTCCATCTCCTTCTCACATCACCGCTACTTGTTATCACCTCCCCATTTACGCCCTTCACTGAAGTTCCCATTTGCTCCCTTGTCTTACGCACCCTATTTACCTCCTTCCAGAACATCTTTTTATTCTCCCTAAAATTTACTGATAGTCTCTCACCCCAACTCTCATTTGCCCTTTCTTTCACCTCTTGCACCTTTCTCTTGACCTCCTGTCTCTATATATATATATATATATATATATATATACATAGTAACCGACATGGTACGGGACAAATCTGTTTCTTTCAAAGGCCATCTCAGGCGAAAGAAGAAGAAGATAAAAAAAATGAAACTAGAAATCATTCAGAGTTCAGCAGATCTTTGAAGGGAATAGAAAAGTGAGTTTTTAGGTAGAGGCGATATAGGCGAGCAAGGACTGAAGCCTACTTAAAGGCACACTCCCTGGAGCTTGAGGAGGTATGCCATCTGTGTCATATATATCTATATAAAAGTCTCCGGTTAAGGATAACAGCCCTTACTATGGGTTGTCCTTTCATTCTTTCAGTAGATATAAACAATCAAAAGAGAACGAGACAAAATAAACATAGTCGAACGGTCTCTCAGGACCTGGAAAACCTTCCATCTAGAAAGGGTGGGTCGTTGTTCTTACTAAAAGACATGGGAAGACAGTGAGATCCAAAGCCTAGCTTTTGCGAAAAGCAACGGGAAATACAACGGGCTACCCAGATGTCGCTAATGGGCACAGTTATGTGATGTAGATGCTTATTGGTACTGCGCTGTCTTGATGGCAGCGGAGAAAGACAAGCATTCATAGGAGAAGAAACCGAAGTGATATCTGTAAAAGAGGGAAAGAAAACCATTAGCCGAGCTCAGGGAGAGTTAGTGAAGTGTCGAGGTCTGACTGGCAGACTTGATAATGTATTATGCACTATCGTCAACTTTATGGAGTTATTGGTCATCTGCTCCAGATGTGAAGCATGATTTTAAGCATGGACGAAGCAGTCTTTTTTCTTTATGATCAGAATAGCTGCCCAGAGGAGAAGAATGATCGTCACCAGAACAAAAGTACCAATATGTTTGAGGTACATTTAGCTCTTTGTATATTATGGGGTTTCCAAGAGAAGATGCAAACTCGGGTGTCCCCTGAGTATGTCTTTTCGTGGTGAATGGTGGAATGGTATATCATTTATTTAAATGGGAAAGAAGAAACTTTTCCGAGTCAGGAAAAAGAAATTAAAGTATATTCTAAATGAATTTCTTTAAAGTGGCAAATAAGGTTTTCCTCAAGAGCCTCTTACTTATTCTACTGTCGTTCCAGAACTCATATAACCCAGCGTCCCCGACCTACTGTACTGCGAGGCCAGCAGTACGACCAGCAATAAATCCTCTGACATGTTAAAAAGAACCTTTTAAGAAGTTCCTTTTCCCTACGAAATGGGTGAGGGCTCTTTGCCATTCCTCTGAGACTATGACGAAGCTAACTCGTATGTGAGGCAGCTGGAGCAAGGGTGTATGACTAGACGAAGGGAAGGCTAGAAGGGTTGCCGCTTGAAGGCGAGTCCCAGGCGATCGTAACAGATGGACAGGAATATGTTTGGGTGCTGGGGAAGGGGTGAGACGAGGGCGGAGGCAACAGGACAGTGTTGGATGGATGGAGGGCTGGAACGGTGCGAGATAAAGGGCAGCCAAGGGAAGAACGGGCGTCGAAGAGTGCCAGAGAAGGCGGCAAAACAGGAGGCAAGGGGTGTGGAGAGTTGTTAGACGAGAGTGTCTACTAAAGTGGGAGGAGGAGAAGGATGGAAGGACAAGGGGGATGGAAGGGTGCAAGATAAAAAGAATAACAGGATGAGTGCAGGAGTTGGAGGACGTCGACAGACGAGGGGTTGAGGTGGCGGGCGGAGGCGAGGGTTATGACGGGGAATGATGCACTGGGGAATGATCCATGAATAGTGAGTCGTTGCGGTAAATGTGTTATGTAGAAAGATGGATACTTACAGCAAAATGAGAAGGGAAGAAAAACTGGACGAAGAGTCATCATTTGCAAAAGTAAAGATGGAAACAAGGAGGAGGTAGTGCAGAAGGGGAAGGGGTAATTGTGATGATCTGTGGGTCGGTAGTGGGAAGTGACCATTAGATGATTAAGCTGGACAAAAAGCGTGTCAGAAGGAGGAGTTACGAGTGTTGAAGCTGAGCAATGGATATCTCAGGAATGGGAAGTTGAATGGATTATGACACAGGGGAGGAACTCTGGATGGATCAGGACAGAAATGATGGATAGTTTAGGGAAGGAACGTTGTATAGTTCAGAAAAAATGGTGGATAGCTTAGACTAAAAAGAAAATTTGAAATACCTCGGGCAGAAGAAGTATGCCATTTCAGAGAAGGAACGTTAGATAGGGCAAGACAGGAAATGTGGGTAGTTAGGGTAAGGAACGGTATCATAACTCAGGGAAGACACGGGAGGTTGTAGTTCAGGGAAGGGACGATGGATAGGTCAGGGTAGAGGCTGTGGTGTAACTCATGGAGAGAATGATTGGGTACCTAAGGGTAGGAACGGTATCATCAAGGCAGTGAAGATGGATAGATAAGTCAACGCAGGAACTGTGGATATGTCATGGAAGGAATGCTGGGGACGGTTCAGGGTGAACAGTTTAGGACGAAAACAGTCAGGAGGCTCGGGGAAAAAAAATAACTGGATTGTTCAGGAAGAGACCAGTGTTACGACTTGGAAAAATGGCTGGGGAACTCTGGTGAAAACAGTGAGTTAGCTCGGTATTGAAGCGAGGTATACATTAGGACGACAATCCTGTCATAGTCCAGGCTCCTGAGGTTCCTCTGGTTAAACACATTTCAGATAGTCAGGTTGGAACGGTGTGGGATTGCTGAGGGAGGAACTAATGGGGTGGCTCACTCTGGGCATGGTAGCTCCAGGGGTTGGTTTGGTGAGTGTTTGGGTCTTACTCATATCAACTGCATGGGTCATTAAGGTCGTCAACGTCATGTGAAATCCACAACTCGAAAATCTTGAACACCTTCTTCAAGTGTTTAGCATAACCCTCACACTCCCTGCGTTCATGGACCTTGATCTCAAGGGAGAAATGGAAGCATAATTCTTCATCACTTGTATATACAAGAATGAATAAGACAATCAATTTTTGTATAATGATACAGTGATTACTGTAAGATGTAAACGTTGGATGCTACTATGTTATTCACTTGTCATATACATTTACAATTAATTGCTCGTCTATTATATCACAAGTATTTCATGAATGTTTACAATGGTTTAGTACTATATCGAGATGAGATATTTACCCTTGATGTTTGTTTTATAAAGTCATTCTGGATTGCTTTGTCTTTTGATGTGATTAAAACAAAAGAAAAAATCTTTTGATATAGTTAGTGACAATTTCATTTCCACTCAAACTATTGTTCTTGCCACATCAAATACCATTTACGTTTGTCACAGTTAGTGTTTCTCTCTCTCACTAATTGTAATCTTTCTTTCATACATGTTCGCTACACCCCGCGTGAGCGAGGTAGCGTCCAGAGCAGATGACTGAGCCTCATAGGGAAAATTGATCTTCATTTGGTTCTTTACTCAGCTCCTTCTTTTGGAAAGTAATACAGTGGGGGGAGAGGAAGGGGATTTCCAGCCTCCCAGCTCCCATCCTTCTTACTCGCCGTCGGCAACACGTAGGAGATATTCCCAGGGATAACTAACAGTAATATCCAGATATATTGGTTTTAGGAAGCAACATCTACCCTTCATTAATATTCCAAAATGTCTCTTTAACAACTACTCTTTTGGGCTAACTAAATGCAGCATATTTTTGTTATCAGCAAATGTAAGAGAAAGTAGAGAAATGTATGCTAGTCTCTTGAAAATTACCAGCACTGTATGAGCGAGAATATTAAGTCCTCATTTCACGAAGTCTTTTCCTGTTGGGTAATATTTCTTGAATATACATGAGCGATGAATCTTCTTACTGTAGGGAAGTTTACGCTCTGTCGACATTATTCTCTATAATGGACAGGTTGCGAAGCGTTAATTTTCCCCCTCACATAATTTAACTTTGTGTCTGAACATACAAAGTGATATATATATAATTTTGCCTCTCACTTTTAAGGAACCCTCTCCAAAACTACATTGATAATTACAGTTTAGTCTGGTACAGCTGATGAAGTCTGACTGATGCACGATGATAATCCAGTACATAACCATCGTTATTGTTCGCTCGTTATAGCTATAAAATTGATGGTGCTAAAATGTTCTGTGATTTACGGTCCACATTAACTGGCGACACGCCACCTTTATCCCGTCATTTGTCATCGTCTTTCTTCTTAATGGCTCTTCTTCCTCGAGATATAATGGAAAGCCTCTTTATGAAACAGTTAGGATTACGTACCTGACATGGGATAGACACGAGCGGAGCACACCAGGCTTTATTCCCTACGTTAAACAGAGACACACCATCATTTGTCTCGATATTTGTCACCGTAAGTCTTCTTAATGGCCCCTCCCTCTCCAAATATAATGGATAGCCTCTTTATAAAACAGCTTTTGGAGTAAGTACCTTGCATAGGAGAGACACCTAGATTTTTGGAGATAGGCAGGAACCGACCATGAGTGATATTTATGAAAGGTATTTCAAATGTCAAATGTATAACGTTCTTATTTTGGCTTAAATTCTGGTGCTTATGTTACTCTCTACCGAATCTTTTATTTACATAATAGTAGCAGTAGTAGTAGTAGTAGTAGTAGTAGAAGTAGTAGTAGTAGTAGTAGTAGTGATATTAATAATAATAAAAGTAATAATAAGAAATAATGATAAAATTGTTTTTGGCTTGAATTTTGCTGCCTGTGTAACAATGCAGAATCTTTTATTTAAAGAAGAAAAAATAAATTGCTGCAGTAACTACTGCACACCAGCTTTCTTACACAGCTTTTGAAAGTGTTGTTGTCGGACTCTATAGGATCATGTTTTACGGTGTATTGGTGTTCTTATTAAACCTTGGAGCGATATATCATTTTATTCGCTTTGTTATAATCTTTTGACTTCCATCCGTCAACTGCTTTCCAGCAGTATGTAAGGAATTCTCCATCTTCTGTCTGTCTTTCTTCTTGTAACCTTTCTACCCCCAGGAGTTGGGTCAACAAACACGGAAGGTGTTCAAAATAATCCTTCCTGCTTTTTCTTTTCTTGTACGTATCATCTTTAATCTGAGAGGAACACTACGGTATGTTCCTGTAGCGGGGCTTCCAAGATACAATAGACATTACGGTGATACCAAGCATGTTTAACGTGTTGAATAGAGGAACTACAAACCAATCAGAAGTTGTAAAGGATCTTGGACCGGGGTATAGGAAGACCTTGTCCTTCAGTGACGTTAGACATAACTGGGTTGCACCTAACCCATTGGGAACTCCTACCCAAGCATGAAGTCATAGGGGTAGGTGAGACATAGAAGACTGGAGAGTTCATTGGCCACTGTATGAGTGCATTTGCTCTACTGGATGAGAATTAACCAATTCATGTTTCCAAGAAGGTCAGATTTTGGGTTTTGAAGAAAAACTGGAACATGCAAAGAAGTGTCGGCACAAGGTCATTAGCAAACTCTTTTAAAGCAGAAGGCGAGATGCCATTCGATCCATACACCTTGCTTGTGTCCAGAAAACTTTTTGGACTTTCTGAATAGAGATCTTAGCGAGGAGTAAAGCATAAACACATGCTGAGTCTGGGGATGAAGAAGTATCACAGTTATGCTAGTTGGAATTAGAGGAGCAGAGAAAACCAAAAGTGTTGCTTTGTTATTCTTTTTCTCTTACGTTGGAGGCCCGAGTCACGGACAGAAGTCCTCAATATGGCTGGGGCTAAATTGAAGTACAAAGAGGTCAATGAAAGGCCAAAGAAAAAAAGGAAAAAAGACAAGGGAAAGTATTTACGAATTTTGAAGGAAGTGACAAACCTCTCTTTTAAGATGTGCCAGGTCATAGTTATTGAGAAAGTCATGAGGGGATTGAGAGTTCCAAAGCTTCGAGGTGTAGGGAAAGAAACAGTCATCAAAATGGCCTACCCTCGAGTTGCCAACGGCCACAAGTAAACATATGATGCATGGTGGAACACCAGCAGTCAGCTGTCGGGAACAAATATCACTGTAATACTTACAGAAGTACGGGAAAGTGAGTCATCATTGCTGCTTAAAGCAAGTAGGTCAAACTTTGAAGTTAGCCTGAATGAGTTGATAAGTTGGACCACCTTTGAATCATCTCTGTCGAGTAAGGATACAGAGCTAGAACCACCCCAGATGTGCGAGCATTGTATAATCCATACATGGACGGATCAGTCCTTTCTATAAACGAATCAGCTGTTCGAAAGAAGAGAAAATTCGACATCTCAACAGGATTCCCGGTTTCTTAGAGACAGACTTAGCTATTTCCAAGATGTTTGGGTTTCCAAGATAGAGTGGGTATTGCAGTGATACAAAGGATATTCATGCGTTAAGAGGTGAAATTACAGAACCGTCGAAAGAGAGGGAAAAGTTGTGAAGAATCGTCGATGGAGAGATGGGTAGAAACTGGGTCTTGGAGGCATTAAACTTAACCAGATTTCGTCGAGCCCACTGAGGTATCCTGTCCAATCCTGATTTTATTGAGGAACTTGTGTCGAGACGGATGCCGATCGAGTGAGTGAAGATGGAGCACAATCGAAGAATGTGGAGGACACATGTGAGTGCATTTGATTATTTGTTAGAGAAAGGCAGTTGTTGATAAAGAAGAGAAAAAGTGAAGGGGACAGTTCAGAACATTGAGGAAAACCGCTGTTGGTGGAGAAAGGGGGAAAGCCTGATCCACCGTCAACCACAGAAATAGATCGGCCAGAGGGGAACCTAGATATGAGAGAGCAAAATGAGATAAGGGACCCAAAAGAGGGGAGCTGAGATGAGACCCCATTGCCACACCCTGTCAAAAGTTTTAGATATTTCAAGGGCAACTACATAGGATTTCCCCCAAATCTCTTAGAGATGATGACCAGACTCAGTAAGATAGGATATCGTCTTATGGAAGCCATACAGGTGATCAGAAAGAAGGCATTCAGGATGTCTAAGGATATGGGAAATGAAGAAGGATTCAAAGACTTTGGGAATGTAAGTTGTCAAAGCAACAAGACGAAAGTTGGAGGGGTAAGAGTGGTCACCTTTCTTAAGGATGGGATTTACCAACGCGTGCTTCCAAAATGAAAGAAAAGTTTTGGTTTTTGAAACAGAAAGGGAACATGAGAAAGCACAGGTGTAAGTTCAGAGGCGCACTCTTTCAGTACACGGGGATGGAAGCCATCAGGACCATAAGACTTGCTTGTGTCCAGAGGAAGAAGCGCTTTTCGGACAGTTCGAAAGGAGACTACGGGAGGAGGCATAGGATTAGCAAGAGGTGCATCAGGAGGTGAAGGAATGTAAGAGCCATCCAAGTTTGAGTAAGAAGAGAGACGAGAGCCAGGGAGAGTTGCTTTGTCTACGGGAGAGATAGCGAATGTACCGTCAGAACGAAAAAGTGAGGAAAGGTAGAGTGACAGAGGTTGTTAGCGGTACTCTTAGCTAAAGACTAGAAAGACCTGTCAGTGGATGACGAGGAGAGGTTATCGCACTTTCTTTGAATAAACGAGCGCTCTGCCTTACGGATAGCGTACTTGCAATGATTACGGGTATTGATAAATGCTGACTGAATATCAGAGGAAGGAAAGTTTTTCCATGCGCGATATGCCTGATCGCTTGCCTGGATAGCCTTAGAACAGGAACGGTTTGAAAGCCAAGGGCGCCTGCCATACGTTTAACGGAGACATAAGAAACAGTAATGTACTCAAAGAAAGCCGGAAAAGACTTTTTGTAAGTTATTATAGTAAGCTATGTTGAGGTGCAAATATATGTGTTTAGAAATGGTTACTGGAGGGCGAGACGCGATGAGTAGAGAGGAAAAACAGATGAAGATTATTAGAAGTGGTCATAGTGGTCAGGAATGTGGGTAGGGCGGGTGATAAATTGCTCTCGATCATTGAGAACGGAGAAGTTGAAGGTTTCAACCCCTCCACCATCTGTATGGGAGGAATTCAACCATTCCATATGGTGAACGTTGATATCCCCTTGGCAGAGGATCTCGGCTTGCAGGTGAGAGAATGTAACGTTCTCATAGCACGAGTTTTAATAGTCGAAGAAAAATGTACAATTTGTAGAATTAGGAGAGCAACAGGCGAGACAGACTTTGAACCAGATAACATCAAAGTTTGTAGACTTAATGTCCTCGAGGCGTGCAATAGGTGTGATGATGTTGGAAATAGCACAAACACTAATTTTGAACCGGAATCGTGAATGGAGAAAATGAAGATGTCAGGAGCGGTACTAAACGGATGGTGTTCAACAGAGGAGAGGTTGCAAGAGAGACCAAGCGTGTTGGTAAAGTAAACAGTATAAGAGGAAGGTCTGTCTGTCTGAGCCTTCCTCCTCACTGGCGGTGGAGTCAAGCGTGAGCCTTAAGATTCTTAACACCCTGTGATACCAGGAACTAGGGGCCATAGGTTTGTTGGACTCTGTCAAAATTATATTATATATTTGATAAAACGATTGTGCAGACAGAGATGGCAAGAGAACTTATGTGGAGAACGTAAGTGAAGTTTGTGTAGGTGTATGGTGCTTGTAAAGAGAAGATGGCAGACTAGCCCCGTAGTCCCGTTTTGATGAGACAGCTAGTAATGCCAGCAATGCCAACCTGGGGAGTGTAAGATGGTTCCAGACACCACTCTGCCTCTCCTGAGTGAGGACGGTAGTACTGCCATGGACGGCTGCTGTCAACAATCTACTACCTAAGGAGTGACAACTGTAGTATCTCGGAACTAAACAGCGACGAAAGTTGCAAGACACGTTATTTACTACGGTGTAGAATGACCTATAACTGGATATAGAAATGATTTGTCGTACCGACCTTTGTAAAAGGAGCACCTCGTCTCACGAATGATGTATTTGCAATAGTTCTAGGTGGATGAAAGGTCAGTGCTAGTTGATGTAAGGAACTTAATTCCAGGTTCGATGTTTTCTTATTGCCTTATAACATGAGATAATTGTAAAGAAAGAGGGATTACATGCTTCAATTCCCACACTCAGCAGATATAAAAGCTTCATCTGAAGAAACGCAGTTGTCTTCCCAAGTATAAAAAAGGAGAAAAATTGAAGAAGTCAGTCCAGTTAGCGCTACTAGAGTGCCAATATTGGTGTTCAGAGGAGTCGAGGGGAATAAAAGAGACATTTACAGGAGTATGGTCGGGTAAACTGGTCGTGAGCGAGATGTCTTCGATCTATTGCATGGAATTAAGAGTGGAGAATAGATCCAGGGTGTTAGGAGAGTGGTCGTGGCGGTCTGGGATATGGGTAAGATGGGTGATAAGAGTGACTCCAGATCATTAAGAATGGGATACGAGCGGACTCCTGATTCCCTGCTCCTCCTCACAACACACTACCCGTGTGCGTGGAGGTGATACACGACCTCAGCTAGTGATAAGCAATTGGCAGGACTTTTGAAATGTAACTGCAGCCGATCTGATGTTGGAACTACGAGGGGTGAGGCGATAATATTCTCCGTGGGTACTTGGGTGAGCAATACATGTATGGGAGAAAGAGAATTTATACTTTAATTTTCACGTCATTTTGGATTTTCTTAGAAATTCGCTCAGTCCTTTGATTGAGTGCACTATTTTTTTTTTTCCGAATGATTGACCTTTTCCATATATGTTTGGTTCATGCAAGACCCTTGAGAAAGATTGTGCCTTGCTGTCGTCGATAGACATTTTAATGAATTCCCCTCAAGGCTTCAAAGCTTACATCGTTATCGAATTCTTCGCATGAGAAAATAAAAACTAGAATCTAGTTCTAAAAAATGTCGTAATTAACGGGGGACGTTCTATTTTTAATTCTCTTTTTTTCTCTTTATCCAAAATGGTATTGATCAGGGCATATTTTGCCCGTTTCCTCTAGATTATGATATAAAACAAAATATTAGTAAAATATAATATAACACTCCTGAGAGCATTTTGGAGGTTATGGAATTAAATCTACCGAAAGTCTTTTTCGAGAAAATGAGGCATAATATTGGCGCTCCAGCTAAATGAGGCATAATGTTGGCGCTCCAGGTAAATGAGGCGTAATGTTGGCGCTCCAGGTAAATGAGGCGTAATGTTGGCGTTCCAGGTTATCCCTCACACAAGTCAGGGCGCCTGTTTACGTAAGGCAGTAGCTGAGTCAAGGAAGCCCCTCCACACACAGCCCAGGAGGGCCCATGTGGGAAGCAGATCCTAATACTGAAAATATTGTCTAAACAAATAGGTGGGTACACCTCGTAAAGATACTGGGGTGTGAGGCTGCAATCAAGATACAGTTATGAATAGCACGTAAGTAGAGATTGATACATACATGAGATACATATATGTGTAAGACGATGGGAGAGATTAAAACCAAGTGTATGCTAAATGTTCAGAGAGAGAGAGAGAGAGAGAGAGAGAGAGAGAGAGAGAGAGAGGGGGAGAGAGAGAGAGAGAGAGAGAGAGAGAGAGAGAGAGAGAGAGAGAGAGAGAGAGAGAGAGAGAGAGAGAGAGAGAGAGTTTCTCCGTCTTCTCATTTTGTTCGATCCACACTGGCTATCTGGGGATGATAAAGGCCCTTATTAGAAATAGAAACCATCATGTGTCAGACACCTACCAGGGAGACTGTATCACAATTAAGTAGTCAGGAACAAGGTTCAGATCAAGAGGCCGTACCACCAGCTCAGTCCAGTTGGAGTTTCTTGTGTGTGTGTGTTTCTTCATACTGTCCTGATCAACTGCTAAGAACATTCTGCAAACTGTGTCATCTATTATCAGTTAAGAATAACGTACGCGAAATTGTTCTGCGTGTTGACACTGCGCCATGATAACAGGTGAACTTTGTTTACTTTAGATATCATCCGATAAAGATCGAAGGTAGAAGGCAGAGGAAGAAGGAGAGGGAGGAAGCGGGAGAACATGAGTTGAAAGGAAGTGGGAAAGAGGGTGAGAAGAAGAAGAAGGAGGAGGAGGAGGAGGAGGAGAAGTCATCTCGGGAGGGAGATAGAGAGGGAGGAAGTGATGGAAGAGGAGTAGGGGAGAAAACGTAATCCTCTGGCAGTTACTACCGTGGCCTGGCTATGAATGGCGCGAAAAGTCTCTTATCCAATCTCTGGCACTGAGCCAGTAGTGAGATATAGGAGAGGAGTAGAGATGTTGAGAGAGAGAGAGAGAGAGAGAGAGAGAGAGAGAGAGAGAGAGAGAGAGAGAGAGAGAGAGAGTACTTAAAGAAGAAATTTTGCCGAAGGCGATTAGGGCTAACGCGTGGCGCTCACCGCATGTCTTCCTTGTTGAATGATGCTGCTTCTCTCCTCTCAGCTGCTGTGTTCTCTTCATCCGTGCTAAGTTCCCCTGGGACTGACTTCACCCATGGATCTAGTTTTCTTTTGAATGTTTCTGTGGATAATCCATGTGCATTTCTAGTTTCTCCTGTGGTGGCGTTAAATTACCTAATAATCTTTCTCAAGTTTCTTGGCGTGACATGTGTGTATTTTCGTTCAGTATCGGCTGACATAGTGCTGTACCTTCCTTGTTGAGAGGGTTTCAGGTTTAAGACATTGTTCTTAGTTACCCTCTAGCTACTGCCAAGTATATGATATCACGTAACCTTATCGTCTTCTCTTTATACTGTATGGTTCATCATGTTCTTTCAGCCTCTCGTTGTGACAGTTCTGGTCCAGCAATCCTTCACTGTTGCGTGTGAGGTGTTTCTGTATTCTCTGTGATTTGTTGATTTCCATCTCTTTAACTGGTGCCAACACAATGCAGCAATATTCTATTGTACTTCTTATGTATACACTAAATAATTTCATCATCAGCTTTTTGTTTCTTTCTGTGAGAGTTCTCATTATCGTACCACTCACTATTTGCCTTGAGAGCGTTGCCATATTGATATTTCCCTTAAATTCAAGTAACAGTAAGTCTTTTTAAGTCTCTGACATTTCCTATACTCACTGATTCTTTCCTTGTTAGAGTTTTGTAGGAAGGCAATGATACACTATTAATCACGCAAGAGTTTATTTCTTCAAATTCCTTGCCGTTACGTGAGAGAGAGAGAGAGAGAGAGAGAGAGAGAGAGAGAGAGAGAGAGAGAGAGAGAGAGAGAGAGAGAGAGAGAAGGGGGGGGACCTTATTTTGTTGCTATGGACAGTCTTTTTACCAAGAGCAGCATATTTATCACTTACGATTTCACAAATTAAGGAGATAGATATAAAGAATTTAATTTCATATTCTCTCATTTATCGCTGATAAGTACCTCCGATTACAAAACTTGTTCGACACGGTTTCCTCTTTATTCACTGTAGAGATGGAAACTACTTGCCACTGAATAGTACATGGCACTTCGTAGCTCTTCGAATGCTTAACGAAGGAAGTTCGAGATCGCTAGGTTTCTTCCAGGATACCGTTTCCTTCATGATAAATCCACGTCGATTGAGGTCAGGGGAAACAAAGAATATAATCAAATCACTAAACGTTGATAAATTATGAAAGATACATGAAAAGCGATCAATGTATGAAGAAGTCGGTTGTGAAAACAGGTACTACATTCAACATACACAGACACACAATGAATACATCACTCCTTCACTCTTGCTTGGTAAGTCGACTTACGTGCCACCCTGTCTTACCCCCGTCGCAAACTCACGGCTCTTGTGGGATCACATCCGTTGTTTGCTGGACTGATGTTCTGCTCGCCTGAACCCACAACGGCGTCGTCAGGCGAGAAGAACGACCCTTGTGTGTCTCACCGTGCGTGATGTCGGTCCGCTGGGGCCACAACCTGAAGCTCTGATCTGCACACGACAATTCCTTAAAGAATCCTGAAGCTCCGTCTTGCTTAGAGATGAAAGCTGTTGCATAATGCCAACCTCCTCAAGAATTTCGTGACCACGCATTTGCTTGCAGCCTTGGCTGTAGAGTGTAGTTCTAGCCCCCCCTCCTCTGGCAGCTTGCTTGCGTTCGAGTTATATCGGTCGATATCATATCTACACGACAGCATAACTTGAAGTAAAAATGGAGTTCGGAATTTTGTTTCGATGATGATGACTACAAACGTTTCTCCCGTCTTTCAAAGATGCATACCCATGAATGCGCTGCTCTCTCTCTCTCTCTCTCTCTCTCTCTCTCTCTCTCTCTCTCTCTCTCTCTCTCTCTCTCTCTCTCTCTCTCTCTCTCTCTCTCTCTCTCGAACCCAATCAGAGAGGCAACAGTGACTGATGAGGAAGCTGTGCGTCTCTGTTGAAAGGTTGAAAAAACATGGTAATGACTTACATTGTATCGGGCCAGGTGGCGATGACATCACTCAGTGCTGTGAACCAGCGCCGGTAACCTCTGACCTCTAGTTTTCTGTGATGTGTGGCATTGTAGAGCACTGGAGGAGGAGGACGAGGGATGGAAAGAAGACCAACTGGTTATTCATCTCGAAAATGAGGGAAAGGTCACCATTGATTATTTTTATTAATATTATTATCATCGTTATTATTATTATTATAATTATTATTATTATTATTATTATTATTATAATTATTATTAATTATCATTAATATTATTATTATTATCATCATTATTATCATTATTATTATTATCAATAATCATCATTAACAGTATTATTGTATTACCATTAGTATTGTAATGATTATCGGCATTATTATTATTATTATTATTATCATATCCTTAATATTACATTATTATTATTATCATTATTATTATCGATTATCATCATCATTATTATTATTATTATTATTATTATTATTATTATTTATTTATTCATTTTGCTTTGTCGCTGTCTCCCGCGTTTGCGAGGTAGCGCAAGGAAACAGACGAAAGTAATGGCCCAACCCACCCCCATACACATGTATGTACATACACGTCCACACACGCAAATATACATACCTATACATCTCAATGAACACATATATATACACACACAGATATATACATATATACACATGTACATAATTCATACTGTCTGCCTTTATTTATTCCCATCGCCACCTCGCCACACATGGAATACCATCCCCCTCCCCCCTCATGTGTGCGAGGTAGCGCTAGGAAAAGACAACAAAGGCCCCATTCGTTCACACTCAGTCTCTAGCTGTCATGTAATAATGCCCGAAACCACAGCTCCCTTTCCACATCAAGGCCCCACAGAACTTTCCATGGTTTACCCCAGACGCTTCACATGCCCTGATTCAATCCATTGACAGCACGTCAACCCCGGTATACCACATCGCTCCAATTCACTCTATTCCTTGCCCGCCTTTTACCCTCCTGCATGTTCAGGCCCCGATCACTCAAAATCTTTTTCACTCCATCTTTCCACCTCCAATTTGGTCTCCCACTTCTCGTTCCCTCCACCTCCGATACATATATCCTCTTGGTCAATCTTTCCTCACTCATTCTCTCCATGTGCCCAAACCATTTCAAAACACCCTCCTCTGCTCTCTCAACCACGCTCTTTTTATTTCCACACATCTCTCTTACCCTTACATTACTTACTCGATCAAACCACCTCACACCACATATTGTCCTCAAACATCTCATTTCCAGCACATCCACCCTCCTGCGCACAACTCTATCTATAGCCCACGCCTCGCAACCATACAACATTGTTGGAACCACTATTCCTTCAAACATACCCATTTTTGCTTTCCGAGATAATGTTCTCGACTTCCACACATTCTTCAAGGCTCCCAGGATTTTCGCCCCCTCTCCCACCCTATGATTCAGTTCCGCTTCCATGGTTCCATCCGCTGCCAGATCCACTCCCAGATATCTAAAACACTTTACTTCCTCCAGTTTTTCTCCATTCAAACTTACCTCCCAATTGACTTGACCCTCAACCCTACTGTACCTAATAACCATGCTCTTATTCACATTTACTCTTAACTTTCTTCTTTCACACACTTTACCAAACTCAGTCACCAGCTTCTGCAGTTTCTCACATGAATCAGCCACCAGCGCTGTATCATCAGCTAACAACAACTGACCCACTTCCCAAGCTCTCTTATCCCCAACAGACTCTATACTTGCCCCTCTTTCTAAAACTCTTGCATTCACCTCCCTAACAACCCCATCCATAAACAAATTAAACAACCATGGAGACATTATTATTATTATTATTAATCCCTTCGGAAGGGATAATGCTACGGACGTATTACAACAGACTAATCTATCCTTAGATATCTTTAAGGTCAAGGTTAACAAAGCCTTTCATAATTTTGATCACTTGCCTTAGATCGCCTCTTCACTCCCCTTCATGTAGTTGAATAAGCTTGTGTCTTGTGCTCGGCTTTCATAGGATTTATTTGTTAGTCCGGGAATTAATCACCCTGGAAACTCCGAGCTGTACTCTCTCCATCATGGATATGTCTTATTCAAGTGTGTGAAGATTCCTGTTCAAGGTGAAGACGCTACAGAGAATGGTGAGGCGTGAGGATTAGCCTCGTAGTCCTGAGCTGGTATGGTCATCTATTAAATGATTGATATGTTGATTGAAAAGATGTATAGCAGTATAGGGAAGTGGGAGGCTCTTGTTGTCCATCGGTGTCCACAATGAACAATGTTGAGCTTACCTGAATGAAACTATTTTCAAACATCCAAAGATACAACATAAGTACATTACGCATACCCCAGGTCTGCTGGAGATATATAGAAAATAATGAATGCATCAGGCTTCCACACATGCATCAAAATTCTTACACCGTACACCTGCACACACTTCAGTCCCCTTTTCCATTTCAGTGTATGCCTTCCCCTGTCCCACCTCTTCTTGCTTCCTCTAACCGTCATATTGAAGAAAAAAAGAAAATGATAATGAGGACCTTCTGCATGCTGGTGCTGTCTGGCTTAGGGTGTTCCCTGCTCGTTACCTCCTAAAAACTGGCCAGCTACCAAGGAAGGATGGGAGAGTAGCCAGAACAGGGTAGAAGTGAGAAAGCGTGAGGGGGGGTTCAGGCTGGAAGAGTGTGAGGACAGGTTAAGAGTTAGCAGAGGGATGAGACTGAGTATGAGAGAGAAAACAAGGGTAAGGAGGGAGTGAGGAAGAGTGAGGAAAGTTAGAACATCAGGAAAAAGAAGGAAGAATGAAGTGTTAGGACTCTGAGACACTCGGGACTGATAAGGTAATAAGGTGAGGACAAGTGAGGCCAGCATGAGGAGTTTGGCAACGCAGAGAGTGAGGAAGGGAGAGTGATTTAGGAGAGGGAGAAAGTGAGAGGATTGAGGAGTTACGCAAGGGGAGAGCGAAGCTGGTGAGAATTAAGGGCAGGATGACAGCGAAACGTAAGGATTATGGAATTAGGGCGGAAGATGAACACCAAGGTATAAAGCCAGCTGAAATAAGGCCGCTGGGAAGGACCCGGAATATAAATGGAAAGATCTGAGAGATACGAGAAAAGTGAAGCTTAAGAACAAGATGGCAGCTTACTGCAGCACACGACGCTTTCAACTGAAATACTTCAGCTCTTTTAGAAGACGTCCGTGTAAAGAATGTTATGTGTCTCAGGATCTTATACATACACTCTCAGGCGACCTGGTGTTTTTGAAAGCGATGTTCGCCTGCTGCTTACGTACGGTCTGTACCTGCAGGTAACTTACCAGGTATCTCCTATCACATATGAAGCAACAACCAACATCAACTTACATCCATAGAACCTCTGATGCAAATGGAGACACTTCAAATGAGTTATGCATGTAGATACACATCATGTTGGAAATGACATCATGATGCCAAAAATGAAGTGGTAACGATGACTAAAGCAAAAACGAAGTCCGAAGATGCAGCAAAAGGCCAGGTAATAAATGGCAGGAAGGGAGGAAAAAATAGGGAAACAAAGCTTGGGCAAAAGACTGTCATCGGTAAATCAGTGGAAGGGAAGTGTGCGCTGGTTAGCAAGACAACAGTTACTGGTCTGGAACTGTAGCACTTCCATAGTCATGAATATCAGCTCGTGAAGAAAGAGATTTGTACGAGTGATAATGTTTATAGAACAGATCATGAAATCACATGAAAGGAAGTGCAGAATGAGTCCATGAGGAATGACGAGTATATTTATTTATGAATAGTTATGGCAAATATCGCCCAAGAGTTATACTTTGCAATGTAAGATTTCAAGAAGACTAGAGATAGAGAGATGGAAATATATATGTATATATATATATATATATATATATATATATATATATATATATATATATATATATATATATATATATATATATATATATAGAAGGAAGACAACCACAAGTAATATGTAAATGTGCAGTAATTTACCAGGAAAACATACAAACGAACCTTTAAATAAGTGATCTAGAAGAGAGGAGCCCAATACAGGAAAAAAGATAGGAGAATAAAGAGCACGAAAAATGCTGACATTGACTCCGTGAGAAGAAAGGGCTGGGGCTACGAGCCAATCATATCACCACGACGGAGTGGTTGGCTTACCTGACTGTCAGCCATTATTCCTGCTTCTTGTCTGTCGAGTCGGAGATGGTGTAGCTGGAAGGGTGGAGTGAAGGGGAGACGGAGGGGCGTGTGGTAAGCAGAACGCAGTTAAGGGTAGAGAGGAGTGAAGGAGAGATGGAATGTTTCCTGGCAAGCGGAGGGCATATTGAGGAAGAGACAATGTGTGTGTGTGTGTGTGTGTGTGTGTGTGTGTGTGTGTGTGTGTGTGTGTGTGATAGATGAAAGGAAGAGTGAGAGGGGTGCATGGCAAGCGAGCGACAGAATGAGGGATAGACCGGAAGATGTTTAGGAGATAGAAGGTAAAGTGAGAAAGGGTGGAATATTTATGTGTAGGTGATGGAGAGAGAGAGAGAGAGAGAGAGAGAGAGAGAGAGAGAGAGAGAGAGAGAGAGAGAGAGAGAGAGAGAGAGAGAGAGAGAGAGAGAGAGAGAGACGTAGTACGTGTGTGGTAGACGAAAGGGAGGTGGATGATAATCAATAAGTGAAGAGATAGGAGTGTTGAGGACCTCGGAGCCATGTACTTATGGGTATAGCGAGAAGGTAGTGTGTGTGTATTTTAACTTTCTAAACAGGGAAACAGAAGAAGGAGTCACGCGAGGAGTGCTCATCCTCCTCGAAGGCTCAGATTGGGGTGTCTAAATGTGTGTGGATGTAACTAAGATGAGAAAAAAGGAAAGATAGGTAGTATGTTTGAGGAAAGGAACCTGGATGTTTTAGCTCTGAGTGAAACGAAGCTCAAGGGTAAAGGGGAAGAGTGGTTTGGGAATGTCTTGGGAGTAAAGTCAGGGGTTAGTGAGAGGACAAGAGCAAGGGAAGGAGTAGCACTACTCCTGAAACAGGAGTTTAGGGGGTATGTGATAGAGTGTAAGAAAGTAAACTCTAGATTGATATGGGTAAAACTGAAAGTGGATGGAGAGAGATAGGTGATTATTGGTGCATATGCACCTGGGCATAAGAAGAAAGATCATGAGAGGCAAGTGTTTTGGGAGCAGCTGAGTGAGTGTGTTAGTAGTTTTGATGCACGAGACCGGGTTATAGTGATGGGTGATTTGAATGCAAAGGTGAGTAATGTGGCAGTTGAGGGAAAAATTGGTGTACATGGGGTGTTCAGTGTTGTGAATGGAAATGGTGAAGAGCTTGTAGATTTATGTTCTGAAAAAGGACTGGTGATTGGGAATACCTGGTTTAAAAAGAGATACATACATAAGTATACATATCTAAGTAGGAGAGATGGCCAGAGAGCGTTATTGGATTACGTGTTGATTGATAGGCGCACGAAAGAGAGACTTTTGGATGTTAATGTGCTGAGAGGTGCAACTGGAAGGATGTCTGATCATTATCATGTGGAGGCGAAGGTGAAGATTTGTTGGGGTTTTCAGAAAAGAAGAGAGAATGTTAGGGTGAAGAGAGTAGTGAGAGTGAGTGAGCTTGGGAAGGAGACTTGTGTGAAGAAGTACCAGGAGAGACTGAGTACAGAATGGAAAAAGGTAAGAACACAGGACGTAAGGGGAGTGGGGGAGGAATGGGATGTATTTAGGGAAGCAGTGATGGCTTGTGCAAAAGATGCTTGTGGCATATGAAGCGTGGGAGATGGGCAGAGTAGAAAGGGTAGTGAGTGGTGGGATGAAGTAAGATTATTAGTGAAAGAGAAGAGAGAGGCATTTAGACGATTTTTGCAGGAAAGTAATGCAAATGAGTGGGAGATGTATAAAAGAAAGAGGCAGGAGGTCAAGAGAATGGTGCAAGAGGTGAAAAAGAGGGCAAATAAGAATTGGGGAGAAAGAGTATCATTAGATTTTAGGGAGAATAAAAAGATGTTTTGTCAGTGAAACCCGAGACAGACTTCCCCAGAACTTTTTTTTAAAGGGGAAGTAAATGTTTATAGTTGTGTTACTGGAGTGATAGTTTTCATACATGGTGTTTGACAAGAAAATAGTGAGATTGGAGAAAAATGTAGCTTAGACATTGAAGCTTATTGATACAGTGGTTAAATTGATGAGAACTGCTATTGACGTTTGTGTAAATAAATTATACATTTCCTTTTTCCATAGCCAGAGGTTGAACCATTATGTGACATTCATTTTTTTCATTCAGTTCAAGCTAAAAGTTTCAGTTTTCTAAATTGTTTCTTACATTTTTCATATGTATATATATGTATGTGTGTGTGTGTGTATATGTACGTATGTATGTGTGTGTGTGTGTATGTGTATATGTATATTTTTTTTTTTTTTTTTTTTCTTTTTTATATACTTTGTCGCTGTCTCCCGCGTTTGCGAGGTAGCGCAAGGAAACAGACGAAAGAAATGGCCCAACCCCCCCCCCCATACACATGTACATACACACGTCCACACACGCAAATATACATACCTACACAGCTTTCCATGGTTTACCCCAGACGCTTCACATGCCCCGACTCAATCCACTGACAGCACGTCAACCCCTGTATACCACATCGCTCCAATTCACTCTATTCCTTGCCCTCCTTTCACCCTCCTGCATGTTCAGGCCCCGATCACACAAAATCTTTTTCACTCCATCTTTCCACCTCCAATTTGGTCTCCCTCTTCTCCTCGTTCCCTCCACCTCCGACACATATATCCTCTTGGTCAATCTTTCCTCACTCATTCTCTCCATGTGCCCAAACCATTTCAAAACACCCTCTTCTGCTCTCTCAACCACGCTCTTTTTATTTCCACACATCTCTCTTACCCTTACGTTACTTACTCGATCAAACCACCTCACACCACACATTTTCCTCAAACATCTCATTTCCAGCACGTCCATCCTCCTGCGCACAACTCTATCCATAGCCCACGCCTCGCAACCATACAACATTGTTGGAACCACTATTCCTTCAAACATACCCATTTTTGCTTTCCGAGATAATGTTCTCGACTTCCACACATTTTTCAAGGCTCCCAAAATTTTCGCCCCCTCCCCCACCCTATGATCCACTTCCGCTTCCATGGTTCCATCCGCTGACAGATCCACTCCCAGATATCTAAAACACTTCACTTCCTCCAGTTTTTCTCCATTCAAACTCACCTCCCAATTGACTTGACCCTCAACCCTACTGTACCTAATAACCTTGCTCTTATTCACATTTACTCTTAACTTTCTTCTTCCACACACTTTACCAAACTCAGTCACCAGCTTCTGCAGTTTCTCACATGAATCAGCCACCAGCGCTGTATCATCAGCGAACAACAACTGACTCACTTCCCAAGCTCTCTCATCCCCAACAGACTTCATACTTGCCCCTCTTTCCAGGACTCTTGCATTTACCTCCCTAACAACCCCATCCATAAACAAATTAAACAACCATGGAGACATCACACACCCCTGCCGCAAACCTACATTCACTGAGAACCAATCACTTTCCTCTCTTCCTACACGTACACATGCCTTACATCCTCGATAAAAACTTTTCACTGCTTCTAACAACTTGTATATATATATATATATATGTATATTATCCCTGGGGATAGGGGTGAAAGAATACTTCCCACGTATTCCTCGGGTGTCGTAGAAAGCGACTAAAGGGGACGGGAGCGGGGGGCCAGAAATCCTCCCCTCCTTGTATTAACATTCTAAAATGGGAAACAGAAGAAGGAGTCACGCGGGGAGTGCTCATCCTCCTCGAAGGCTCAGATTGGGGTGCCTAAATGTGTGTGGATGTAACCAAGATGTGAAAAAAGGAGAGATAGGTAGTATGTTTGAGGAAAGGAACCTGGATGTTTTGGCTCTGAGTGAAACGAAGCTCAAGGGTAAAGGGGAAGAGTGGTTTGGGAATGTCTGGGGAGTAAAGTCAGGGGTTAGTGAGAGGACAAGAGCAAGGGAAGGAGTAGCAATACTCCTGAAACAGGAGTTTAGGGGGTATGTGATAGAATGTAAGAAAGTAAATTCTCGATTAATATGGGTAAAACTGAAAGTTGATGGAGAGAGGTGGGTGATTATTGGTGCATATGCACCTGGGCATGAGAAGAAAGATCATGAGAGGCAAGTGTTTTGGGAGCAGCTGAATGAGTGTGTTAGTGGTTTTGATGCACGAGACCGGGTTATAGTGATGGGTGATTTGAATGCAAAGGTGAGTAATGTGGCAGTTGAGGGAATAATTGGTATACATGGTGTGTTCAGTGTTGTAAATGGAAATGGTGAAGAGCTTGTAGATTTATGTGCTGAAAAAGGACTGATGATTGGGAATACCTGGTTTAAAAAGCGAGATATACATAAGTATACTTATGTAAGTAGGAGAGATGGCCAGAGAGCGTTATTGGATTACGTGTTAATTGACAGGCGTGCGAAAGAGAGACTTTTGGATGTTAATGTGCTGAGAGGTGCAACTGGAGGGATGTCTGATCATTATCTTGTGGAGGCTAAGGTGAAGATTTGTATGGGTTTTCAGAAAAGAAGAGTGAATGTTGGGGTGAAGAGGGTGGTGAGAGTAAGTGAGCTTGGGAAGGAGACCTGTGTGAGGAAGTACCAAGAGAGACTGAGTACAGAATGGAAAAAGGTGAGAACAATGGAAGTAAGGGGAGTGGGGGAGGAATGGGATGTATTTAGGGAATCAGTGATGGATTGCGCAAAAGATGCTTGTGGCATGAGAAGAGTGGGAGGTGGGTTGATTAGAAAGGGTAGTGAGTGGTGGGATGAAGAAGTAAGAGTATTAGTGAAAGAGAAGAGAGAGGCATTTGGACGATTTTTGCAGGGAAAAAATGCAATTGAGTGGGAGATGTATAAAAGAAAGAGACAGGAGGTCAAGAGAAAGGTGCAAGAGGTGAAAAAAAGGGCAAATGAGAGTTGGGGTGAGAGAGTATCATTAAATTTTAGGGAGAATAAAAAGATGTTCTGGAAGGAGGTAAATAAAGTGCGTAAGACAAGGGAGCAAATGGGAACTTCATTGAAGGGCGCAAATGGGGAGGTGATAACAAGTAGTGGTGATGTGAGAAGGAGATGGAGTGAGTATTTTGAAGGTTTGTTGAATATGTTTGATGATAGAGTGGCAGATATAGGGTGTTTTGGTCGAGGTGGTGTGCAAAGTGAGAGGGTTAGGGAAAATGATTTGGTAAACAGAGAAGAGGTAGTGAAAGCTTTGCGGAAGATGAAAGCCGGCAAGGCAGCAGGTTTGGATGGTATTGCAGTGGAATTTATTAAAAAAGGGGGTGACTGTATTGTTGACTGGTTGGTAAGGTTATTTAATGTATGTATGACTCATGGTGAGGTGCCTGAGGATTGGCGGAATGCGTGCATAGTGCCATTGTACAAAGGCAAAGGGGATAAGAGTGAGTGCTCAAATTACAGAGGTATAAGTTTGTTGAGTATTCCTGGTAAATTATATGGGAGGGTATTGATTGAGAGGGTGAAGGCATGTACAGAGCATCAGATTGGGGAAGAGCAGTGTGGTTTCAGAAGTGGTAGAGGATGCGTGGATCAGGTGTTTGCTTTGAAGAATGTATGTGAGAAATAGTTAGAAAAGCAAATGGATTTGTATGTAGCATTTATGGATCTGGAGAAGGCATATGATAGAGTTGATAGAGATGCTCTGTGGAAGGTATTAAGAATATATGGTGTGGGAGGAAAGTTGTTAGAAGCAGTGAAAAGTTTTTATCGAGGAAGTAAGGCATGTGTACGTGTAGGAAGAGAGGAGAGTGACTGGTTCTCGGTGAATGTAGGTTTGCGGCAGGGGTGTGTGATGTCTCCATGGTTGTTTAATTTGTTTATGGATGGGGTTGTTAGGGAGGTAAATGCAAGAGTTTTGGAAAGAGGGGCAAGTATGAAGTCTGTTGGAGATGAGAGAGCTTGGGAAGTGAGTCAGTTGTTGTTCGCTGATGATACAGCGCTGGTGGCTGATTCATGTGAGAAACTGCAGATGCTGATGACTGAGTTTGGTAAAGTGTGTGGAAGAAGAAAGTTAAGAGTAAATGTGAATAAGAGCAAGGTTATTAGGTACAGTAGGGTTGCGGACCAAGTCAATTGGGAGGTAAGTTTGAATGGAGAAAAACTGGAGGAAGTAAAGTGTTTTAGATATCTGGGAGTGGATCTGGCAGCGGATGGAACCATGGAAGCGGAAGTGGATCATATGGTTGGGGAGGGGGCGAAAATTCTGGGGGCCTTGAAGAATGTGTGGAAGTCGAGAACATTATCTCGGAAAGCAAAAATGGGTATGTTTGAAGGAATAGTGGTTCCACCAATGTTGTATGGTTGCGAGGCGTGGGCTATGGATAGAGTTGTGCGCAGGAGGATGGATGTGCTCGAAATGAGATGTTTGAGGACAATGTGTGGTGTGAGGTGGTTTGATCGAGTGAGTAACGTAAGGGTAAGAGAGATGTGAGGAAATAAAAAGAGCGTGGTTGAGAGAGCAGAAGAGGGTGTTTTGAAGTGGTTTGAGCACATGGAGAGAATGAGTGAGGAAAGATTGACCAAGAGGATATATGTGTCGGAGGTGGAGGGAACGAGGAGAAGAGGGAGACCAAATTGGAGGTGGAAAGATGGAGTAAAAAAGATTTTGTGTGATCGGGGCCTGAACATGCAGGAGGGTGAAAGGAGGGCAAGGAATAGAGTGAATTGGAGCGATGTGGTATACCGGGGTTGACGTGCTGTCAGTGGATTGAGTCGGGGCATGTGAAGCGTCTGGGGTAAACCATGGAAAGCTGTGTAGTTATGTATATTTGCGTGTGTGGACGTATGTATATACATGTGTATGGGGGGGGGGTTGGGCCATTTCTTTCGTCTGTTTCCTTGCGCTACCTCGCAAACGCGGGAGACAGCGACAAATTATAATAAAAAAATAAATATAATATATATATATATATATATATATATATATATATATATATATATATATATATATATATATATATATATATATATATATATATATACATATAATATACTTGCTTGCCTTCATCCATTCCGGGCGCTACTCCTTTCCACATAAAACAGCATCTCTTCCCCTGCTTCAGCGAGATAGCCCCAGGAAAGCCGACAAAAATGGCCACATTCGTTCACACTGAGTCTCTAGCTGTCATGTGTAATGCACCGAAACCACAGCTCTCTATCCACATCCAGGCCTCACAGACCTTTCACTCTATTCCTTGCACGCCTCTCACTCTTCTGTATGTTCAGGCCCCAATCGCTCAGAATCTTTTTAACTCCATCTTCCCACCTCCAGTTTGGTCTGCCGCTTCTCCTGGTTCCCTCCACCTCCGACACATATATCAAATTGTAGATACGGAGAAATATGAATGATTTCCAAGAATTCCTTACTGAATCATATGTAACTATTAGTCTGTGCTCCTGTGGCAGGAAAAAAAAATAATTGAAAATGAATCCCGTTATAGTATTCTTAAGCTTTGTTTTAGTGAACTGAATTAGACTTTTATTGTTCTTGGTAGTCACCCAGAGCTTTTAAAATAGAAGGCATTGTTACTAGACGTAAAATCCAGATGTGCTGACAATGATACGGAACAAGAATATATTTAGAAGCTTAGTACTTGAATTGCTCCATCTTGATTAAGACTGGCAATTTCAGTACTCATTATCATATCATGCTTGACACGCTAGCCATGAAATATTCTGTCAGATTAATATGCTCGAGATAACTGCCTTGGTATTGCGACAGGACGAAAATTAAGGAAAATTAAGGAAAAGAATTGCAATTTACAAAAATAATGCTAGTAAGCTGTTGAACAACGAATGGATTAAAACTGCTTTACGGTGATCGTGAAGGTGAAACACCTTACCTCAGGATGTGCAAACCTTGGAAAACAATGTGCCCTTTTGTAAAATGATAATGATAATGATGATCGTAATAATGCTAATGATAATTATATTAAAGATAATATTGATAATGATAATGATAAAGAATACTTTCTTAGTCATAAGAATACTGTAATTAACACAGCTTACAATATCATCTTGGTTAAGAGTTATGATAAAAAGATTTGTAAATAAGTCTTGGTTATATATTACTAAAGCTAAACATGTGCCGACACTCAACTCTTTTAGGGCAGATGAACTGTGTGTGTGTGTGAAGCTGATGTGAGGGGGAAGGAGCTTGATGGCCCGCTGGGACATTGCTTACACGCACCCCATGATGGACTCATGAAAACCTGGAAGATGACAGGAAGATATGCTGTCATCGATTCCAGCTCTCCTTAATGAAGGATGGGCTGAAATTATTAATGTGATATCAAATGCAATGATAAGGCTTTGGATGAGTTTAGCAAAGTAAATGTAATGGTGAATTCATCTTTAGATCAAGACTACAACATTTCTTCTATTTTTCTTTGCTCTCTGGAAAACATGGCTCTCATTTCGTCAGCAGTTGATCTAACAAAACGAGACAAAAAGTAGCTAAAATTGAGACACTGTTATTCCTTTTAGCAAGGTTGTGGTGTATGATGGTGAATATAACTGTAATGCAGGATGGTCAGTGAGTTTTTAATGTAGAATAGTGACGGTTGTTGTACTGGTGGCTTTTAGAGGAAGTTGTAGTGAAAAGATTGTGAGGACATTTGTCGTGATAGAAGGCTTTATTGGCGAGGTAGGACGGTGGATGAGGTGGGAAGCGTAGGGATGATGGAAGTGCTTTCAGCTGGAGGACACAAAACTCTTGACATGGCAGCACTGAGGTGGGTAGGAGAGAGAACAGCCTCTGAACCAAAACTGGAGATTTTCCATAAAGATGCCGTCACGTAAGGATGATCGTCAGCAAGCAAGTATAATGCATGAAATGTTTGATGGAAGGAACGAGGATAAGGACAGATGCTGAGAGAGAATGCCTGCCCGATTGACTGACAGACAATGATAACGCTTGGGTCAGCGAATGTATAGGATGACGTATGGAAGAATAAAGTTAATCTTTTGCACGTCGCCCTATCATGACACTGCAGCATTTAATTCTTGTTTCATTAATTCCTCTGAAAATTAAGCTGTTTTGCACTGGATAGCATTCCCTTTCCTTAATATCTTGCTAATTTCCACCTGTGATCTGCTCCAGGTGCTGTTTATTGTTATCTGTTTAGTACATTTATTCCCCTGCATTTCGTTTGGTCGAAGCTTTAAAGACGCAGTTTTCATTATACTTTCCTGTTGTTCTCCGATGATAAGCTTTAATCTTTTTTGAATAACACGATAATAATCTTCTTTCGCACAGTACAGTATTTTAGTTGTCTTTCCCCTATTCATATTGGGATTGTTTCAAACGTTATAAACAACTCAACACTGCTGTATACTCTAATAGGTATTCATATACTCTCCATGTACCTCATTCCAAGAGAATGGACGTGTAGTAAGCACTGTACCTTTTCCAGACACTGGTGTACGACACAGTACTTCTCACTTCTCCATACGTGCCTCTCTCTCACACAAGACATTCCATTACTCTGAAACAGAGCCTCACTTTCCTCCATGCGTGCATCCCTCTCTCAGCAAGTGTTCCTCACTTAGTGAAATGCGGTCTTAACTTCCTTCATACATCTTTCCTGTAAGGACACAAAGTTTCTCAACTTGTAGCACACGACCTTGCATTCCTCCATACGTGCCTCCGTCCATTAACAACGGACTTCCTCGCTATGTGGTACATGGTCTCGTAATTCTTCTACACATATTTCCCTGTAGCAGCACAGAATCTTACACTCTGTCTCCCTGGATAAAGCAGTTCCTGTTTGTTCCCTTTGTTAATGTTAGTCTTTCTCTGTCGTCCAGAAAATGCTTCATGTAACCACCTTAAAGTAACTTTAAAGAACGTTCTTTGTGTGTGTGTGCGTGTGTGTGTGTGTGTGTGTGTGTGTGTGTGTGTGTGTGTGTGTGTGTGTAACTTTTTTAACCTTGTAATTTTCATGACTTTTGTATGAAGTTTACAGATGGTAGGTGTATGTTCTTAGATTTGTCTGTTCGAGTTGTGACTGGCACAGTTCGAGTGTAGTGACAAACAGAAAGAAAAAAAAAAGAAATGGTCCGTGATGGTGGGATGTCTAGGAGGAGGAGGTCATTGTGGCTAGGGTGTGTCAGCAGTATGTTGCCAAACTGCTGTGTGAGTTGCTGGTGTTGGTCAAGGAGGATGGACAGATTCAGCAAGATGGCGGGTGTCTTGGCTGGTGGTGTATGATGGGTCCAGGATGATTCCGCCTGCCCTTCACTGCTCTCTTTGTAGCTTGTCCCTCCATACAGCTGCTAGTGAGAGCAAGGATAATGAGGCGCAGGTGATCTTAGGAAGAATGAAGATGGTGTTAGCATTCCTGAGCTCAGCTGGCGAGACGCTTAATAATTTCAGTCGGCGGAGGAGGTACAGACGGTATGAGGAAGATTTGATGAGAGTGCTCACGTGACTATTTCAGTCTAATCCCTCATCTCTAGGGACATCAAGAAGAAGTCTGAAGTGTCTGGCTACCTTGAGGATGTCATGGCCCAGTGTAATCCCAGGGAGCAGGATGTTTTTCTGCACCCAGGTTGATGTTCATCCTCAGGGTCTTGGTGTGGTTCATGGTGACGTCGTTGGCTGTAGTCCACTCCTGAAGTTTGTCCACTCCTGAAATTTGTTGTTGTTGTTGTTGTTGTTGTTGTTGTTGTTGTTGTTGTTGTGTATGTGCATGTAATTACCTGTCTGTAAAGTATGTGGCGGGAGTTCCACATTCCTGGCCGGCTCCGTCCCTGTGAACTTTCCTCACCTGTGATGAGATCTTGTCATTAGGCAGGGCTGGCGCAAAGCACTCATCGCTCACCACTCACCGCATAAAAGTTGAAAGTGTGAACTATGGAACCGTGTGATACACATATTATCGAGCGTTATCCGTAAGATGGATAAAAAGTGAATCTGTGGACTGAATACCAGCAGCCGACGTATATATGAAACAGGAATAAGTAGAAACCTGGGCCGAGGAGGGAGCACTGACAACCTAAGATGTGCCAGCTCATTGTGCCGCTGAGTGTATAATATTTACCTGTTTATAAATGCTGAGAGGAAGTTCTATATTAGTGTGTGTGTGTGGAGAGAGAGAGAGAGAGAGAGAGAGAGAGAGAGAGAGAGAGAGAGAGAGAGAGAGAGAGAGAGAGAGTGAGAGGGGGGGGGGTTAAGTAACCCATATCAGTTCTAATGCTTTGAATATTTCCCCGGATAATCACGTCTCAACTATTAGATCCCACTTACATACATGCAGTTACCATCAATGCTAACGTGGGATGATTCACGTTAATCTTGTTCAACTGATCTTACACATTCACAAAAAAAATAAAATGAATATTTTTCGGATGGTAGAGAACCGTTGGCTAGGTTGGAGTAAGGGATATATCAGGTGCAGTGGGGGAAATATTTACAATTGCAAGAAAGAAAACTTCTCCAAGTTGTTTTATGAGACTTGAGACTTTATTTGTAGGTTTTGCCTACTAATGGCAAAAGTGTTATATACGTATCAATATAACTTCAAATTCTTATCCCAGAAACTAAAATATTATTATTTCTACATATCGTCTTTCCCACCCCCCGAATTCTGATATCTTAGAACTCCCAATGTCCTTTTCAAACCTGACTATGATTCAACATCAGAGCTACACTTCATCACCAAACTCTTAATCCTCTGCCAATTCATTTAGGCCTTTTAAGAAAATTGCGCTGATTTACAACCTGCACACATGATATAAATGCCATGTTACATTTTCTTTATGAAATGCAGCCTCAAACAAATAAATAAATACATAATTTGTGGATAAAAAAGAGAAGGAAAGAATCCACCTGCTGGTGACTCGCTTTTCTTGCTCAGGGCCTGGTGTTCCCACACTCACGTATTTAGCTAAACTTTCCAAGGTGTTGTTTACGGCGCATTTTCGCTGGCTCGGAATACGAACACTGTGTAGGCGAGGGTGGGTATGTTTAACTTTTTCTCTATTCTAATACCAGAAAATATTCATTTATCAGGCTTATTAACGAGATAAGTAATGATGTCATAGGAATGGGGAATGAATGATAAAGAAAATTAGTTAAAAGAAAAACCGTCGGTTGATGTATTATCAAAACTAGTTTATTTGTATATTGTAAACGTATTCTTTCTCTGTAACGCTTGAACATTTGCATAAATATATCTAACCTTGAGCCTACCGTCTCTCCTGGGAGGAAGGAGTTTTGTAATTATTGAGAGTGCCTCTCATTGTATGTTTCGCGTCTGTGTGTTTCATTACATGTAAATGTGACTGAGAAGTGAGTATGTACAAAAAGAGTTCTTGAAAGCACGCGTTCGAAAACAATTCCTCTTTCCTTGTCACTAGCGAGAGTCTTCCAGTCCGCTCTTTGAATACCGAATGTGCACGACGTATGTGCAACGAACCACCTTGAGACGCATGGGGCAGGGTGTGTGTGTGTGTGTGTGTGTGTGTGTGTGTGTGTGTTAATTGTAGACATTTTCTCTGATATACTTCCTCATGGCAATGCAATACGTTTCCTGGTAGAGGTTTCAAGGGAAAGACTTCATCAACAGTCACCAACTAGTCACCTGGTTAATCCTGAGTGGCACAGATATGTCGCCGGCTGTGCAAATGCCGGTACGTTTCACGCTGTAGGGGGAGGGAAAAATACCCACATGTTCACAAGAATAAATACATCTCATACTGTTACCCAAAATACAACATATCTTCGTTCATATAGTGAGAGGTAGCTTGAGCTTTTTGTCTGCCCACGTATTGAGCCACACCTCACGATGAAGTGCAGCTCACATTGGCGTCTGAGATGCATCTCACTGTTCATATACTGGAGAGGGACTTGCAGTGCTGCAGTTAGGTACTACTGAAACTGGTGTTTCAAAGACAACATTCCACTGCTCACTAGTGGAGAAATAAGTAACATTTACCTGGGTAGAAATCCCTCACCGTTCACATGATAAGACGTAATCTACTGTTCACATGGGACGATGCTCCCAACAGTAATGCTTGATGCACACTCACTGAAAGATTGTTCAGCATCTCTTAGGGGTTATACACTACGACACCCAGGCCCATGAATCCTGATAACATTCATGACGTATGTTACCAATTGCTCTGTGACTTGTGGTTTACTAGAACGCATATCAGTGTATTTGCGAGCACAGTGTGCTTCACGATACAAATGAAGCACCATGGACCATGAAATAATATAGATATAAGAAATGGAAATCCAAAGCATCTGATACAGCCAAGCGGTGATTATAACAAGAGAATGTGCATCATTACACCAGTTTAGATGTAGCAGTAGTAGCAAACACCGAGTCACGTGTTGAGAAAGACAGTGTGCGGTTGTGAGGTGTATTGTTGTATGATATGGTAAGGAAGTCTTGGAGTGCAGTATAAGGTTGACCTTCAGGACAGATGGAGGATGATGTATATTAATACATTAGTAATTAAGCAATCACAGGACTTGCAGTCACTTATTCTCAGACAGATATGATGATGGGTTGTCATTATATAATATGGGTTCATGTGCTGGTGTAGATGGTTAATTACATGTTAGAGGTGAACAGGTTTAGCCAGAGGTGAATTTACTTATATTACCATCGATACTAGGTGTAAGCAGCACCTGTTGCTATGACACAGTATAACCTCTCCTGTATGGACGTGCAAACGTTCTGGATGAAAGCCTATCCAACGAGGCCCCTGATACCTTCCCATGCCATCTTGTCGTAAGCAAATACCCGGTGCTCGGCTACTGCTGGAGATGTGAGGCCGGGTTTCCTTGACAAGTGCAGCCACACATTTTCGAGGGGACGTGGCGCTAGCGTAATATGTGGACGGTTCTGAAACCAACGCTTTACAGCACTGCACGAACGTATGGCCGACTTGTCTTGCACTAGGAGGACTGGGGTGTTGTTAGGGTAGAGAAAGTGTCCCTCATCCAGTACCTCTATATATTCACTCCCTGTGGACCGGCCTAGACCAACGTCTGCCAGCTCCCCAACACCGCCTGCGTGGAGCCATCCGAATAACTCGACGTCAACTCTGCTCCTTCTCCGGGTTCCAGTCGCATGCACAGCTCATGCTTGGGATGACACATGATGATTGGTGAGGAAACCTGAGTAATCCCTGAGTGGGAAGATATTCCACAGGCGTTACGTTACGCTGAATTATCTATATAGTGAGTAGAGAAACGTGACGCAAGATACAGGGGCAATGATTTCTGTCATCAGTAAAGAATTTATCATTTTTGTGATTGATTATTTACACCTCCTCCAATGCGGTGGGAATATCTAATACAGAGAGAGAGAGAGAGAGAGAGAGAGAGAGAGAGAGAGAGAGAGAGAGAGAGAGAGAGAGAGAGAGAGAGATTATTCTTTGGTTCGGCGCCAAACTCTGGTGGTCACACTCTCACCCGTAGAAAACGTCTCTCGTCGCCATAGGCATCATTTTCACACAGTGTAGCGGGCTTGTCCGTCTACTCTGATGCATATGCCATGCGCCTCGCCATGTTCGCCTCCGTCAGCTCTGGCTTCTCTGCTGGTACTCGGCCCTAGAGCCCACTGGTGTGGCGTGGGTTCCTTATCGTATGTAGTGTGCAGGTCAGCCCAGGTCGTCGACTGATGATGGCGGTAGTGGTGAAGGGGTTATTTTCGATGGTAGCACGACCTGCCCCGACGGGAAAAAAAATGAGCACCTGGGTTGGATGTGGGCCGTCTGTCACACCCAGGAATCGAACTCATACGGGTCAGACTTTAGGATGGCCCGTACGTACTCAGGTTTCGTGACCCCATGTGTCTGAGCCGTCTGTACCCCCTCCTCCCACTCAAGACCCTTTACTCCAGTACACAGCGGGAGGAGGAAGTTACTGCTGCTGCTGCTGCTGCTCCTCTGATGATGTCATGAACATACTGCTGCAGGGGAGGTAATGGATGTTATCTGTGACACTCACGACTGTTCT
>NC_092241.1:38204796-38237296 GCF_036320965.1 Panulirus ornatus | reverse complement strand
TAGGTACAGTAGGGTTGAGGGTCAAGTCAATTGGGAAGTGAGTTTGAATGGAGAAAAACTGGAGGAAGTGAAGTGTTTTAGATATCTGGGAGTGGATCTGGCAGCGGATGGAACCATGGAAGCGGAAGTGGATCATAGGGTGGGGGAGGGGGCGAAAATTCTGGGGGCCTTGAAGAATGTGTGGAAGTCGAGAACATTATCTCGGAAAGCAAAAATGGGTATGTTTGAAGGAATAGTGGTTCCAACAATGTTGTATGGTTGCGAGGCGTGGGCTATGGATAGAGTTGTGCGCAGGAAGATGGATGTGCTGGAAATGAGATGTTTGAGGACAATGTGTGGTGTGAGGTGGTTTGATCGAGTGAGTAACGTAAGGGTAAGAGAGATGTGTGGAAATAAAAAGAGCGTGGTTGAGAGAGCAGAAGAGGGTGTTTTGAAGTGGTTTGGGCACATGGAGAGAATGAGTGAGGAAAGATTGACTAAGAGGATATATGTGTCGGAGGTGGAGGGAACGAGGAGAAGAGGGAGACCAAATTGGAGGTGGAAAGATGGAGTGAAAAAGATTTTGTGTGATCGGGGCCTGAACATGCAGGAGGGTGAAAGGAGGGCAAGGAATAGAGTGAATTGGAGCGATGTGGTATACCGGGGTTGACGTGCTGTCAGTGGATTGAATCAAGGCATGTGAAGCGTCTGGGGTAAACCATGGAAAGCTGTGTAGGTATGTATGTTTGCGTGTGTGGACGTATGTATATACATGTGTATGGGGGGGGGGGGTAGGGCCATTTCTTTCGTCTGTTTCCTTGCGCTACCTCGCAAACGCGGGAGACAGCGACAAAGTATAATAGAAATAATATATAATAATATATATATTTATATATATATATATATATATATATATATATATATATATATTATATATGTAATAAAAATAGTATATAATAATATATATATATATATATATATATATATATATATATATATATATATATATATATATATATATATATATATATGTATATATGTATATATGTATATATATATATATATATATATATATATATATATATATATATATATATATATATATATATATATATATACATATATATGAGAAAGTGAATCGGCCACAAGAGTGAACCTTTGGAACAGTACTTATTACGTCTAGCTATTGGGAAACGACCATTAGGCACTACTCCTTGTTTACGGTCCCTAAACCAATTTCGTAATCATCGAAGTACAAGCCCATCTTTACCATGTAACTTAACTTTTGTTTGTAGACTTTGATTGTGGACTCTATCTAATGCTTTGTTTAAAGATCTGAATAGGTAACATCATTTTTTTATTCATCACATAAGTCGTTTATATTTTAGAGTAGGATCAGTGATTCATTAATTTTCGTGAAGCTACTTGTGTAAAACTTCAATTGTATTATAGTTAACGAAGTTAACATATATATCAGCCAGCGTCATTGACAAGAAAATCCCTTTACCATCCTCGTGATAACTTTCATCCTTTCATTTTTTTATTCATTATCAAAATTGATGAAAATGTCAAAACATACAAAACATTCAGAGCCTCACAGCTGGCTAACGAAGCTCCTTAAATAACACTTGAAAAAAGATGCCAGTACGATAAAATTTCTAATGAACTCTAATTTCAGATGCACCTCTCCAGTATTTCTTTCTTTCTGTTTTTGGTTCCCCCTGCTGCACTGCTGACTGTGGCTTCAATAAACCTGGTTCATGTTTTATATACACATTTAATGTTCCCATAAAAACCAGGATTTTCTAGGCTCTCTGTAGAAGGATTTCAAAATGAGGTCAGGAATATTCATAAGGTTTCATTCAACTGGAGGAGACGAAGGGGGAGATAGAAACTGGCCAAGTTTATATTTGATTTAGTGTAACACTTCGTAATTTATAAACAGCAGAGGGGATGCAGAAATGGGGATCATAGCGAAGGACTGTATATGTTGATACTCAGGAACGCTGAGAGGGGAAAATGTAAAGTGTGTGAGAGGGAGGGTAGTGAAGACACGTGAGGAACGTCGGCAGAAAAGCCTATGAAGAAAGAGGCAGGACTGTGAGTGGATGGGTGAGACTCGGCTTTGAGAGGAACGGCGATTGTAAGAGTGGGAAATGTGGTGAGGGAAAACAATGAGGGACAGTAAAGGAGGAGGAGTGTGGGAAGATCGTGAGGGATAGAGGGCGAAAGAATATGAGGGATGACAGTGAAAGGGAATGGTAAATGAAGTTCAGCGATGATGCGGGGAGACAGACAATCAGTTTGGATAACGAGAGAGTCCATAGAGGATTTGATGCAATACATTACTCTGTCACACACATGGTTGAAGAAAAAAGCATACGACTAAAAACTATTGTTATACACAACAGTTCACGACAGTGAGAGGTGTGTTATGTAGGTATAGACAAGGGTGGGGAGAAAAAAAACGAAACGCTACTTTTGTCTATAGAGAAGGATTAATTATGAGAAAAACTTTGTGACTACTGTAGTGTGACATTATAATGATGAACAATATAAGAATAAAACTCTTTATAAGAAATATTTTCATCAACTGTGGTTTTCTTCTAATTGATTGTAATGTATTTTTCCCAACACTGTTATTTTTTCCAGTAGCTGGACTCTTAAGTTCCGTAGCACAGATAAAGCTTTACCAGTTGCACCATAATCCTCACAACATAAGTAGTTGTGCTGCAAATCCTATAACACAAATAGTGCCTCACTGATTGTACTATAACTCCCAGAACACAGGTAATTACGCTACGTCTCCTACAACACTTGCAATGCTTCATTAGTTGCACTGCAGCTCTTACACCACCGGTAATGCTTCACTAATTGTACCACAGTTCCTAAGACACAAGTAATGCTTCAATTATTTATATATATAACTCCAGCAACGCAGGTAATGTTTCACTAGTTACATCCCACAACACATGTAATCCTTGACTAGTAGCGCTAAAACTCAAACAGCACAGGTAATGCTTCACTAGTCGTGCTACAACTCCTACGACAAGGTAATACCTCACTAATTGTACTACAACTCCTAAGTTACGGTAGCGAAAGTTTCACTAGCTGTATTACAACTCCCAGAACACAAGCGATGCTTACACTTTTATGTTATTTTGGGTTTCTCAGCGCTGTTCTCTTGGATGATTATTCAGATTTCTATCTATTTTCTTCATGAGGAAGGATTATTGTATCATTACTTTAATAAGTCATATATCTAACCCGCTCGTACATGTCTCTCGGTTAATCATTCTGATATATATATATATATATATATATATATATATATATATATATATATATATATATATATATATATATATATATATATATATCTTCTTTTTCTTTCATTCTATTCGCCATTTCCCGCCACGGCGATATATATTGCATCGTTACTCATTCGTCGACATTATAATTTCATAGTATTGCACTTCGTACACCGCATTGGAATCATCGAAATATATTCACTATACAAATACCTGTTTCTTTTGAGATTAGTCTGCTATTTCCACAATTATTTCCCATCATAATGTTGCTTTGTATTGCTAGACTCGTCTTCGTATCTCGTACTTTTCCAACGCTCTCTTCTGCTCTCTGTAAGGATCCATTTAACACATTGGCACTTATTTCCACGTCTATTTCAGTCTATCTAACCACTTACAAATTACTGTATACCTGAATGGATTCTTCCTCTTTATATTGAAGTGGCATAGCTCGTCATCAGGTAATCAGTTTCCCCACCCGAGGTGAACGCTAGACCTGCCAACAGGGAAAACCTCGATGTAATTACTCGTAGATAACCAGAGGTACCCAGCCAGCAGGTTAAGTCTCCAACACAGCCACACCTGCACCTAGATATGTATCAAAAGTCAACTTCGACCTTTTTCGTACGTGGATGCGTGTTCCAGGGTAGATGATTCAGTGTCATGAATGTCTAAGTTCGCATGTCTGTTCCCTCAGCTCATCTACAAAAGGTTAATCAATATTTGTACTTGTATTCTTTATATCTGTCCGAATCAGTTTTGTATTGTGAAGCCTCTCCTGCGTTATTGACCGAGTCTTTTTCTTCTTGTCTGCTGCCGTCACTAGACAGACCGTGGAAGTCTTTATTATTGTAAGTCTTTCCTGACTCCTACTGTCTGTCTTCCTTCAAGAGATAGGTTTATTATATGGGGAAACACAGGATTCGCTGCCTGAAATATTAGGCCTTTTTTAGGTGAATTTTGGTCGCTGATTCTAAATATCCCATCAGTTTTTCTCTATCATCTCTGGTTATCGAGATATGATATACCCCTAAACGGTATGTTTATAACCGATCAGGCACAAGGATTGATAACTACAAATCATTATTGTTGCCTTTTTGATAAAAGAAATGGCTTCATACAAGTAGAATTTGTTTATTTATGATCAAATTACATCCATAGAATCAGACAATGGTATAACAAGCATAGAAAGTTATATACCAGTGATACAATGTACATTAACTCAGACATCTCACGAAAGCGGCGTTTCAAAGACTTCTTGCAGTGAGCTGCCCAGGACAATCACGTTGAATGGTCCAGCAGTGATCCGGTATGGGTATCCCAGTGTCCCCGGTATGGGTATCCCAGTGTCCCCGGTATGGGTATCCCAGTGTCCCCGGTATGGGTATCCCAGTGTCCCCGGTATGGGTATCCCAGTGTCCCTGGTATGGGTATCCCAGTGTCCCTGGTATGGGTATCCCAGTGTCCCCGGTACGGGTATCCCAGTGTCCCCGGTATGGGTATCCCAGTGTCCCTGGTATGGGTATCCCAGTGTCCCTGGTATGGGTATCCTAGTGTCCCTGGTATGGGTCTACCAGTGTCCCCGGTATCTTTCTTCCAAGGTTCTTAGATCTTGGTGGAATCGTTCACCCTGTTGTTCCTCACTTCGGCCACCAAGGTTGTCTGGGAAACGATCCAAGTGGGTGTGGAGGTAATGCTCTCTGAGGCTCATTTTACCCAGTGTCCCCGGTATGGGTATCCCAGTGTCCCCGGTGGTATCCCAGTGTCCCCGGTATGGGTATCCCAGTGTTCCGGTATGGGTATCCCAGTGTCCCAGGTATGGGTATCCAGTGTCCCCGGTATGGGTATCCCAGTGTCCCAGGTATGGGTATCCCAGTGTCCCAGGTATGGGTATCCCAGTGTCCCCGGTATGGGTATCCCAGTGTCCCAGGTATGGGTATCCCAGTGTCCCCGGTATGGGTATCCCAGTGTCCCTGGTATGGGTATCCCAGTGTCCCCGGTATGGGTATCCCAGTGTCCCCGGTATGGGTATCCCAGTGTCCCCCGGTATGGGTATCCCCAGTGTCCCTGTATGGGTATCCCAGTGTCCCTGGTATGGGTATCCCAGTGTCCCCGGTATGGGTATCCCCAGTGTCCCCCGGTATGGGTATCCCAGTGTCCCTGGTATGGGTATCCCAGTGTCCCCCGGTATGGGTATCCCAGTGTCCCTGGTATGGGGTATCCCAGTGTCCCTGGTATGGGTATCCCAGTGTCCCTGGTATGGGTATCCCAGTGTCCCTGGTATGGGTATCCCAGTGTCCCTGGTATGGGTATCCCAGTGTCCCCGGTATGGGTATCCCAGTGTCCCAGGTATGGGTATCCCAGTGTCCCTGGTATGGGTATCCCAGTGTCCCAGGTATGGGTATCCCAGTGTCCCTGGTATGGGTATCCCAGTGTCCCCGGTATGGGTATCCCAGTGTCCCAGGTATGGGTATCCCAGTGTCCCTGGTATGGGTATCCCAGTGTCCCTGGTATGGGTATCCCAGTGTCCCAGGTATGGGTATCCCAGTGTTCCCGGTATGGGTATCCCAGTGTCCCAGGTATGGGTCTACCAGTGTCCCCGGTATGGGTATCCCAGTGTCCCAGGTATGGGTCTACCAGTGTCCCCGGTATCTTTCTTCCAAGGTTCTCAGATCTTGGTGGAATCGTTCACCCTGTTGTTCCTCACTTCGGCCACCAAGGTTGTCTAGGAAACGATCCAAGTGGGTGTGGAGGTAATGCTCTCTGAGGCTCATTTTACAGCCAAATTGCCGGAAAGGAGAGAGAAGGTTCTCCACTAGTTCAGAGGAGTTATCTGCTTTGTGGTTCCCAAGAATATTGAACGAAGACCTTGCATCTGCCTTAACATTGTTCATTGAATCTTGGAAATGTGGGTCATGCATGAGTTCCCTGATTTGCGGCTCGTTGAAAATACCTGCCTTCACCTTCTCATTCTCAGCGATGGAAATTTTCTGTATATTTACTCAAGGCAGTCCCCTTCTTGGTTTAAAGCCTTCACAAACTGTTTCGTTAGACCTAGTTTGGTGTGCAGTGGTGGTAAAATTATCTAATCTCTGTCAACCAAGGGTTCTACTATTACATTCTTTTCTCCAACCACCATGTTTTTTTTTTTGTTTTTTTTCAGAGGCTATTGTTTTCTCACCCATTGCTCATCCTTAGCTGTACTATCCCAGAGACAGATAAAGCAGGGGTACTTGGTGTATCCACTCTGCTGACCCAGGAGAAAAGTCACCATCTTAAGATCCATACAGATTAGCCATTGGTGATCGTGGTATGATATCTTGTGTAAGACCAGGGCGATTGTGTCCTGCTATTCAGTCATCTTAGTTGAGTGACCACTAGGGATTGATCCATATTTGTCGACATTACGTAGAATTCCACATTTCAAGCTTCATCTAGAGCTATCTATGGTAATGAGAGGTACATTTATTGATAAGTGCATTATCTCAAAAACTAGAGCTGCTAGAAGGAAATGAAGGTCATATTCTTATTCAGTGACGTGAATATAACTAGAGTCATATGTAGAATCTGGGGCACCATTTTGGCCTACAGTCCTGATCTTGATGTTGCCACTTTAGCTCGTGAGCATACTGTACGTTCAGGAGAAGAACGAACATGGGTCCTAAATAATTCAAGCAGTTTTGGAAGAAGAGGGTAAGCAATACATCCGAAAGAAATGATAAATGCTACTCCTCCTCCTCCGATTATGTATGTATCTGAAAATTCATACAATCACAGTGTCTTTAATGTCATGTAAAGCAAAATAAAGACAGCAGTAAAACTTACATCAGGGTATTAATACCGGACTCTGCACCGTCAGTAATTACTCTTCTTGGATGTAGTTCATGAGTCGAAAGATTATATTCATGAAGCAGTAAAAGAAGTTTTCACGAAATTGTGAGAGGGAAAACCAGCGTTTACTTTGTCGTTTCATAGCGCCTCTGCAGCATCTCCCTGGAGACTGATATCCTAAGTCTCAAGAAGCTTTGCTGTAAAGATTATCTTCCTCTCAAATATGAAGACCTGCTACATCCAGATAATGTTTGCCTGAAGTATATACTATGAGGACAGACTTCCAGTATATATTTCTAAAGATTCTCATATTCCACCACATAGACGCATGACTCAGTCATTGTCTGCCTGGCGACTGTTCTTTACGCAGTTCACTCACATCAACCCTAAGCTTTCCTGCCTGGCATCTGCTCCACCCTCCTCAATCATCCCCAACGCGAAACTTTCCTGCTTGGCTGCTGCCTCGACCTGTCTTTTCTCCGCCTCAGAATTAAGGACTCCTGTCTGGTTGCTGTCTCGTCCTGCTTAGTTGTACATCCACTGATTTGGTTATTTGTGTGAGTGTTGCCTTGCTTTACTCACTCGCCCTCAGTGCTAAACTCTCCTCCCTCGTCGTAATGATGCAGCTAAAGTCAAACTTGTTTAACCTGGACTTTAGATTTAAGGCTCCTATTCATTATTGTTAGATGATATCCGTAAAGCTTTCCGATGCAGTAAGGGATTTGTTATTACTGTAGTTTTAAAAGATAAAATTACAAAAAGACTTGGAGAATTAAGTGTGTTCTTGAAACGACGTCTTGAGGAATCAAGAATCACGGTTTTAGAGGTCTCAGAAAAACTAACATGAAATTCAAATAAATTTTTTTTGTATTAGTTTGTAGGTCAAGCTATGTTACCAGTTCAAAGAAATCAAGATAATTTGTTCAGAACTTACTAACATAATATTATAAGCCATGCGATCACACAACCGTGGTTATTCATGATAAGTCTCTGTTTCCAGTGAACTGTGACTGGTTCAGTTATTTCACGGGATTATCACATTTTACAATTTTGTTCAGCGCGAAAAATAAGGAACGAGTTTATCGTACTCAAGCCCGAATCACAGCAGCGAATCATCAGTGATCATGCACCGCGGAAACCCGCCTCGCATAGTTACTTACAGTGAGCCACCAGGAGGAAGCGAAAGAGTCTTGACATTAAGATACATCTGAACATGTAGTCGTATGTACCATCTTTTAAAGTGCAAGTGTCAGTCAAGGAAACGTTCCTGAGGATTGATGATGATGATGATAATCTTCAAGATACGGCTTGAAGATGTATGATGATGAGGTACATGACTGTGGAAGCCTTATGAGAGAGAGATGTATTGTTGAATGTAGGAAAATAAAATTTGAGAAAACCCTGCCGTAAAATTTTAAGATATAAAGAAAATATGGCATCTGGATACGGATTCACGAAGGAAATGAATAGCCACAAGGGAGAGCATGAAGGGAAGTTAAAGTGATAAAGGTCCAACCAACTGGAGGGGACTTTATCATAGTAGAGAACTAAATAAGATTCACGGAAAAATTACTCAGAGGTTTTAATTTCCAAAGAAAGACTCACGTGTAAGGTTCATAAAGCATTAATTTCTAAGAATTCCAGCAATCATTGAGATAATCATTTACAGGTCTACTCATTAACACAATATATTACCTTTCTATAACATAACCATAACCCTCACTCAGTGATAAAATAAATTGTTATGAGATAACCATTCGCCACATACTGTGTGATTTACCTCATGTTAGAAGGGCACCTCGCCACACATAGCGTAAGAACTGACGCTCGATCTCCAGCTACACTTCATATCAAACGCTCAAAATTTCCTTTCCCGCTCAGACGTTATATACAGTGATATGCAAAAGCAATCAAATCATAAGGTCACACACACACTCATATATATATATATATATATATATATATATATATATATATATATATATATATATATATATATATATATATATATATATATATATCCACTGCTTTTAACCATCGTAGCTAAAGTCGCGGTGGTATGGCTCAGTAGAACCAATGGAATGGTGATTCCTTAGAACAAAAGAAATGAGAGAGACCTAATGTTTACCGCGTAGTCTTGGTCCGCCTTGAAATCCAATACAGAAGTTGAGGAATTCTTATAAACTTCTGGAATTTCACTTTAGCTGGAGTAAGTAATTCGCCGAGGAACCGTAAGGACGTTTTAAAAGGGAAAGTTCTGCTCCACTCCCTTGCCCAGAATGCTGAGCCATCTTGTTAATCAGAATAGCCGACACAAAGCTAGTTTATCACAGAAAATGCCAAAGGATGTGTACCATTTACCGGAGCTACTGCCGGATCTATTGTCAGAATGTCTTTGTGTACACAAAATACATATGCTTAAAAGTAAATACGAGACTTGGATGGGTAAAGAACTGTTCAACTACTTTGAAATGATTATCTGTTGTAGATATATACATGCTCCTGCAATGAAATATGCTAATGCATTGTATTTCATATTTACATTCAGACCAGTAAAAGGGAATATAATTTCCCCATCATTGACTTTAGTGTATTCACATTCAGATGTGTTACAAAACATTTCAGATACAAAGCTACTACAGTTGGTGTATTGTAAGTGATATCCACCATTTTCATACAGCAATGTTTGAAGATATGGACTAGTAATGATAACATATCAGTCCCTCCCATCTGTATACACCGTAAGATATTGTGTTTCCATGACTCTGTATCTCCATAAGAACACCAGTTTCCGCAATCTGTTTCTCTGTCACTGAATCTTTAATTACCAGTACTTCGCCTTCTCAAAGAAGTAAAGGTTTTATCGCTTCATATACCAACCTGATTGTGACCTTCATTGACATCATTTCACATTTCCTGTGGTTGGTTTAGAATTCGTTGGAGGATTATATATATGTATATTATCAGTACCACTATGCACTTCTCTCATACAAGTGTCCTTCCAATTCTATGGCGTTTGCATTGTTTGACAAAAATATGATCGTCGTAAAGCTAGGCTGTGTTATATAAGGGTGCGGCCAGAACACAGGTACGATCGTATAGGTGAGTAGAACTATAATGCTGACAGCTCGTATAGCAAGCTGGAGCTCAAATGTCGGTCTAGTTTTATTGTGCAGCAGCAGGGGAGGGCTTCAGTGTAGGCCTGGTTAATGTACAGCAGGGGAGGGCTTCAGTGTAGGCCTGGTTAATGTACAGCAGGGAAGGGCTTCAGTGTAGGTCTGGTTAATGTACAGCAGGGGAGGGCTTCAGTGTAGGTCTTGTTAATGTACAGCAGGGGAGGGCTTCACTGTAGGCCTGGTTAATGTACAGCAGGGGAGGGCTTCAGTGTAGGTCTGGTTAATGTACAGCAGGGGAGGGCTTCAGTGTAGGTCTGGTTAATGTACAGCAGGGGAGGGCTTCAGTGTAGGCCTGGTTAATGTACAGCAGGGGAGGGCTTCACTTCAGGCCTGGTTAATGTACAGCAGGGGAGGGCTTCAGTGTAGGTCTGGTTAATGTACAGCAAGGGAGGGCTTCAGTGTAGGCCTGGTTATATATGTGGGTAGATCCTTGATGCTGGTCAGATCACGTAGATGAATGAATCCCTTTAATGCTTGTCTGGTTGTATAGCTAGGTTGGTCTTTGATGATGGTCTGTCTTTATTCATAGGCATGGTCATAACCCTGACCTGGCCTTGTGGCCATATTTGGTCTTGATTCTGTCATGGTAGGAAACTAGTAAAATGGGAATGATGGAGAGAGAGAGCGGGAAGTTTTTCGTCTAATACAGCATCTTAAAAAAAATCAGATGTTTCCATAATAGCATATACCCGAAATTAAGTCTAGATTAGATATGACAGCCACCACATACAGACACCTGTATACCTTAACACATCAGATATCAGGTACGTATTTCTAGAAGAACGTCACGCAATCATTATCTAAAGAAAAGATTGAAAAGGATGTATGTCACAGGGAGTATACTGTGGCAACCAGGGAAGTATTTTTGACTGAGCCATAATGTTTTTGTGACCCTCGTATCCTTTTGTTGCGACGTTGTTAGGTGTAAGAGCCGACAACAAGATTAGTTTTCAAGTGTTATTCGGAAAATTCATTTTAACAACCCCTGAAGTTGTGAGATCCAAATACTTTCTTGCTCTTGATGGTTGTGATTGAAGGATAGACTTTTCATGTTTTTCTTAGTGTATCTAGATGCTGACAGTTTTTCTTCACGTACACAACAGTTTCCTAATAACTTTCAGCTTCAGAAAATGTGTAGCTTTGCGCAGCTGACATAATTCTGCCGGCAGCAAGCAAGCGTACGAGGGTATCTACGTCTCCTTCGGAACATTTTCTGACCCAGTAGATATCATAGTAATGGATCATCGATCTGTTGTTTCCGTATAAAGTTGAAGGATCACAAAACCTTTTGGCTGAACCTCGCTGAAGATGGTACGAAAACACTGAAGCGCGGTCTGCTTTGTGTTACCAGGCGAAAATTGTCCAAATTTTCCATGAAATTGGAAGGTGTGCAACCAGAGTCAGCTGACCACATGTGTGGTTTAAGAGGATTGAACCTTCACACCTGCACGAGGTAACCTGATGAAAATTACATCCAGACGGGGTGTAGAACAGACATGAATTTTCTGCATTGATACAGTAATCTTAGAGGAAGACCTGACATTCAACATTGTTCGAGATGTTTGATCTATCATACCCCCAGCTGGAGTGATGGACGACTAGTTTTCATGGAGGATAAGATGTATCATAAAAAAACGCAAGTATTCCAAGTAGTCCGGAGAAAATATGTAGGAACCATCTGGAATACCTTGGTCACGTAACCCATCCAAGTCCTCACATCTGTATTCAGGCACTCTCGGCCCCACGCTGGAATATCAAACATCTGGAAACTGCCAAACATGAAACCAGTCCTCATGCAAAACCACCTGACCTACCTTCCACCTCCTACCCCATTTCCCACTTCACCACCACCACCTGGAAAGGCTAGTCCATTGAAGGAATTAGTCTTAACACCAGCTTTTCACCTCACAAATTAGGTTCCACCCCGATCACTCCACACCATGACAAGACCATGGGGGGATTATCCGCACAAGACAGCTCGAACCTCCCGACACCCGTCCCTCCACCTTACTGATCTCCATACACTTAAACAATGAATTTGTCACATTATCGCACCACACAGCCAGTATTCTCAGTACCACAGTATGTCTTCGGGGTGCTGGCAGATCTATATTAATACCACCTGATAGACTTGCAACTATACTGTGGAATTCCGTTAGGCGCCGTTTATTTCCCCCCCCCCCCCCCCCCCACCTCACTCTCCTCCACACACACACACACACACACACACACACCTCCCACCCCCTCTCCACCACTTTCCTCAGTCTCTTCCTGTATGATCTACCGTCGCTTCTTTATGACCCACATCCTCGTCTTTCCTTCTTATATGACGAATTTACAGTAACATGTGAACACGTTAGATTAGTCGCTGGCAGTACGTTACTTGCAGCACCTCGCAGTTACGACCAATGGCTCCTTATCAGCTGAATGACAGTTTATCATCAAAATTCCTCAGTCATTCGAACGATGGTCGAGAATCAGGAAACATATACTGGCATATCATATTGTTCAACCGACCCCCACAATCTCAACAGAACATCAGTGTATGATACACACATGACATTTTCTCCTCGCGTCAATGTCATCATAAAAGTGATACGAAAATTAGACACCTAAGAAATACAGGAACAAAATTTGACCGAACGAAAAGAAACCTCCTCCATTCTCTATAGACAGACAGACATACAGTTGGTTGTTAACTCGGCCTCCACAGCGTGGTCCACTACCATATGTAAGACCAAGTGATACAAACTGCAGACGACACCAAGGAAACCCTCACACCCATAACATGATACGCGAACACTACCAACATAGTCACCATACGCAAATATACCAGGAAAAGAAATGCTAACAAATGTATTAATAAACAAATAGATGAATACACGAATGAATGAATCGATAATAAATAGATGACTTTATAAAAGATAGATGAAAAAATGAATAAAGAAATGAAGGAATAAATTAATTGATAATGATTATATAGAAATATGGTAATATAGACACATTCAAACATGAGAGATACACAGTTCATTCCAGCTGCACACGACCCTACGCATCCCTACTGCCCACCTCACAAACAACTCGCTCTCTCCTCAGTAACATAAGGAAACGCCTCACTGTTACATTGCTGTCGGCTTTAGACTTAATTAACATCTCCACTGATCATTACCAATACAGGCAAACACAACCATACGCACATCACCCACCTAACGCTAAACAGTCGCCCACCCTCACACTATTCTCCACGCACCCTCCTCCCTGGATGAACCCTCACGCTTCTACACTACCAAGGGAGATGAGTGTCACGCTATTATGGCTCACGGTCTGGCCAGCACACATCACTGTAGGAATATACACACAGATGACACCCCCACACGAGACCCTATCCTGCTTACATCCCACTGCAGACAGTAGCCACCTGCAGACAGTAGCCACCTGCAGACAGTAGCCTCCTGCAGACAGTAGCCTCCTGCAGACAGTAGCCTCCTGCAGACAGTAGCCACCTGCAGACAGTAGCCTCCTGCAGACAGTAGCCTCCTGCAGACAGTAGCCACCTGCAGACAGTAGCCTCCTGCAGACAGTAGCCTCCTGCAGACAGTAGCCACCTGCAGACAGTTGCCTCCTGCAGACAGTAGCCACCTGCAGACAGTTGCCTCCTGCAGACAGTAGCCTCCTGCAGACAGTTGCCTCCTGCAGACAGTAGCCTCCTGCAGACAGTAGCCACCTGCAGACAGTAGCCACCTGCAGACAGTAGCCACCTGCAGACAGTATCTTGATATCTCATCACTCCGTCATCCCTGGGAGCCCGGGGAAAGTGGCCGGCTGTCTGTGTGTCGTATGGTCACCACATCACCAACACCAACAACAACAGCAACAACAGCAACACTAGCACAGCCACCACCAACAACAACAACGACAACAACAGCAACACTAGCACAGCCACCACCACCAACAACAACACTAGCACAGCCACCACTACTACCACCACCACCACCACCAACAACAACAACAACAACAACAACACTAGCACAGCCACCACCACCAACAACAACACTAGCACAGCCACCACTACTACCACCACCACCACCACCAACAACAACAACAACAACAACAACACTAGCACAGCCACCACCACCACCACCACCAACAACAACAACAACAACAACAACAACAACACTAGCACAGCCGCCACCACCACCACCAACAACAACAACAAAAACACTAGCACAGCCACCACCACCAACAACAACAACACTAGCACAGCCACCACCACCACCAACAACAACAACAACACTAGCACAGCCACCACCACCAACAACAACAACACTAGCACAGCCACCACCACCACCAACAACAACAACACTAGCACAGCCACCACCACCAACAACAACAACACTAGCACAGCCACCAACAACAACAACAACAACACTAGCACAGCCACCACCACCACCAACAACAACAACAACACTAGCACAGCCACCACCACCACCAACAACAACAACAACAACAACAACAACACTAGCACAGCCACCACCACCACCAACAACAACAACAACACTAGCACAGCCACCACCACCACCACCACCAACCCAACAACAACAACAACAACAACAACAACAACAACAACACTAGCACAGCCACCACCACCACCACCAACAACAACAACAACAACAACAACACTAGCACGGCCAACCCACCACCACCAACAACAACAACACTAGCACAGCCACCAACAACAACAACAACAACAACAACAACAACAACAACACTAGCACAGCCACCACCACCAACAACAACAACAACAACAACAGCAACACTAGCACAGCCACCACCACCACCACCAACAACAACAACAACAACAACAACAACAACACTAGCACAGCCACCACCACCAACAACAACAACAACAACAACAACAACACTAGCACAGCCGCCACCACCACCAACAACAACAAAAACTACTAGCACAGCCACCACCACCACCAACAAAAACAACAAAAACACTAGCACAGCCACCACCACCAACAACAACAACACTAGCACAGCCACCACCACCAACAACAACAACACTACCACAGCCACCACCAACAACAACAACAACACTAGCACAGCCACCAACAACAACAACAACACTAGTACAGCCACCAACAACAACAACAACAACACTAGCACAGCCACCACCACCAACAACAACAACAACACTAGCACAGCCACCACACTAGCACAGCCACCACAAAAACACTAGCACAGCCCCACCACCACCACCAACAACAACACTAGCACAGCCACCACACCACCACAACAAAAACAACACTAGCACAGCCACCAACAACAACACTAGCACAGCCCCACCACCACCAACAACAACACACACTAGCACAGCCACCACAACCAACAAAAACAACACTTGCACAGCCACCACAACCAACAAAAACAACACTAGCACAGCCACCAACAACAACAACACTAGCACAGCCCCACCACCACCAACAACAACAACACTAGCACAGCCACCACAACCAACAAAAACAACATTAGCACAGCCACCACAACCAACAAAAGCAACACTAGCACAGCCACCAACAACAACAACAACAACAACAACACAACAACACTAGCACAGCCCCACCCACCACCAACAACAACAACACTAGCACAGCCACCACAACCAACAAAAACAACATTAGCACAGCCACCACAATCAACAAAAGCAACACTAGCACAGCACCACCACAACAACACAACAACAACAAACACTAGCACAGCCCCACCACCACCACAACAACAAACTAGCACAGCCACAACCACAAAACACACAACTAGCACAGCCACCACAATCAACAAAAACAACACTAGCACAGCCACCACAACCAACAAAAACAACACTAGCACAGCCACCACCACCAACAACAACTCTAGCACAGCCACCACTACCACCAACAACAACAACAACAACAGCAACACTAGCACAGCCACCACCACCACCAACAATAACAACAACAACAACAACACTAGCATAACCACCACCAACAACAACACTAGCACAACCACCACCTCCACCACCAACAACAACAACACTAGCACAACCACCACCTCCACCACCACCAACAACAACAACACAAGCACAACCACCACCTCCACCACCACCAACAACAACAACACTAGCACAGCCACCACTACCAACAACAACAACAACAACAACAACAACAACAACAACAACAACAACACTAGCACAGCCACCACCACCACCACCACCAACAACAACAACAACAACACTAGCATAACCACCACCAACAACAACACAAGCACAACCACCACCACCAACAACAACAACAACAACAACACTAGCATAACCACCACCAACAACAACACAAGCACAACCACCACCACCACCACCAACAACAACAACAACAACAGGCATTGTTTTTGCTGGTCGTTGTTTTTTTTCCCCAGTTAGTCACTTGACTTTTGTGTCCAGACTATATTGTTCCTGTGTTCTCTGTACTCGTGTTACCACTGACGACGCGTCTCCACACTCTGCAGGCGACCCTCACCCACTGTGGCCTCCACTACCCAGGCTTCATCATGACCCTTGCCCAGCACCAGTGAGGGAGGGTCATGCTATACACTGATCTGCTTGCAAGATGAATATGCTGATGAAAGCCAAAAGTACGACTGTAGAAAATTGGACGATGCCAAATGACGTACGTAAGGGAATAGAAAATGGGAATGAGGAGGATGTTCTCATTTGACCAATGTTATGACTCAGGCTTCCGTTCTCAGCTCAGTGTTTTTCAACCTGGGGTAGGCGGCTCCCCCTGGGTTGCTTCTGGGGTTTACCACGGGGTTCGCACACACACACACACACACACACACACCCATCTTCAATACTCACTCCTTTGGCGGCGTTTAGCTATCACACAAATATTCCTCTCTCAAAGGAAAACGAAAGAAGGAAACTAGATATATTGTCATTGCATTTGTAGTGCCTCATGAACATCTATATACAGGATAATGTATGTCACTTTGGTGTTGTCGATGAATTTATCCTTTCAGGGAGCAGGTGGTTATCCCCAGTGATGTAAAAAGGATACGTGGTAGATAAAAGGTTGAAAACCTCTCCTCTGGCGAAATCAAGAGATATTACTACATGTAGAATTACAGATGAATATCATTGAAAGTCAGATGATATCAGCGTTTTTCTTCTCTTTTGAATTTCAGATTTTGTCAGAAATAACTTTCTTGTGATATCATGTAGAAAACATGAAATAAAATGCTGGCATCAAAGTCTGGGATACGACATTGTAACCCTAAATGCAGTGAAATTTGTGGATGGAAGACAACATTTCTCTCATTGAAATTTACGATAACATTACTCAACATAACACGCGTCAATATGTCATTCCAAAAAAACTATTTCTTCAGACTTACCACAATCTGTGCTTTTTATCTAACGTTAAGAGAAAATGAAACTTTTGCCTTTGACATAAATCACCATATACTATGTATCAGACTCCGACAGAATTGACATAGAAAATTCCGGATGAAATAAATGTGAGGAAAATTTTAATCTTACTTAAATACAGCTGTTGAAAGTGTCTTCTATTAAGGTAGCTAATTCTGATTAAACGTAACAGTAAGAGATTCACCAAGGTGCATGAAGTATAGTCTTTATTTTAGAAAAAAAAACAAAAAACAATCCCTGATAAAGTAGACATGATCTTAAGAGTTGGTTTTACGAAAGTAGTTCAACCCTCCACATTGTCGGTCTATGCAAATGAGGGACCGTTTGGTTGATAACTGAAGAACTACGACAAAGATTTCCCTGGGAGGTGGAATCATTTTATGTCCTTGCCAGTACTGTTTCAAACAAGATGCTGAAGTTTAGTTCAGTTTAGGGACACCAGTGTTCAAAGTCTATAAAGATATGACCTTTGTCAGTTGGTTATGCTGTCATTTGCTGATGGTTATTTACGTTTTGGAAAACGTCTTTACATTGTGTAGAAAAAGTGTGGGCCTCATAAAAGGTGTATAATGATCGGCTCAGTTGGTGAAAAATACGTTTACTGCAAGAATTGATGTAGGTTAAACTGTGTCTTATAAGATTATCCCTGATCGTATGTTGCTATGGTTGGGTGTCGTGTCATCCGCTTAATTTCTCTCCCCTGTGAACTGCTGTCTCCCTAGTGCCGTCTCTACAAACCGTGGCATAATTCCAAAAGATTCTCCTCAGTAGGTAATGGCGGAATTTGAGGAATACATCGCTTTTGTAAATATTTTTTTTTTTTCCTCCAGGAGGCACACATGACAAGCATCTCCCCAGTCCTGTGTAAAGTTGATAACAGGTGGACTAGTATTCATGAAAATGAGAATACTCGCACATGTTTCTGGTGAGGGAAATCTCGAACTACTTTCCAATGCGTTGGTTCGATATTAATGTGTTTCCATCCTCCTCTTCTTGGTCTTGTTAGTTCTCTTATGGATGGCAACACTGCTGGCCCCACACCACACACACCCCCTCCTGTTCACGTGCCTTCTCCTGACCTACTTGGCTTTGCTCTGGCCCCTCTCACACTCAACCAATTTTACCGTTTTCCAATAATTTCATTGATGAAAAAGGCATATTCTCTCTCTCTCTCTCTCTCTCTCTCTCTCTCTCTCTCTCTCTCTCTCTCTCTCTCTCTCTCTCTCTCTCTCTCTCTCTCTCTCTCTCTCTCTCTCTCTCTCTCTCTCTCTCTCTCTCTCCTGGTAGAAACACATTAGCGACGCTTTCACTTAAGCAGGTAATAGTAATTGTTGGTCGAGTTTTCCTTTCGATGTAGAGCATCAAAGTCACGCACCTTTCAAACACATAAAAACTCGAGTCGCAAGTCACACGGAACTAGAATTGCATGGAAAAATTACATATCTTTTTTTTACCATTTAGTAAGAACATTAATGCATACAGGGTGGAGGGCACCCTACATCCTCCAAGACTGCATTGTAGCTTGATGGTTTTTTTTTCGGACATGTGAAGCGCCAGCTGATACTAGCATTTACTGACGACAATTTTGACAGTTCTCCTGTTAGCAACGAGACGCTGCGTGAAAGCATCGTCAGCAACATCCTCCTCTATGCATGTGGTGGATACCTGCCTCCTTATGAGCACCTTCGAGGAGATCTTGCCATAAGGCAGGACTGGCGCGTAACGCTCACCACATGAAATTTCTTGGAAGGAGCAAAGTCGTGTGAGTTACGTATTGTCGAGCGTTATGTGTGTGTGTGGGAGAGAGTTATGATCGTGGAATGAATGGCAGGAACCCACGTGTGTGTGTGTGTGTGAGCCAGAAAGAAAAGAAAGGGAACTTAACAGCCAACGAAGTGCCGGCTTACTGAACCGCCCTCTACAACCCTGGCAAAGCGCATGTGATTGTAATACACACACACACACACACACACACACCCGGGTCGGTGATTGCTTGCCACTTGCTAATTACGGGAGAGACCGACTTCATATGAAATGCAAAATATCAGCATTTAAAAGACGCTGCCGCGAAGGTGTTGGCTGAGCTCTCTGGCAACAGGGAAGTGATATATATATATATATATATATATATATATATATATATATATATATATATATATATATATATATATATATATACGCTACTTTTCTTTTTCATGCAGAGGACAAGATAACATGTAACTTTAACAAATCATTGCATTGGAGGTAGGAAAAGTCACACGAGTTATATTTCGTGATTCATACCTTGCATCTCTGTTTCAGTAGTGCACAGTGTTGAACCTATGTCGTTCATATTGTACGTAGTGGTCTTCCGTGAGTCTTGAAAAACACAGGTAGGAAGAATAATGATGAACACTGGACAGCAAGCTATGCACGAGAAGGACTAAATCAATATACAACCAGATTCGTCAGCGTGCTCTGAGTAGCCCGGATATCACATTTTAAATTACAGTTTACTACCGATATTCACCAGGTTATCAATTCCTCTCAGAAAGAGACACTTAAAGTGATCGAAAAAATATTCTAACTTCGGCAGACCTTCATTATATAAATAACGTCTTATTCGATAAATCCTCCGGCAAAAAAAGATGAAGTTTCATATTCATTCCGGTCTTTAGGTGGGCCGGATGTTGAGGCAATACCATAATTATGGCCCTTGGAAATTAGATGTTTTAGTGTCTCTATCCATTACAAGAACTGTGGTAAGAAGAGGACAGTAAGAGGAGCGTTATGTTTAGAACCACGGTAGGTTAGGGCGTGTTGCTTAACAATAATGCGTAAGTGCGTTGCGTAATGCCATGTTGGTAAAAGTACGTCGTGTGGAGCTAAGTCGGTAAAGGCGTGTTTGGCAATCATGATCATGGAGTACAGCGTTTGATGCAGCTCTACCAGGAACGAGAAGGTCATATATCATACCTGTATATTATCCATCTAGGTTTTCGTCTCATATGAAGTGATTTCTTCTTTTTTCCTACGCTATGGTGTCCCATAGGGAAGACTAATTTTACATTACGGTTGATGGTCAGAGGAGAGCACAGCACAGTGGGATGGAACGCTTCAACAGATGGTAAGCAAATCCCCTGCGGAGGTGTGTGGCGCGCCGGACCTGTGTGAAAACCCAAACGACTTTACGTGTGTTTCATTTTCTTTTCACTCTTCACGAGAAGTCTAGCTGTAACGCCAGCTGCACGACACTTTAGCTGTGGAGCAATGACTACACGACGGGCCGTCTAAAATAACACATGCACGCTGCCGCTGTAGCTTGACCGTAACACCTGCACGAGAGTCTGGTTGTAACATTTCCTTCTGTACATTCTGGATGTATAAACTACTGGCCAGGCAGCGCTCGGACTCGCACAAACCCACAACAATGTACACGTGAAAACTCACGACAATCTGGCTGAAAAACTTGCACAGAACACAGGACATTAAGAACTGCATGCCACTCTATACGTAACAACTTCACGACGTCGTGGCTGTAACAACTCTCTCTCTCTCTCTCTCTCTCTCTCTCTCTCTCTCTCTCTCTCTCTCTCTCTCTCTCTCTCTCTCTCTCTCTCTCTCAGAAAAAAAGGGGGATTCGACCTCAATATGTATAACAATGTGACAGTCCAGTTAGCATTAGCTCTTTTGCAAAACAGAAGTATGAACCCAACCAGTCAGTCAGTGGTTTCTTATTTTCTTTTCTTGGTGTATGTAAGTTTCTCCAAGACGACAAAAATACTCTCCAAAATGATCCTTACATTGACTTACTTTATGACAGGCTCCTTCGTCAGGGGAATAGATCATTCAAAAAGAAACTGATACATTGAATTCAATCTTCCTGTTACTTGTGTGCACGTTCATCGCAAATCTCGCGCGATGATCATTGCGCCACAATTTTTACGAGAAAGACAGTTCATAGTTTAGGTATGAGTCTTACCTTATACCTCTCTAACCTCCATCTCACCTCACCCAACACAGACGCAAAACATTTTAATGAAAGACACGAAGCTTCCACAGGGAGCTGGGAGCTGTGCATCAGTGCCTTCGGGTCAGGTTTCAACTTTTGGAGTTGCGGGAGGAACTCGGCAGCAGCAACGCTTCCAGATTCCAGCCGACCGTATAATGTGCGTTGTTGCCTTCGTCTGCCACAAATCTCCCTCTCTTCTTTTTTTTGTTCCTTTTTCTCCAGTACAGGTTATGAGAGCGTGCACTCTGATCCTGACGTGTTCACAGCCTCACTGGAATATGCGTTGAATACTTAGGGAGGAAGTTGCTGCAGGCTTCCAGAGACAATAATGTATAAAAGGAGTGACATCTGACATCTGTAAAAGGCTCATTGTTCCTGTGATAGTTATTCGAGGCTCCTTGGATATATAGTTCAAGGAATTAAGTGGAAAGTAATTGTTAATCAGCATCCATAACAGACCGTCACAAGCAGTTCCCTGTCCATGTCCACAGCCAGGGTGTGTACAGTATACATGACCTGGTGGACGGAGGGTCGAGCTGGGCTCACCAGAGAAGCCCGCGACCTGATGCTGCGCCTCGAGTTTATATGGGGCTAAGGTGGTGGTGGCTTGAACAGCGATAACCCACTGTATAAATTGCGTATCATGAATTAAGGTATCTGATCTTTCCATCACAACTCGGTGGTCTTTTTTGATCCTCATAAACTTCGTCTGGTTACATAAAGGTATTCTAATCTTTATAGATGCTGAACGCCATGGTAACTAAGTGGTTATAGACCAGGATTATACGATCATTGGTGTTGTTGTTTCTCGCCCATTATCATCAATATTGTGAATTTATGCACAATGTACGAGGGATATGCTGGTATATCTTCGCTACTAACAAGGCGTACCCCTAGCTGACGCCGTAGTAATAATAGGCTGGTTGACTGGGCCTCACTGTTGACATGAACATAAGCTAGATGTGGCGTTTAAGACTTCAAGCCTGTGATACAGCTGGAGTTAGCCTCAGAACTGGCTTGGTTATAAAACCGGGTAGGACCTTAATGATGACCTGGTCATTAAGCTGTTCTGGTTGTACAGTACCACTGGATGAGACCTTAGTGGAAGCTTGGTCATAAAACCTGGGTGGAACAATGATGTTGACCTGATCATCTAACTGCGCTAACTGGCCGGTCTCACCGTCGGATGATCGTTAATGCAGTCTTGATCGTATAGCTGAGCGAGCTTTCATACAGATCTGGTCGTACAGCTGGTTTGTCATTAACGCAGGCATGACAGTATAGTGTGGTGGGGGGCGTTAATGAAGACGTGGTCATATTGGTGGGTGGGCATCAATGCAGACATGGCCGTAGAGCCGATTGGGCGTTAACATAGGCCTGGTTGCATATATTGCTGGGCGTTGATGCAGTCATAGTCGTACAGTCAGGTGGAGGTAAGTGCACGACTTGTCGCACGACCGTAGAGGCATTGGTGCAGGTCGAATATTACAACCGGGTGTTGCCCCAGAGGTGGCCTGTTCATATAGCCGGGTGTTGCCCCAGAGGTGGCCTGTTTGTATAGCCGGATGTTGCCCCAGAGGTGGCCTGTTCATATAGCCGGGTGTTGCCCCAGAGGTGGCCTGTTTATATAGCTGGGTGTTGCCCCAGAGGTGGCATGTTTATATAGCCGGGTGTTGCCCCAGAGGTGGCCTGTTTATTTAGCCGGGTGTTGCCCCAGAGGTGGCCTGTTTATTTAGCCGGGTGTTGCCCCAGAGGTGGCCTGTTTATTTAGCCGGGTGTTGCCCCAGAAGTGGCCTATTTATATAGCCGAATGTTGCCCCAGAGGTGGCCTGTTTATATAGCTGGGTGTTGCCCCAGAGGTGGCCTGTTTATATAGCCGGTTGTTGCCCCAGAGGTGGCCTGTTTATTTAGCCGGGTGGGGCCTTGACATTTGCGTGGTCACATGAGCGACTGGAGCTTATTCAAGTAGCCGGGCGGGATCTTAAAGCTGGCCTCCATATACTGGAAGTGGTGGGCAGCAGGGCCTTAATGCAGTACTGATTTCCAATATCCTAATTCAAGTACTGGTCAGTGTGGTACACCTGCAGTAACTGTGTTCTGATGTCTTGAAAGAGTATCTCATACTTTAAAACCCAGGCTCCTACCTTGTCCTTTATTTCTAAGTTTCGTGATGACAGGGAGACTCAGCGCACAGGTTCTCCAGTGTAGAATTTCTTCACGAGTCCTTTACTGCAAGCTGAGAGAGGGGAGGGTGTGGTGTGGAGAGAGAGAGAGAGAGAGAGAGAGAGAGAGAGAGAGAGAGAGAGAGAGAGAGAGAGAGAGAGAGAGAGAGAGGGAGAGAGAGAGAGAGAGAAACTTGACACTTATTCCAGCACAATTAAGTATTGCGTATAAAGCTGTATGCAAACTGCCTGAGGCTCTTAGTCTGTGCACGAAAAGACCTTGGTCTATAATCTGTTTCACATATGGCGTAAATGTATGTTTGTAGGAATCATTACGTATTACGGAACTGCATGTTTGTACCTTGCACATCATTTTGTATTTTGCAGTGTTGTTTTGTGTTACTGCACCACGGCAGTATTTCATATATGACCAATTTCCCCAGTGTCATGTTATGTATTCTGTTTGGTCGAATGGAAAACTGTCCCTGAATGTGATGCAAGAATTTCAAATTTACCAACTTTCCCCCTTTTTTTTTTTTTACCTTTTTCTGTTTCTTTTTGCCATAGGAAGGCCACCTTATTTGAAAAGTTACTGAAACTTGATTCACAAAATATTTCTAATATCACCTGAGTTTTTTTGTTCTTTTTTTTTTTTCAATTGGCTGCTTAAACTTTAAAGATTCTTTTCTGTTCATGTCATTCATCCGATCAGTTTCTTTTTAGTCTGCAAAAGCTCATGCTCAATTTTCTCTTCTCAGTCTATCAATTTTTCTTTCATCTTTATTTTCAATGTAGGAGGGACGAACGGGGGAAACGGGAAACAGACAGATAGATGGATACACAAACGTGGTTATCTCAAAGACGAGAAACTATGTACAGAAGAATACAAACGAAATTATATGACAGGGAAAAGGACTGGCGGACAGTAATGGCATCTTTTCTACCTTACATTAATAGATACATTCACATTATTGCCAGTGTTTAGGGTGTCTAAACATCTCAGTCCATCGACCTTCAGGTTATTGTTGATATCTGGCCACAGCTTACACGTGTGAAGAACACACCAACCTTGGTCATATCTTCACTTGTTTAAGTGACCACAGTTTACACGTATGGAGGAAACAGCGACCCCTATCATTATGGAGTTTATTTTCACTTTGATAATGCAGGGCCTGGAAAACTAACACACCAGATTAGTCCTGGGTTGCTTTATAAGTTCAGCTGCCTACATAACTTTAGATGTGGAAGAATACACTGTTCAGAATCGTGTCTGGCATATCTATAGCCTCTGATATTCTTTTGATAAACTTTCCCTCATTTTCAACCTTTAACTGGTGTACCGTACATGATCTTCCAAGCCATTAATATAATCAGTGATTTACGTCGGTCAGTCAACTGCTTTTCTGATAATTCTAACTCTGGTACCACTATTTTTCAGTAGGTCCTCCAGTGTTGAATATTCAGCCTCTCTGTCTATGACTTTCTCTAAAAAAAAAAATCTCCGTTTTAACTAACAGTGTTTGATCCTGTACGCTTTGGATTTTTCGAAACATTTCATCAACCAGGCTAGGACGCTTCCTTGCTTGCTCCAGTGCATCATATGCTTGCTGCCATTTCAATTAGTTTCCTGTGTATGTCCATGCGTATGTCCCCAGGTCTCTGCCCCAGGCAGCAAGCCTTCAGGCTTCGCGCGCCTGTTGATCACCCCCAGTTATTGCCCCGGCTCCCTCATCCTAGCTCAGTATTTTCCGTAACTTATGTATGCGTCGAAGACATTTCCACTTTCTGAATCGCCTGTAGGACATCTAGGAATGAACTAACTTATATTTTTTTTCTTACCCATGAATTCACCGTCTTTCCTCTCACTACGTATCTTTGGAATACCCACAGCTGAGTTCAGTCAGTGTTCATACTCATTACTCCTGCCTGTTAATACAGCTTCTTACCCAGCCTCCTTTGAGGTCAAACGCTCTCTGGCAGTCTACATACAAACAACCCAACCAGCCTCCCGTTTTGTCTAAAAAAAAAAAAAAAAAAAGCTCACACTCTTAGAAAAAATTAAGGGCTTATTATAAATGACCTCCTTTCCCTAAACCCACGTTTTCTCCCATTTAGGTAATTTCTCACTTGGAGGAAGTCATACATACGCTTTATCTGTTTCAGAAACTTACAGACTACAATATTCCGGTGTCCTTTCTTATATAGATAAGCATAACGTTCGCCCCTTTTTCCATTCCATTAGCACTCAGTATTTCTCCAGTGACATTCTGAACAGTATTTCAATATGTTTGTGTGTTTGTGGATATGTGTGCTTAAAATCCTTAGTCCGTGTGTGTTTTTTATGGTGCCAACGTTCCTGTGTCTTTGTTTACATGAGCGTGTAGTCTTGGGTAAAGATATGTTTTTTTGTTTTATTCTATTCAATTTTCTGGAAAATGAATTACCTGAAGAAATTCGTCATATTTCATTATTACACTAAAAAGAAAGATGACGGGGGGAAAAAAAATGGCTTATTTCCCCCAACACCTGAAGTCTACTAACATTGTGAAATATATCAGCGGCGAAGTCCTCTTTCCCTTTCAATCTCCCTAACAACGACTAGCTCAGAACAATCAAATTGAACATAAAACAGAGAACACAGCTGCAGCACAGAACCCCTTGGGGGTCTCCGACACAAAACATATAATCATTGTTTCGTGTATTTCCACATTACAACTTTCCTTCCATTTTTGTTTTCCTGGCAATGTACAGTTGAATCTATAAAGTGAACTTTGTCTCAGCCTTACATTTTGAATGAGCTTAGATTTTGCCACACAATCATTTTTTCTTTTCGAATAAACGTATCCTTCTCCGTGTACAAGGGTCCTACAGTTGCCTTTATAATGATTCTCTCATCATTGTCTCCTTCATCACCATATATGTACGGACTTATCCAAACGCAGAAGCCGAACTCTCCAGCAAGACTCATAGTGAGTTCAGTGGTCCTCAATCACATATAAGTTATCAAAATAGTTAGTTTCTCTTGTTAAGTCCTCTGGTTGGTAATATGTTAAACTCTAGAATCATGAACATGTAGATTTAGTTAATAAGCTCGGTAATCTGAAAATTGATAATGGTTTCGAACTTGTAAGTTTTCTTCACAAAAGTTCCAGTTGATGACCTATTCGAATATCTTGTGGAAGTCTTGGTTAATCTTGATTTACCCTTGTTAATTTCTGCGTTTCTTGAATTGATAAAACCGTGTATTGAATACCGTGTTTTTCAGTTTAATGAAGTGAATCATGCTCAGGAGTCTGATATAGTGATGGGTAACCCTCTTTCACCTGTGCTACATAATATTTGCATGATACTTTTCCGAGCAAAATTACTAAGGGATATCTTACCGTCTTTAGCAAACTGGTTTAGGTATGTAGATAAGGTTCTTTGTGTTTGGCTAACAAGTGAAAATCTAGAAAAAAAATTCTCCCTTTGCCTAAGAATTTAGCATCTTCTATCAAATATACTGTAAAGTGGAAAATAATTTTGTGTCAATATCTATAGATTGTTTGATCTATAAGGATGGAATGATGTTTCAGTTTAACATTTAAAGAAAACCCACTAACGCTTGTTTTTTATATCTATTATTACCCAGCAAAACATGATAGAATTAAACAGTCATCAATCCAGTCGACGTTCCTTAGGGCATTATGTATATGCAGTTTTAGAATATATTGGAGAAGAGTTTGAAATTGTAATTACCATTGGATCCAAGTTAAAGAATCCTAGATCTTGCATTTGGCAATGAAATCCTTTAATTTTTCTTTAGTGAGAGCTTTACGTCAGTACCCTACCTGCTCAAAACCTTTCATGTGAATAGAGCAATGCTATTCGGAATATGTTAAACAAAAGCTCTCCAGAAAACTCTGCGAGCTATGTTTACAGAATACCTTGTAAAAGCTGTAACGTGTTTTACATTGGGCAAACTAATAAGGATCTATGTTAGATTTGAGCAACATAAATATAGTATAAGAACCGGATACACTTCAAATGCTTTGTTTATTCATGTTAGAAATTGTAACCATTGTATTGATTGGGCTGGTGCTAATGCAGTTATAACACACACACACACACACACACACACACACACACACAAAACCACAGGAAAATGAAACACAAGTTTCCAATCTCACACACACACAAAACTACAGGAAAATGAAACACAAGTTTCCAATCGCACTTTCGTGTAATGATCACATCGTCAGAGGAGATACAAGAATACTGTTGAAGACATAGAACAATCAGTTGATATATAGGGAAGAGACTTAGCTAAGGCGCTATTGGTAAACAAACGTTACCGAATGATGTTCGGGTTGATGGTGTTCGGGTCTGGTAACATGCCTGTCATACAATGTTATTATGTGGACAGGAAAGGGAACTGTTTAAAACTTTTGCCTACGACAAAGCTATCTAGTTTGCATAGACCTTCACTCATGTTCACGTATAAAGAATTGAGTAGTAAGTGTTCGGCGTTTTCTTTATGATAGTTGCATCATAAGGTCCTGGGTTATGTTGAAGCGGTGTTTTAGTGTCGTGGTTATGTTAGTGTCCAGAATGTAGACGGGAAGTGCGATTCTTGGTTCGCCTTGGGAAGTGTGGCTTTTGATGGTTGTATCTCTCGTGGGTTGAAGTTCAAGACTGAATTAGGATGTCGATTATTAATCGCTCGTAGGGTTATTTTAGTGTGCCTGCGTTTTTTCCAATGGTGTGTCTGCTATGAGTGAGGAGATCCATGAGTCGAGGTTACTGATGTGTGAGGCAAGGGTAAGCTTTTGATTCATTGTGGGATGTGATGATTAACTTGGTTTGGGTGAAGGGGATTTAGGGCTTTAGCATAGGACTGAATGCTGAGCATGTTGGGTATGGGACTTCATTGGGAGGATATTTGTTTCATTGTGAAGGTGATGAGTGTTTATGGTGGCTAGGTGGCCAGTGATTGCTCTGAGCTCACTGTTCTGTGTGGTTTGCAGCTTTGCTGTATGTACTTTTGAGAAGGTAGAAGACCAAACAGGTGAGGCATAGTTTCAAGCGGAGCAGGTGAATTGTTTACAGAGGAAGCAGAGCGATTCTTTTTCTTGTCCAATTCTGGTGTCAGTTAGTGTTCTGAGGGCATTTAGTTTGTGTGTCGCTCGTGCGTTGAAATTGTTCATGTTGGGAGTGAATGTCGTGTGTGTGTGTGTGTGTGTGTGTGTGTGTGTGTGTGTGTCGCATGTGGGGAGTGACTGTTGTGTGTGTGTGTGTGTCGTATGTGGGGAGTGACTGTCGTGTGTGTGTGTCGTATGTGGGGAGTGACTGTCGTATGTGTGTGTGGGTCGTATGTGAAGAGTGACTGTCGTGTGTGTGTGTCGCATGTGGGGAGTGACTGTTGTGTGTGTGTGTGTGTCGTATGTGGGGAGTGACTGTCGTGTGTGTGTGTCGTATGTGGGGAGTGACTGTCGTGTGTGTGTGTGGGTCGTATGTGGAGAGTGACTGTCGTGTGTGTGTGTCGTATGTGGGGAGTGACTGTCGTGTGTGTGTTTGTCGTATGTGGGGAGTGACTGTCGTGTGTGTGTGTCGTATGTGGGGAGTGACTGTCGTGTGTGTGTGTGTCGTACGTGGGGAGTGACTGTCGTGTGTGTGTGTGTGTCGTACGTGGGGAGTGACTGTCGTGTGTGTGTGTCGTATGTGGGGAGTGACTGTTGTGTGTGTGTGTCGTATGTGGGGAGTGACTGTTGTGTGTGTGTGTGTGTCGTATGTGGGGAGTGACTGTCGTGTGTGTGTGTCGTATGTGGGGAGTGACTGTCGTGTGTGTGTGTGGGTCGTATGTGGAGAGTGACTGTCGTGTGTGTGTGTCGTATGTGGGGAGTGACTGTCGTGTGTGTGTGTCGTATGTGGGGAGTGACTGTCGTGTGTGTGTGTGTCGTACGTGGGGAGTGACTGTCGTGTGTGTGTGTGTGTCGTACGTGGGGAGTGACTGTCGTGTGTGTGTGTGTCGTATGTGGGTAGTGACTGTCGTGTGTGTGTGTCGTATGTGGGGAGTGACTGTCGTGTGTGTGTTTGTCGTATGTGGAGAGTGACTGTCGTGTGTGTGTTTCGTATGTGGGGAGTGACTGTCGTGTGTGTGTGTGGGTCGTATGTGGGGAGTGACTGTCGTGTGTGTGTTTGTCGTATGTGGGGAGTGACTGTCGTGTGTGTGTTTCGTATGTGGGGAGTGACTGTCGTGTGTGTATGTGTGTGTGTGTGTGTGTGTGTGTGTGTGTGTGTGTCGTATGTAATACTGAGAATGGTTGGTGTTATGTTCAGCGGGAGAGACCGTCCATTCAAGACGACTGGAGGGTGTGAGCTAGACCTTATCCAACCACCAACTATTTCCTCTGGTTCCCTGGTTATTCAGGTTAGTTTTGAATTATATCAAGGGCATTTGATCTTTCCAGTAGTGTTAACGCACATTATGAATACCAGATATATCTCACATATCCTCATCACAATTGATATCAAGGAGATTAATCCACACACTTTTGCTTATTCCACGACTCATTTCCTCTTGCTTTTCTGTAATTTGGGATCAGCATTTGTTATCATTAATCTTTAGCATTGTATATATATATATATATATATATATATATATATATATATATATATATATATATATATATATATATATATATATATATATATTACTAGTCTGTGTTCTAGAGCGTAACTTACGTCAGGTTTGTAAATCTCTCTCTCTCTCTCTCTCTCTCTCTCTCTCTCTCTCTCTCTCTCTCTCTCTCTCTCTCTCTCTCTCTCTCTCTCTCTCTCTCCTCTCTCTCTCTCTCTCTATCAGAGTCACCTGCAATTATAGCTTCCATAATCTTACTAACTAATCAGGTATAGGAAGCTTTCCTCAGAGGCTTACACACGATACCAAATATAGCTTCACTGCTCCGTGTTGACTGTCATCGCAGATCAAGATAATTTCTTGTGGTTTGATGCCGTCATATTTCAGTGAATATTTGATATTCAGGAAGTGTTAATATGGCTGACCAATGTTTGTCTTCGGTACCTCCCCATGCTGTTTGGTACTGCAGTGGTATTATAATTTCTCATTGGTGGCCTACGATATTTGCTCCACCTTATTAATATCACGCCTCTGGCGTTACTGTCCATTAGAATATTAAAATGATTTCACTTTGTCGTTCTCTAAAGGCTTGAGAACGACTTTTCCTGACTTATTTGACACGATGTGAATCCCTGCTACTATTGTTATCTGCATCGGTCGACTGATCCTTCTTCTCTCTCTCCTAATCTCATTTGATTCGGTTATATTGGGTTAGGGATTATTGTCTACCTGGACTTAGCTATTGATCCGTAGCTGATCTAACGTGATTAAGTTGGGCTGGCTGACCTGGCCTGACCCCGCCAACCCCCACCCCACCTACTTGGGTCTCTGCATCCGCTTTCTCCTTCTATTGTTGACCGAATGTTTTATCGTTTTTAATATTTTCTCTATGTTAGCTGAGATGGAACGGGCAGCTGAGGCCCTAATCAAGGCCATCCCATTAACGCCATCTATCTGTATCTATCTATCTATCTATCTATATTTATCTATCTATCTATCTATCTATCTGTCTATCTATCTATCTATCTATCTATCTATCTATCTATCTATCTATCTATCTATCTATCTATCTATCTATCTATCTATCTATCTATCTATCTATCTATATATATATATATATATATATATATATATATATATATATATATATATATATATATATATATATATATATATATATATATGGGTATGTTTGAAGAAATAGTGGTTCCAACAATGTTATATGGTTGCGAGGCATGGGCTATAGATAGGGTTGTGTGGAGGAGGGTGGATGTGTTGAAAATGAGATGTTTGAGGACAATATGTGGTGTGATGCAGTTTGATCGAGTAAGTAATGAAAGGGTAAGAGAGATGTGTGGTAATAAAAAGAGTGTGGTTGAGAGAGCAGAAGAGGGTGTTGAAATGGTTTGGTCATATGGAAAGAATGAGTGAGGAAAGATTGACCATGATATATGTGTCAGAGGTGGAGGGAACGAGGAGAAGGGGGAGACCAAATTGGAGTGGAAGGATGGAGTGAAAAAGATTTTGAGCGATCGGGGCCTGAACATGCGCGAGGGTGAAAGGCGTGCAAGGAATAGAGTGAATTGGAACTATGTGGTGTACTGGGGTCGACGTGTTGTCAATGGATTGAACCAGGGCTTGTGAAGCGTCTGGGGTGAACCATGGAAAGCTCTGTGCGGCGTGGATGTGGAAAGGGAGCTGTGGTTTCGGTGCATTATACATGACAGCTAGAGACTGAGCGTGAACGAATGGGGCCTTCGTTGTCTTTTCCTTGCGCTACCTCGCGCGCGTGCTGGGGGAGGGGGTTGTCATTTCATGTGTGGCGGGTTGGCGACGGGAATGAATAAGGTTTTATATATATGTATATATATATATATATATATATATATATATATATATATATATATATATATATATATATATATATATATTCCTATGAGTCCACGGGGAAAATGAAACACGAAAAGTT